>NC_137707.1:20853151-20963151 GCF_964034855.1 Anser brachyrhynchus | reverse complement strand
CCCGCTCCAGCTTCGATCAATACAACTCACTGGAAAAACATACCCCTCTGGGGTCCAAACCAGCATGTTTCCCTTTGATGGTAGTTTAGTGAAGGTCCAGAAAGGCGTTCTAAGAACAAGGAGCATATTTAACCTGGATTTGCTTGATCTTTCCTCCCTAGAATTATAAGCAGAGATCTTAGCAGACATTATTCACTGTGTTTAACAATGAATTGAGTTATTTCTCAATGTTAAATTCCAGAAAGTGATGGGCTTGGGAGATCCACACAATTCCACTCTTACAAGCAAATTATCCAAAGACCATAGCTGCTAAGTCATTTAGCACAAAAACCTGGAAAAATGAACTGGTGTCACAGATCAGATAAAGCCATCCAGTAAAATTCATGTTGGTGAGAAGGGAAACATAAAAAGGACTGAAGCAGTTGGCAAAGCACTTAGACAAGGGGAGTGATATTTCAGAACTGTAAGGAATGTCTAAAGTAGATTTTAGCTTTCCCCTGCTCCAGTTGAGCAGCAGGTTTTACAAGCATTTGGTGGTCCAGCTATCCTCCACTCCACACCCAGATGGTGCTCACGGACAATGAAGGACTCGATTCAGGCACCCAAGTATTTCAGCACTCCTCCTGCCAAACAAGGGAGGCAAAGGATGCCCATTAAGAGCTGCATACAGAATAAATCAGGTGCTTCTGATTCATTTAAGACAATGGAAGAGGTCAGAGTTTATCTGACTCCATGAGAGGCTAGAGCTAATCAAACCACAAACATTAAGGCTTCTGGTTTCAGCATCATACCTCAAGGCCTCATCCTGGAGTGATGAAACTCTAGGAAGAAGGACACACTACACCCCATTTACCTATTATTATGCATTTTATTGCCCTAAAAATTTGCCTCCCAGAAGCCCTCTGCAATGACTCATCAGAAAAGCCACACTGCAGTGCTGCTCAGCCCATCTGTCCTGCCACCACAGAGCAGCTGCTTTGCTCGGTGAATGAGCCAGAAGACTTTGCAAGATGGCAGCATTTGATTATGGCACACAGCTCACATAAAACCATCAGGAGGAAATCCTTGTTCTTTACCAAGGCCACAGGCTTTCATCTACTGAAAAACCACATTTGACCTTAGAGGTCTTTCTTCATGGTCAGTGCCAAGAGCATAAGACAGTTATGATGGCGTTACGACAGGTTATCCCTCATGAGGGAAATCTGCCAAATGCAGGAAAAAAACAGCAACTAGAAGAACAGACGTGAACAGGAATGGACAGCAGCAGTGGAATGAAGCTGGGGGCTGAGAGGTGACAAACCTAGCACATGCTCATTAGAGAGAGAAAGAATATCAAAGAATTTAAAGTATACCAAGTATGTCTCAGTGGCTCCCAAATCTAAGGTTAAAGAACCTGTAAGGTTTGCGGCATGAAACAGAAAACACTTTAGTTTAATAAACAAGGAAACACAAAGTCAGAACAAACAGGAAAGATATGATTTGGAATTTGGTTCCTTTTGTTCTTGGAAAGCACTATGCATAGTTAACACAGTACTAATTAGCATTTACATTAACATAAAACTGCAATTCAACAACTTACTAGTAAAGATGAGCAAACAGACTTGCCATGTACTTTATAACAGCCCTTCCGCAGACAGAAGCCTCGGACCCAGCAAGAGTCTAATGGCTATCCCAACTAGATGTGCTGCAGTAACACTCATTTGCACACACTTGAGGAGCTTGTAGGTTTATGGTATAGGCTGAATTCATGCCAACAGCTCCAAATATAGATAGAAAATTAAGTTGAATAGCTTTTCCTCTCTCACATAATTCCACCAAGAGGTTTGGAGCAACAAACCAATTACTTTTCCTCAAACTCTGCAGGCCTTTAAAGATGTAATAACTCTCAGTACTTGGACTCCAAAGGGAATAGCTCACAACACAAAGCAGAACGCTACAGGGCAATGCCAACACCAAAGAACATTTGCGGGTATTTCTGCTGGAGTGTGCCCCAGGTCAGAAGACTCCCTGGAATTGAGGTGGTCTTTAAGGGAATGGCAGCCTTTCAGAGAAAGGTGGGTCAGGAAACTCTTCAGGCTAGGAAAACATCCAGAAAGATGCTACAGACACTCTAATTTTCCTGTTGTAACATACTTTGCATGCTTTCTCCAGAATAAGTGGCTACCAGAATACACCCTGTACTTGTAAGCTACAGATGTCCTTTTGCTCTCTCTTCAAATAAATGCCACCAAATCTTAGGGTTCAGGATTCCCTACAGCTTTGATCTACTTAAAGCCCAAGTCTGAGACCTGCTCTCGTTCAGAAGAGGTAGCTGTCCAGCTGACTGTTGTAAGGAACCTTTAGCTTGCTGCCAATATACCCTAAAGGATCAAAAAGCTGGAAGAAAGTTGCTTTATATCTTTTCAGTTAATCTCACGCTTCCTAGAGAAGTTTTACATATGTTTCATATTTGGAATTGGAAGGAGTCATGCCAGAAGCACAGATGGGAGAACCAGCTTCCCAGGTTCAGAAGCATGAAGCCCTCCTCTGCACAGCTGCAGAAGGGACCAGGTAGAACCGGCAAGTCCCCTCCTAGTCATAGGGTCAATGCCCCAACACACTCACACTGAGTAGCACCTCACTTTGCCTTCCACTGCCCATCCTCAGCTCCCTTCTCCCACCTACACCTCCATCCAACCCAGTAAGGGAAAGCTGTATCGTCTCTGCAGAGGAACACTGTCTTACCCACACCTTGGGCACTGCCACAGCAAGCACACAGCAGGAGGGCATCACTGCAGGGTCAGGAGGGAGCTGGGTGGCACGGCGCTCTGCCCTGGGCTGTACCCACCCCAACTTTGATGGGCTGCCCCTCCGGTCCGTCAGGGCATACAGCAGCACTCCGCTAGCCAGGCAGGTGGCCATAGTGTGCCCTGTGCACATTAAGGTATGTTAAGGAGCAACAGTGAAGAAAATTCCCCAGACTAGATAGGAATTATAGCTAGATTCTCTCTCAGAAAGGAATCTTGGTTTTCATTAATTAATATATCAAAAGGACCCAGTGGAGAAACATCTTGTTATCTGGCTTCTTAGATGGCAGACATTGGTTCATTAGCCTTAAAGCATACCAGCTGGACAACACTATTTATTCCATATAGAATAATGATCTACTTTAGAGGAATACAGCATTGCACACACAGGAATGAATTCAACCATTATTCACAGCTTAAACACATACTAACCCATATAAGTGAGAGATGCAGATATAAAAGGATTCAAAGAAGGTAGGTCCTATGAAGAGCAGCAAAATCAAGGTACCCATACCCCGGAGCCACTGCAGATCTGGCTGCACATTAATTACCCATTAGTTTCAAGTTACTCTATGTGGATTCAAAGTCTTTAAGTATGGCTAAAGAGCAAAGGAAGTAAAATGAAAGCTAAGCATGCTCAGCTTCTCTTTTGAGGTCTGTAAGAATGCTAACATTAGATTTGGAGATTCCTGTCTAGCTGGAAAACAAGCTGTTGTACTGATATTTAAATATATATGCATTGAATTAGTTCAGAGCTACGCAGTAACAGATAGCTCCACCGACACTTTAACAGCCCCTTCAGAAATATCACGATTTTAATCTTACAAGCCTGCAAAAGCAATATCTCTACAGTGTACAACCTATATTGTTCATAATAAAATTATAAAAAAAAAGATGCTTTAAACATGCAGTAGCTGTGTCTGAAAATTAAATATATCAGCCATTAATTTTTTCTCCAAAATTACTAAAAGGCAACAGTCCACATTAAAGACTAACAGTTTGTAAAATTGGATTTTTAAAGATGAAGTCTTTTTTAAGCCCAGGCAGGGCAAAAGAAGCACTAGAACAATTCTGCAACTGGAAGAAAAAATCCGCTTAGTTAATTCACTTCATGAAAAAGTGGATTTATGTTCCTCATATCAGTATCTCAGATACTGAAATATAAAGGAGTGGGGACATTACATTAAGCCCCACAAAATGGGAGGCACTGGTGAAGCCAGGCCATAGGCATTGACCTCCCTGCAGCCAGCACGGGGTACAGCCCAAGCCCTGTCCCCAAACTGGGCACCCCAGAGCTGCAAGGCAGAGATCTCCCTGCCACCCATCACAGGTGGCACAGGGGCACAGGGGACAGCCTTGTCCCACAGCAGCTCAGCCCCACCACGCTGCAGGCAGGGAGAGCTCCGTACTCCCACCTGCCGGGACAACACCCCTGTAGCCTGGTGCAAGAACGTACACAGCCACCACTCTCACAGCTTTGTTTGTTTGTTTTGAAAAAATAAAATGTTTAAGCTTGTAATGCCAGTTTAAAGCTTCTGTAGCTGAGCACAGTGGTGCCCCCATCCCACTGGCAGCCTGGCTTCTGAGAGGCTTCCCCAGGGCCATGCTCCTCCCGCCACTGTGCTGGTGAGAGGCTGCATCAGCTGCTAAATGGCCTAATGCAAACTGATGTGGCAGTTTCAATCCAATTGCCACTGCACAAGTAACACTACAGCGAAAGTCACCACCATGATTGGCACTAGCACGAACTGTTATTGTCATAACTCACACAGGGACATCGAGGTGCATGCTCCCCGCTGCCGTCGCAGCCTAGCGACAACAGAGCTGAGGCGCGCAGCTCCACCGCGATCTGTCACAACCACACACTTCAGGTCGGCACATACCGTCCCCGCTGTGAGGTGTGGGAGACCACTTCAGGACAGTGGGTCTGCTCCCTTTCACTGCTGCTAAAACTTCCAGCAGCATCCACGCACCACAACTTAAAGTAGGAAGGCTGGGGTATGAACATCTCCAGGAGCGCTCCAGGGAAGGAGCTCTCCCAGGTTACTCCTGCTCCAGGGGAGGTTGCCTTGTCTTCTTTTTAAGCCATTACTGGGGTAAGCACAACACATAACACTGTGGTTCTTTGGTATATAAGCATCTGTTGTTGCTTCCTGCATTATAACTCATTAGGTAGCCTTTAACTAATTACAGGTTGTAACTTTTGTGAAATTAAGCAGCAGTAACCAGCAGCTGCAGTGCTCAAGCAGGGAAACCGTGCTTGCCACAACCCAAGCAGAAGGCAGGGGGGGAGTACCTGGCCCTGCAGCTCAATCCTGCACCAGGCAGCATGGGGCTCAGACCCCGCTGGTGCCTGGGGGTTTCTGCCCCTCTGACGCCAGAGACACTCCCTATCGCATCCAGTCTAATTTTAAGTCACTGGAGTGACTATACGTCCATTGGTTCTCCTGGGAGCTTATTAAAGAGTTCAGAAGAAGTGCAACTAGGGAAATTTGCTTTCAGTCTGTATTATCTTATTGCTTCTGGACTTTTTCAGACCATCCTTCCTCTCTTCATTTTTGGTATTTAGGCACTTACCAGTGTTGCCAACAAATATTTGCTGCATCAATGCTCTCACCACAAAGAAACACACCTGGAAGCAGTCCTGGTGCTTGTCACCACAGAACACAGCCCTACAGCCTCTCCCACCCCTCACCCTTTTACAGCTGGGGCTGGGCATCGCAAACACACGGGCTGGGCTCATCCCAGCACCTGGATGCAGCAGGGCTGGGCACAGCTGCAGCACACCATGCCTGCATCCCCATGCACCACCCTGTTGCTCACATCTGAATTCCAGAATTCCAGGCATGGACCTCAGGTTTTGCCCTTCAAAAAAAAAAAAAAAGAAAAAGAAAAAAGAAAAATGGCATTTCCTGTGCTCTCCCCCCAGGGGTGTCCACTAAGGCCCCAAAACACACCCACACCCCCTGGCCCGAGGGCTCCCTGCTGTGTCCTCACAACTGCCCTGGCTCCTTGCCTTCACCACTTCCACCTTTCTCTTTGCCTTTCCTTGTCTAAGCATGGAGTATTTCTTCCTGAATACACAGACCTGAATTTGTGTTTCTTCAGGTTATACCTTTTATTCTTATCAATTTTATTCCTCTGTTATTTCTGTCCTCAGTGATGTTTGCAATAGCTACTAATGTACTGTCATTTGCAAATGTAATTAGTGTGTTTACTTGTTTCTTTCTTTAGCTCATTAATAAAGATGTTAAATAAAAATATGCCTTCCTCTGCTAACAACATCCTTGAAATAGGAAGATGGGATCCTAAGGTAATAAAGAACTATATTATTGGACAAGACTTTTCCTTGCATCTTTCAGCATTTGCCATGCTCATTATGGGCAATTAAAGCATAAAACAACTTTCTAGCTTCACACCCAAAATAATCTTCCTCCCTGTTCTGCATTTGCATGTATAGGATACACATACATAGAGAGAAAGACTAGAAATCAGCTGGCAGCTTGTTCTAGCAGAAGTAGCAAAGGTTCCCTCTGCTCTGGATGTGGCGGATTCAAGTGTAACCACTCGTTAACCTTTTTATGTACATTATCCATATTTTCAACAAAGGACAGGAACATGACTGCTTTTAAAACTTTACTTACTGTGATTACTGTGGCTGTGTCCTAACACAACAGCTTGTGTGTTTATTATATGACCATAATTCAGCATATTGGCTGTATCTGCTAATGCATCCAGCATTTCCCATGACTCGCTAAGCATCCTTGTTCCTTTGATTTTGACAGGACTGGGAATGCTCAGCAGTTCGTGGCACTGGCTCGCTGTTGGGACAAAAGGATGTGCACTTCTTTTCACCTTCAAGAGAATGTGCTGAAATTAATTCATTGCTCTAGTGGATTGGTGTGAAGCGAAATAATACTGTTTTCACTTAATTTTCTGTCTGCTGTAGAGACCACAAAGAAAAATCACATGATTACTGAAACCAAAAATGAAGGAAAAGAAGAAAGACAGGTCCAAGGATGCACAGGGGCTAGTTTATCAAATTCATCTCATGTTTTCATCTCATGCATAGCTATTTAACTAGAATTTAAATAATACATTTATTTAAAGGAGTTCTTTTTCTCTGGGGGCCTTCTGCTATTGAGGGGTATGTGTGAAGAGAAGTTGTCTTTTTTCTTTGTAATGTATGAAGGAAGACTTAAGATCATTGGATGTACATTTGGATAATCATAAATTAATTGTAATGTAAACTTTCACAACATGGTCAGAGCATGTTGATATTTTGTTTGATTTTGAATTGCTCCAAAATGACATCTAATTATATAGGAGTGATTAACACGTTGGTTGCTACTAAGAAATAGCAACCAAGCAAACATTACAATTCAGTATTTGAATTTACTATGGGTTGGATTTGTTGGATTTTTTGCATTATTTTTAATGCACAGAGGAAACTTGGTGGTAAATTCAAATTCTTAGACAGGCACTGCAACTATTTTTCCTCATTTGAGAAAATTAGGGCTCACATCACCGCAGGAAGGAAGGGAAAGATGATTTTGATGGCTCCTTTTCTCTCTTCTCCCCCTTTCTCCTCTCACCTTTCTCTCCCCACCAGGACCCAACTCAATGGGGAACCTGCCCCATAAGTGTGAGTCCAGGATCCCTGCACAAGCTCAGGCAATCTCTGGGACAGGAGGGAGGTGGGGGCCGTGCCGTGCGTGGGTCATCATGCTGTGGTCCAGAAGCACTCCTGCTTGAGGTGGGGACCAGTGGGGACCACGAGCAGTGCCACAGCGACCAGCTTCAAACCGCACTTCGCCTGTGTAGGCCCCATCCTGAATCCCACCCACAGCCTGGAGGTTTGCCATCTGCTTAGGAAAACACACTTCTTCTTTGACCTAAAGCTCTGCCCGAAGGTGGCAGCCAGTCATTTGGTACTTGTGTGATACAGCGGTTCTTCTATTTCCACCTGTGTGGTCCAGAACAAATTCTTTAACCAAATAGGAAAATAAAAAACAGTAAATGGAACAATATGTGCTATATTCTGCATCATTTTTGTCTGATGAAATGAAACTGTGTCCTCCTTCAGCTGCAAACAAAAGCTGGCTGATGCCTCCCTGAGTGAGACAGTGCTGGGGGTGAGGAGATGATCAATGTATAGGGTTAAAGCTTATCTCTCTGCATAGCATTTATGCTGATATCCTTAGTTTAGTGCAGTAATTCTTTGAAATACAAATTTCTGAAGCATTGGAGAAAAGCACTATTTTCAGTGTGAGCTGAAAATGATGAATTTAAGAGGTCTAAATTTCATCTCAGAGTCAAATACTGCCCCATATTAGCTCACTTATCCATTCCCACTGGAGTCCTATTATTGCACCCCAGCCTCAGTGCTTTTGATGTTAGTTGGAGCTTAGCAGTGGTTTTAACCGAAAGAAATGAAGGCCTGCTTTCCTGTGGAGACACTGCTCTCCAGCCTTGGGTTAGCTGAACATCACATTTCCTTGCAGTGATGGTATTTTTGGCAATTGCTCTCACATCTTGAATCAAAGCTCTGTGTTACTGTGCTGGAGGTGGGACTGGCCAGCAAGGGACAGTAAATCAGCGTCTCCCAGCCCCTGACCAAGCCATGGGGGTTCTGGAGTTCCACCTAGGCAAGGCACACCTTCGTGTGCCATCACGTCCAGTGGGAGTCCACAGTACAGGGCAGCCTCTCCACAAGAGCTGGATTCCCCTCCCATGCTGTCATGCAAACATTGTCAGGATCAGGCATTTCCTTGCATTACTTTATGCATTGTGCTTTATGGCTTAATAGCAAATGCATGAGACTACTCAACTGACACTTGCTCACATGGAGATCAGTGAAATCCCTGCTGTGAACTGAAAATGAACACAGCCATGAGGTTGCAGGAAAGTGAGCAGCATTTCCACTACAGCAAATACCATGGAGCACTGATAGCATGCCCATATCATGACTCTGCTCCTGAATATCAGAAGTGTTTTGCCATTACCACCATCCATGGAAGGAGTAGACATTGAAGAGTCAACATTTATAGTACTAAAGACAAGGTGGTTCTCCCATAAAGCAGTAGTATCTGAAGGCTTTAGCTCAGTGGAAGCATGGGGTGGATCAATGGCTTTGGAAGAAATGAAAAAGCCTTCCAGTCTGTCAAAGCTAAATGAAAATGAAACTTTTCCTTACTGCATTTTGAGCTGGGTTTGTTACACCAATACCACCAGTTAGGTTTGAGAGAAGAAAAAAAAGTGGCAATTGGTGCATGGATACGTAGTTCCAAAGGGGAAATATGGACTGCTCTGGAAAAAAGCAAATACAGGCTGCATTTTTTGCTGCAAACTTTTGCACAGAAAATGGTCAGTTGTCTTCACTGGGAGTAAGCAGTCCCTTACCCAATGCTGTTCCCATTTTGCTGAGGTGGTGGCTTCCACAGGCAATACACTAAGGACTAGCACAAATCAGGAGCAGTAATTATCTTGTGAAGACAGATGTCCCATAGTCAGAGATACTGTGTGAGAGATTTTTAACAAAAGAGATATTTTCTCTGTTGGGATTAATAGCTCCATTTTTCTTTATTACTGCTTGTGTTTCACTCATTCATGCATCAACTTCTTTCAAACATAAAACAATCCCCCAAGAATAAAATATAAAAAAATAAAAAGGAAGAGCAGTGGCACAACCTAAAGAGAAATCACATATTCTGTGTTGCAATATCTCACACATCACCAAGGATGTCGTCTCCACAACTTCCCTTTTCAAAGAGACATTTTCTTTTTCTCTGGCTTCATTAATATTAGTCCTGACTCACCATCATGTAATTTCAACTTTACATTGCTGGAATTTCAGGAGCCACAATGATTCATCACATACAGTGGCTCAGATATTCAACCCCTCCATCCAAATTTATGCTCCTCGGCAACTGGCTGGTCTTCAGAAATGCTGAATACCCATTATTGACTTCTTTACAGTGTTGCAAATCAGACACAGAAAAACTAAAATTGTTTGCAAAGTGTATATGGCTGTGTATATACATACACAAATATTATATATATAAACATATACATGAATTTCAGTCGAAAATTAAAGGTATTTTAGTTATCTCTAAGGATCTAGCTAACACTCGGCACCTTTTTTTTTTTTTTTTTTTTTAAGATCAGATTTACCTTTGACCTCAGCTATGGAGATTTAACTTATGTCCTGCTACTGCCTGTGCATGAGACAAAGCTTGCAGTGGCTATGTCTACACAAATAACTGATGTGTAATAAAGAGAAGAAAGCCTTATTTCCAGCTTTTTCATGTTTTGAGGACCTGTATATCAAGTAAAAATTAATGACTGTGAGCATGGAGAATAATTTTCATTGATTTCTTTGCAATATCAGTAAGTGTATTTTCTCAGAAATGCCTGCTACACAACACACAGAAATCTGGTGTAAGTCATCAGAACGCATAGTCAGTCATCAGAAAAGCATAAATAAGTAACCCCCAAAAGAGATCTGTTTGCATTTCTGATAAAAATGAAAAGATTTCTCAGTCTCTCAAATCCTGGGGGCAGACACTCCCCTGGGTGGATGCAGTGCGAATCATTTGATTTATACCAGAGGTGGAGAGCCCCTCAGTTTGACTGTACTGTGAAGTTTGCTTTCTCTGCCTGTGCTCAGCATCCTTCCACATGGCTCTGCAGAGCAGTGATATAAATTCTGGTCATAAACAAAGAAAAAAAAATGGACTGACAGAGAATTTGATGAACAATTTGCGTCCGTACACATTTTTTTCCTCTGTTTGCACCTCTGAAGTTAGTGATTTTTTTATCTTTAGACCTCAGTTTGTATTTCCCCTCCTCTCGGTTGCTAGCAACACTGTAAAACCTTTAAAATATTAAGAAAATTGCATCTGCTACTTCTTGCTTTAAATATAGCGTTCAGTCTTCGTAAGTGTTACTTCGTACATTAAATGAATAGCTTGCCCACCAGGTAAACTACATTTTGTTGCTTACCATGTCTGTCTTTGCACAACATGTAGTACATGGGCATAAATAACAGTGTTATATAAATAATTACATGTATGAAAGGCTGTAAAATACTGAAGATATATTTGTACTTTTACTTATGAGAACATTTTAAAAATGATTGCTTTGTTTGGCATGCAGTTTTTATGTGTTGAACAGGGTACACATAGACAGCGTTTTCCAAAGTTTTTTTTTTTTTTTTTCCCTCCAGGTCACACTAGCGTTATAGTTAGCAAATTGATAAGGTTCCACTGTTAAGCTTTATTACTTGTGACATGAGCCTATGACACTTTATAAAAAGAAGTAATCCAGAACAATCTCTAGGTAATTAACACCTAGATAAACAAACATAAATTTCTATATTGCATTTATTTGGACTACCACTCAAATATGCGTGAACCATGCTTTTTTAATTAAAAGATAAATCTATGTGACACTTAGCCTCAAACTTAATTATTCAGCATAGTATAATAAAAAATAGAGCCCATTAAATGTGTCTTGCTCTGTATTTCTGTATTAACAGCAAAACAGTTCACTCTGGGATCATTTAAATTTTCTTCTTCCTCTTTTCCTGCAATTTCCTTGTTCACTGAGACCTTTTGGCTAAAAAAAAACCAAAAAAACAAAAAACCCACACACACACTCAGCTATGCCAACAGGTGAGCAGCTGCTGAACTCTTCTCAATCCTATGCCACTCTGCTGGATTACATTTTCTGTATTACCGTACACCACAGTTTTACTTTCTCTCCTCCCCCTGACCTTCCCCATGGAAATGTGTTTCCCCTTTGGTGGATCATGCCAAGCAGCAATATCCAGAGATGGAAAACAAAATACTTAAGAATAATTTCACTGGGATCATGCTTACAATACACAAAGTGAGAGTTTTACAATGTACTGTTACAATACAGATGTTAGACAGACAGGGGAAATTTTCAATTCCTAAATTGCATTAGACAGAGAGGTTATAGTCCTTACAAAGATTTCAGCAAGAATCAGTGTCTTAAAGCCATGAGTAGTTTTCTGACATTAGGTGGAAAGACCCTTATCAAGGTACCCACCACCGGCATTATAAAGACTGCCCATCATCTGGCTGTTAAAAATTTCCACAAACAGTTTTTTGTGAGACAAACACATTTCTCTTTTTCATAGCCTGTTTTCCATAGGCTCCCCTTGGTGATCAATGGTTTCATGGAGCAAGACCACTTGTTGGGTTTTTTTTTAAGCATTTCCTGTAGGATACATGTACCACTTACTGCTTGGTGTGCAGCGGAAGTTAGGAGGTTGTATTTGGAAGCGTTTCTATGGAGGTGTAATTGGTGGTCATTGTTAATTAATAAGGCTTTCAAATTGTCAATTGTCTACTGAAACCATCAGAAAGCTGGAAAATCTTTGGGATCCCTCTCTCCTGCCCCCAAACCGTGATTTTTCCCCAGGGTGTGTTGATTACTGGAAAGGACAATCATTCTGCAGTGAGGAAGAGTTCAGGTCTACCATCCACACCGAATCAACATTGTTATATACTCTAACTTTGTGCCCAGGAAGAGTGGTTTCTACCCAGAGAGGGAGTGAAAGATTTAAATTTTATAAAATTTAAAAATTTTTCATTATCTTCTGGGATTTTGATTAAAATTTGGTATTTAATTCTTTGCAGATACCTGTGTTATTTACCCTGGACATCAGTGAATTTTGTATCAGCTCAAAAATTGCCCCTGTGCACGTGCCCTCTATGAATCGATGGGTAACCTCAATTCTGATCTTCAACTTGCAGCTACTGAATAACTGAATTTCTATGATGTTCCTCTTTGATTTTTAGCAGTTATAGACAATTTTGTATCTTTTTCTACTGGAGCGTTCAAGGTGTAACATAACATTATTATTGTGGGTATGTCTGGCTTCATCTCCTATTAACATTTCCATTTTCTAAAAGTATTTTCCTCCTCAGCTTTTTGTGCAAGGTTTCTTTCTCTTCCCCATACTGGCTGTAGTTTCTTAGATTTGGTGCATCATTTTTTTTTTTTAAATCATCTTTACTTTTTCTACTAAGTGAAAAATCCTCTAACTTGGTTTGTTTCAGATAGGCAAATCAAACCATACATAGGAAGAATAAAGATTCATCTAGGAATACAGGAGGACTCTTGTATTTCCAAATTCTTTGAAGTATAGGCAGCTTTCTTAACACGCGTCATAACAATAAGCCTCACAATTTTCTAAAGCCAAATATATGATCTATACAAACAATTTTTTTAATGTGAAAACATGACTTTATACATCATAGTGTATGATACACACTTCAAACACTTTCAAATCAGAGCTTGATAGACCCCAAGACTTTTTCTATAGTACATAAGTAGTAGTATATAAAACAATTATTACTACATGCTAAAACAGATTTCCACAGTCTTTTAATTAAGCACAATATATAATATATATATGTATATACTGTATATAGATTTGTTCAGATTAATAAGTGGACTGAGCACACACACCCAGCATAATACACTCCAGTAACTGCCTAACAACTGTGAATTTACTGACTTTTTTTTTTTCAAATCTGACAAAGCTGCAGAAAATAATGTTTTTGCTGTTCCTAATAAACATAAGCAAGTAGGAAAACTTTTTTTCAGAGGTAGAGGTTTTATTGCGTAAAACACTGGATAAAACTGTACTGCTTCAAAGACATTTTTATTCTAACAGCAGAAAGAAAACAGTCATTGCTGAAAAAACAACTTTTAATACTTCTATACCAGAATAAAGTTCTGTCAACTGATGTATTATAATAATAAATAATGACCAAGAATAAACTTTAAATACAAAGTTTTCTAATTGTTACAAGCATAGCAACAAAATCCTCTACTCTATTGATCTCAGATTTCCTCCAAGATAGAAATTTTTCCTTGTGTAGGAATGTAGACAGTATTATGACCAGTATCACAGACTACAGAAGTTACAGAGAAAAAACTTGACATGTTTAGATATGAGAAGCATGATGATATTCAGAAACTGACAATGCATCACTGCTGCTGTCACTTGTTTGTATTACAAGTTACAAATGTTCTGGAAAAAAGGTCTATGTCAGAGGGGAGAATAGGGACAGTAGCACCCGACCAAATGGAATCAACACACACATCACAAAGAACGAGAGATGTTTCCAGTGTCACAAACAGAATTATTGCCTGTCGTACCTGAAAATGCTCAGAAGACACAAAAGAATACTGAAAGAGCTCCAAAAGTGCAAGAAATGGAATGGGGGGTGTGTGTTTTTTTTGTTTTTTTTTTTTGTTTGTTTGTTTTTGTTTGTTTGGTTGGTTTTTTTGCTAAGATACTGAAGGCGGCGCAAACACACAAAAGCAAGCGACTGACACAGTCACCAAACACAGTAGTGCAGTTAAAATCCTAAAGCTTACTACAGTCAGAAAGTTTCAATAACATTTTAATCCTTTATCTAGGATCATAGAAACAGTTGCATTAAGTTTATCAACTCGATTTAAGTAAGGCAGTGAGAACTATACTAGAAAAACAAGAAAAGCAGCTTGCTCTGTGCCAGATGGGTCCAAGTTACACAGTGACCTCATTTAAACTGAAACTTCAGTTGGATGACATCCTTTCCGACAGCATATGCAAACCGTATTCCTTATTAGCCTGAGATTTTTTTTCCAGTCTCAGGGTAGCGCTAAGAATTTTATTTACATTGATTGCAGTTTAGTATTTTTTGTAAACTGCTTTAGGCAGAGCTGAAGTTTTAAGGCCCTGGGGTTTTACTCTGTGCTCCTAGCCTGCAAAGAAATATTGAATTTTTTTTTTATTATTATTATTTTTTTAAGTCTGGATGATTTTGTTTTAGAAGAAGTTAATACTTCTCTACCATCGCATTAAACAGCACCAATTTTGCTTCTATCAAAAGAAGTACACTAGAAGGCTAAAATTTTATGCCATTCAGAGAATTTCAGTATAAAACTTTAGTTATTTTTCTTACTTTTTGTTGTTGTTTTTAATGTATGTGGTTCATTATAGACTCTCAAAAGCTTCCTATGTTGCAAAGAACTTAATAAATTTGGAGCATCCAATCAGTAAAAAAGCTAAAATCTGCAAAAATATAGAAATGATTTGCTTTACAAAAACAAAGAAATATCAGCTAAAACACTTTTCTTCATTAGAGACAAAGAGCAGGAAGTTTGGATTCATAGTGTTGGTGAAGCTACTTTATAAGAGCTTGCTCCGGAAGAAACTTCTGCACTATGTCTTTAACACTTATAAAAACTAACACATGAAAATTAACCGTGGCTGGGGAATCCTTCATTTAAGTATAAAAACAGGAATTTAAAGGAAATTTAAAAGAAAACAACATGAAAAGAATAGAAAAAGAAAAAGTACCAACCCTCTATGTAATAGAATTCTGTTTCTCACCAGCACCTTCTACAGATAAGGCTGACTACTTTCACTAAACAACATTTCTATATATTGTACTTCTATTTTATAGCAACTTACTTCTTCTTCAACAAGGAAAAAAAAGTATAAAAGCATTTCTCTCAATACTGCAAGATGATTAAAAAAATGGAATTACACTTCAAATCTGCAGTCACACATTGGGATGCAGGTGTTTTTTTAACCATTGATTCATTTGGCTGTGTATCAAAAAAAAAAAAGAAAAAAAGAAAAATGGGAAAATGTAATATCGCAATACTTGTCAGTACAGGTCAGTACTGACCCTAGCTTGTGGGCCATCTAGGGTTTCTCCTGTACTGCAGTTGCAACACCACTCAAATTGATTTTCTCTGCAATGACAGCTCCAGTCAGACTGGCACCATGGCAGTCTACCAACACATCTCATTACTATGCTAGGCAAATGACAGCAGCTGGTGTCATATTATAAAGGTGTTTTCAACAATGAAAACACAGCCCCTCAATCTTCAAGGCAACACTAAATCGTTTAGACAGTATCATTTTTCTGTTAAGAGCATTGTTTTTGGACAAAGACCACTTGAAAGTTTGAAATTGCCTTGCTTTTTTAAATAACTAACGGCCTCCTAGCATTTTTAGATCACTTTATTATCCCACCTACATTGTTTGGAAGTACTTGTTGCCAGGTAACAGTTTAGCAGCCATTTTCAAGGGCTGGAGATTTATTTTGCGTGTGTAATATATATACTTAAACACACACACACACAAAGAGGGATCATGTGGGTGTGTGCGAATGTAGATATATATTTAATGGGTATATGACCGTATATGAGCACGTGTGGGTAAATATATATATATATGTGTGCGTGCGTACGTATCCATATATATATATATACTTAAATGTTGGGAGCATCCTGTACACGTCTGGAAGCCGGCACGCAATTCTTCTGCCCGCAGCGCAGCCAGCCGCCTCAGGTCCAGTACACAACCGGAGCCCTGCGCAGCAAGCGGCCGCCATGCCACGAGGGCCCGGCCGGGCATGCTACTCCTGGGCCTGGCTGCCCTACTCCTGGGCCTGGCCGCCCTCCTCGGCCTGCTCGGCCAAGCCCCCCACCTGGCCCGCAGCCTCCTCCAGGCTCCCCGGGGCTTCCGAGTCTGCCCGGGAGCGCTTGAACCTGCGGTCTGGGTACTGGCTGTTGTCAAAAGGCATGCGATGGACGCAGAGGACGTGGGTCTTCAGGTTCCCCTTCTGAGAGGCACTGTATGGGCAGTATCGGCACTGGAAGGGCCGGTGACCTGCACAAAGGACAAAAGGCCGGTTAGTTTTTCACTATTTACAGTAAATGTTCTGGTGAAACATGCCGCAGCTGAAAGCCCTCCTGCTGAAGGAAGTCGCTGCGTGACTTCAGCAAGAATAAGAAATTTGTGCTGCTCGCAATTTGCCTGTTTCAAGAAACTGCGTTTTTAAAAGCCTCTGCTTCGGATTTTCGGGAAAAGTGCAGCTATTTTGTCCCCCTCCTCACACCCAGCTGTAAATCTGTCAGCCTGTGATCCAAACTAAACTCTTGTAAATACAGTGCAATCATGTACTAGATTGCCTTTCTTTATACTTGTTAATTATCTTTTTTTATTGAAGTGCAGTTCAGGGATGACAGTGTGCAGACCCTTCATCTAATAACCATACTCTGTCTTTGGGTGGGTTTCTGAGTCAAGAATTGTATGTTTTATTTTAATCACACAGATTATTTTTTAATGGAAAGAAATAATGGATTGAGATATCCGAGGCCTCAAACCTGCAAATAGTTACTCCGGTGAGATTACTCCTGTGAGTAAAGAAACACAAGCATAGACTTGTTTGCAGGGCTGGGGCACAAGGTTATCACCAGCTCTAAAATAAATGTCCAAACCAGATTAAAAAAGGAATGTTAATGCACAGAATCTGATAGATGCACTTCTTGTGTGTGAAATAGCAACTGGCTGCAAAATGAAGGCATGAATGAAAGATATCACTTTTAGTAACTCTATCAATATGCTCTCCCATATTTTTCAGATTATTGTGACTTTGAATCTTCATGCTGTATCTGGTTTTGGAGGTTATGTTTCAGCAATCACATTTCAACCTATGCTGGGAAGTTGTTGATGTGTTTTACTGGAACTTTATGAGCTTTGTCTCTCAAATTAACTTAAACCAGGACCATCTGAGGTCAAATGCGCTTAGCTTGCTTTAATTTGCTCAAATAAATGAATAAATAAATGTGCCAGACCATCTACATAAAGCCAGGATAAGTGAAAAACAATACCCTATCTCCACATTTGAAGAGCACATTTTCCTCTGCTGTTGTGGTACTACCCAGCGGGCACAAACCAGACGCTGGTGTAGCAGAAGAGGAGGACTACACTCCCCACTACATGGGAAGGGGCTGGGACCATCTCACCTCCATTTTAGGTGGGAATGTAATGGAAAAGCAAATGGACTCTGGTTACGCACTGGTCCAATGTTGCTTGTACAGGAGTAGGAATGTTCCCACAGCACTCACAGCCTGGGAGTTAGCCTTGGCTGGGTTTAGCCTTGTGCTGCTGGTGGCACACAAGCATGAGCATCTCGGGCAGAGGAAATTCACCTGAACCAGCAGTGCTTTGGGTTGCGCAAATAATCTGCTATTTTTACTGTAACAACAAAACTACCAGGCTGAGTTCCCCCAAACATTCTGCCTGCTACTCAGAGGAAAGAAGCATCAAGTCCAGTACACATTTACCCAAGCCCAATGCTTCACGACTACAGGCAAGTTTCCTTTCACAAGGATGAAAAAGTCCTTCCATCCTTTGCTTTTACAATTTAAAGATTGCCAAAAGGGTGGCCAACCCTCAAGGCTTCTAATATGCACGTTTACGCATGAATCTGGGGACAGAGATTGGGTTGATCTCATTCTCTCCTGGGGTAAATAAAGACATTTCCATCAACAACTTCATAAGGAAAAAGCAATGAAATCTACAAGCTGCTAATCTTTACAAAGTGGAAATTTTCAGTGGAAAATTTCATAGTAATAGCAATGGAAAAAAGAACTACATAGAAAAAGTTACAGAAATTGCTTTTATAGACAAAAAAAATCAACTGAAAGATATGAGGAAATAGTCAAACAAGAGACTGAAGATATCCCTAGTGCCTCTTAGGATCAGTCCTAAAATCAATACAAAACCACAAATATGCTTGAAAAAAATAGAATATATTAGTTTTGAAAACTGGAAGCCCTCTCAAAACTGTATGGATGTGAAGAAGGTCCAGAGAAAATCGTATTTTGTTTCAGAAAAATCTAGAAATACTTGGAAACTCAGGGAAAAAAAAAAAAATCTAATAAAATCATTATATCTCCCTCTCTGATTGTCAGAGATAGAAACAGTCACCAGAATTCACAGCTGGGTTCTGGATTCTTTCTTTTCGTCTGATTTTCCCTCCAGGGTAATACCTCTGACCAGAGGGAAATAAGTGGCTGTTGCATATTCTGCTCAGGGAGGTGCTGAAACACTGTGAACACACACTGTGCTGAAACGACAGATGAAGCGCTGGGTAAAGGAGGAGACTTGCTCTGTGAAGAACTGAAGTGGTTTCTCCCTTTCTGCAAAAGATAAAGGCCTGCCACTGTCACAATCACTAGCATGACTGCATCCACAACACAGCAGCAGCTCCCTTCCAGTATTCCCTGTGGTTTGTTTGACCATCCGTTGACTGCCCCTTGCTAAGAACAGAAGATGCGCTGCTAAGATGTGACTAATGGTACAACTTGCCCTTGAGCCTTATTTACTCCATTCTTACCAATGCTATGGAAAAAGCCAAAGACTATCCTGCCCGTCTGGACCTTGTATGCTGCTACAGCCAACAGCTGGATGTGCCCACGACATAATGTCTGGTAACTGCTTCCACCAGCAGCACGCAGGGAGCACGCAAAGTGCTGGGCTCCTGGAGCAAGCAGGAATGATGTGCCCAACAGCCACTCCTGAAATGCCTCAGGCACCATGAATCATGGAAAAAATTGGTCAGTTCTAGCTAGAATGTGTACTGCTAGCCAACAACTTGAGATCTCACCAGACAGCTCTTAACTCTTTGCCCATAAGCAGCTACAATTTGTTCCTGGACCACCCCCCATAAATTTTAAACAAAGAATTCACAAAGCACGGGTGGAGCTAACAACCTCATATGTGCCAGGATAGAAGCAAACTCTTTCTGCCCACCACCAAACCAAGTTCAAGCTTGTGTAACTCCATACAGAGAATGTCATTTATTAATTCAATGAACTTTAATAAATTAGACAATATAAAATGCACCTAGACGGATTCAGTTCCCCCACAACTTACTTTTTCAGGCCATCAAAATTTCACATCACTGCCTTGTGAAAAGTAAGTACAGAATAAGTTAATTTGTATTGTCACTATGCAGTACAACTGTGGTAAAGAGCACATTCATTTTTAATCTAGTATGAATAATATATAAATATGTATACAGAGTGAGGTTCATAGAAAAGCAAGTGGTACATTGTTTACAGCAGAAGTAGTACAAAAACTAGAGATTATTTTCACTTGCAAAGATAACAATATCTGCAATTTGCTTGTAACTAAGGGGTGAAGGATAATGCCCATTTCTCTTAGGTAGCCCATCCATTAATTATAGCTCAAAAACTTGTTGTGGGCAGCAGGCTCTTAAAATAACCCTTCCTAGATAAGTTGGCAATAAATTTATAACGTTTTATCTAGCAGTGGTTGGTAGGTTCTTTCTTAGCATGCTATAGTTCATATATATTTTACCCAGTATATATCTTCCAATAAAATTATATGAAAGCCCTTAAAAAAAAAAAAAGAAAGAAATCTTCTTGATAGTTCAGGAGGTAACATGCAATGCATTGCATTTGTAGTGAAGAGAATTAGGTTAAAGGTGGGCCAACAAAGGGAACAAATTATGGTACATCTTTCTCAGATCAAAAATCAGAAAGTGCGGATAGAGGACAGCATAATGTTTGCAGCTGAAATAATCCTGTTACAGAGTAACATGCTACGAAGTATGCGACTAAGTAATCCTCTGGACCGAAGCTGAGATACTAAGAAAATTGAATTTGCACAAAATAATATTAATAACCAGAAGAGGTGATTACCTTCAGCACCTGCTGAAGCCAGTCCTCTGAAAGCAATCCAAACCTTCTAGGATCAGGCCCAGAAAGGTCAGCAGTGCTGAGATGGTTTGGGCTGTCCCTAATTTTAACTGTACCCTGGAGAGAGCAAGGAGCCTGGACTGGACATACTTTCTGGGCAGAACAGAGAACCTTGCTCTGGGACCAGTATATAGAAAAGTCCCCCAGTGTTTGAAACTAGTCCATCTTTCAAAAAGAATATAAGCTGCTTTGTTAATTTAGACTTTGAGAAGAAAAGTTTGTTTTCTTTCTTTCAAGTTTGTGATCTGATATGTTGCTTTGTGACACATCATGTCAGCCTGCATCAGTCACATCGCGTTAGGTTTCATAACATGGCATGACTGATGCAGTGCAACACAGTGCTTCAACCCAATGGAGTCAGAAAGGCAGGTTTTGAGAAAGCCATGGATCTTAAAGTCTGTTTTTTATGACCATTTAAAGGAAAATGCACTTAAAGCCGGGGCCTGGGATTTAAACAAAGCTGCTACCCATTACTGAGTTGTTAGGGAATCAAATATTTGCCAAACCTATTTTGTTTTGTCTTATCTTTAAAACTCAAACTGTACTGTTGAAAAACATAAAAACTCAATGTCAACGTAGTGTCATTGGGTTACTTACTGTAATCCAAACTGCTAATAGTTCCTAATTTATTAACTTTGATATGGATCCATTATTTAAGATTAGTACAAAGGAATACACAAACGATGGAGAAAGAGCGATGAATGCTAAAGTCTTTTTCATTAAAAAAAAAAATCATTTACATGGTCAAGCTGCATTAATTCTCCACTTCTAAAAATATTTGATCAGCACCCAAATTCTATAAAAAATTCTGCAAAGAAACATCGTATTTTCGTGGTATTACAGGCACATATGTAGGGGTTTGCACTAAAACATAAAAAATGGGCATTGGACTAGTCACATGAAGAAGATCGGGAATTTATTCCAGATTGTTAAAAGTGTACTAATCACAGCAAAATCATGGCTTTCTCCCAAAGCAGCAAGAAAATGGTAATTTGAAAGAAAAACGCCAATAATACATCACACAAAAGCCGTCTGTTGTCTCCACTACACCACTTTTTATTATATTGCATATGTGTACATATATACACACAGATACACACATACAGACACACAATTCAATGCATAAATTTAGTGAAAAAGCAGAAGAGCAATAAAATGATGAATAGAAAACAAATGCTATGCAATGTACTATAAATTATAATTAAGTCCCAAATAAAATGTGTTTCTTAGATATGACATTTGTTCCCTTAAATGCAAAAATGCCTATGATTATTTGACAATGTTTTTCCTTAGATGGCCAATGGCTATAGCATTTACTGGGATGCAATATGGCAAACTCATTTCAGATTTCTTTGCTTAGTTTAAGAATATCCTTGCGGTGAAAATCAGAAACAACAGCCATTAGCTCTTTAAAGCAAATAAATGACTCCCTCACTGAGAAATACTTGAAAAGCCCCAAAGGTCTGACTTTCTTGGAGACAGATCTCTTCAGTTCAGGTGTTGGACACTGGAGGTCTGGACATGCCCCTGGGCTGCTGTAGCAATCGCAAACAACCAGGACTGCCTTGGGCTATGGCCGGGCACTCCTGGCAGGATTGGCTGCAGTGCGATAGGATGGATGGCACTGAGATGCCCTGTCCCAAAAAGTCACTGGTGAAGGGGTCCTTGTAACCACACATCTATTCCACCCCAAGGTCAACAAGCTGCACGCAAACCTGCATTGAGCCCAACCCCCACAAAAAGAGCTGCTTTAAATATTTTTTCCTATGTAAATTTGTGTCTGAGGCACAATCACATTTCAACAGAAGAACTGCATGTTGCCACAGAAATAGTAACTGGCAAACACGGCCACATGCTTTCCACAAAACAAGTCCAAAAGACTTTGAGCCACTCCAAAGCCCTAGCAATGAGGGTTGGGCTGAGGTTATGGCTTTCTCAGACAAGAACCGCCGGCTCCAAGGCACCTTGGTAAGCACTGCCATTTTAAAGTAACACTATCATAGCATATTAACAAGCATTTGCAAAGGGAGAACTATTTTCATTTAAATCTTGGCTAGTGAGATTTCCTTTTTTTGACATATAAATTTTCATAAATACATTTACTATCCACAGCTAACATCCCAAACCCTGTCTGTTTTACCCAGGAGAGCAGAATGGCTCTAAAGCAGCTATTCTGATCTGGAGCATAAGAGTATGGATTGGAAAATGCTGAATAAATATATTTGTCCAATAGACAATAATGGCTCTGAGAGTCATTCCATTTTATTGGTCTCAAAATATGCATTTTATGAAACTCCCAAAATACCAGACAGATTAAAGTCCGTCCAATCAGGTTCATATATGTAATAAAAGTTTTTATAAAACAATTCAAAAGTATACATTTATTTACACACAGGTCCAGGACCAACCAACATGGTCTTCTGGGAAAATTACAATATTCTGTGAAGTTTATATGTTTATAGGATTACCAAAAAAAAAAAATAAATAAATCTTAAAAACTCTCTATTTTATGTTGACCATGAAAAGCTGTACAAACTAAAAGCATTTTCTAAGGCTTTTTTGATGATTTACTGTAGAAATATATAAAGAAAAGCATAAATATCTGCATTTTAGGAAGGCCTAGGAACATTTTCAGCTGCCAAAGGTAAGGCTTTGGTTTGTGTGTTTGCTGTGGGACACCTAAAGCAGCCCACTTACCACCATCCATTCAAGTACGGTCCATCATTAATCACAGTTTCAATCCCACAGATAGTCCTAAAAATAACTGGAAGAAATGTTTGTTATCAGAGGCACCAGACTAGGACTCATCCCATATTACCTAAACAGTTAACAGAGAAACCTGGTTACCTAAATTCCCCCTAGTGAATACAGAGCAAATGCTTCCGGGGCAGCTCAGGTCTGAAAGCATGAACTGCCACCTGGAGAAACCTTTTTCTCTCTGCAGGTTACAGAGAAGACCTTAACTAGGAAAAGATAATTTAGGGTTTAAGATCATGTCAAAACACAGCCACCAGCTTCATCCTAAATAAAAGCATTAAGGATGTTTGGAAACAAATGCCCTAAAACTAGTAGGATTCATCCACCTGTGAAGTCCATCATAGCAGGCTGGTGATCCAACAGGAGTCCCTTGTAGGGAGCAGTGAGGTGCATGGCACCATCCCCAGGTCATCCCATAGCTCAGAGCCACCACGTTGCCCCTCTAAGGAAGGGGCACTACCAGCCAAAAGGTTCTTAAACAAATATGAAACATTACGTGAAGCTTGTAAAGTCAGAATTCCCCTGAAAAACAGCTTCAGACTTTGCTCTCTACAGACTCACCCGTGTTAAGCAGGTGGCCGTGCCCAGCAGCACCAGCCTGGTTCTGGCCATGATAACATGAGTTACGAGCCTGGTGCCTCAGCACACTCCAAACAAGGTTAGTGGGAATGTTGTCATTGATTGAGCTTGAAATGTCAGACTATCATTGTCCCGTGCTTTGGTAAATTTAATTACCTTTAATTTTTCATATTTATTTACTTTGTTTTATACACATAAGTGGAGGACAGAGCTCTTAACAAGGGCACTCGGTACCTGTTGTAAAGAGTAAGCCGCAATGAATTCTGACTGAATTTATAATGGCATTGGTTATGATTCAGAAACTCTTCAATTGCAATCTGCTTCCTAACCCTAAACTCACAACATTTGGCCCAAACCACAAGCATTAGCCTGCAACTCTTGCAGCATTTATCTTATGTATCCCCCAAGCCCAGAGGCAAGGCCGTGCAACCAGGGAAAAGGAGCACCCGGGCCTGGGAGCAAGCAGCTTGCAGCTTCCGACAGCCTTCCTCCTCCCCACCTCCCATTCCATGCAGGCTGCAGGTCTTGGAGGTAAGCAGCAGGTTGCTCTTTAAGAAACCCCGAGCTCTTCTCTATATCAAAATTACATCTTCAGAGTCCCACCTTTTCTTTACTTAACATATTTCAGTTAATTGCTGTCTATTCGCTCCTTTACATGTTTTAATCATGTTAATAACAGTGCGTTCACATTCTAACCCCTTGAGCAAAATGTCTTGGTTTTCCTATTAGGTCATTCATAAGTTTTCTGTCTGATGTTCTACCATATTGTTTAATTGTCTCAGTAAATATTTATTATTTCAGGAAGCATTTAGGACTTCTAGTATGAAGCTCTATTTTGATTTAATGTAGCTATGATATAAACACTGTACTGGTGGCACTGGGATTTTCATGCAGCTCAGAGTCGCTAATAGGAAAGGCCTTGCCAGTGATTATATTTCACTACCAAATAGCCCTTTTTCTGCCTAGCAATTCACAAATGCAATAGCATTTTCTTTTTCACTCTGGGCAACTGTCTTGAGCTTATTTGGTGGAATGGAATTTAAAAAAAATCCCATACTCAGCTTTCTAAAATTTTCCTGTCCACATTTCAATATGTCATGTCCTCAGCTGGCTTGGAACAGGGCACTGCACAGTCTGCCCCATGTGAATGGCTGCCCCTGAATGTACAGAAAGGCAAAAACCAGGTACCCTCCACTAGTCCCATGTCCCACCAGTCACCTAAACCAGAAGACACAGAGCAAGGAATGTGCTATTAAATTTGCCGAAGGGGGACATGAAGATAGAATGATTGCTTTCTGCAGGTATGATGCCATGTAGGATGAACATGTTCTTCTTTAATTGCAGCTGTTATGTAACTTGGGTAATTTAGGTGGTATTTTGTGACATTATACCTTTTCACGAAACCCGTGACTTTCTATCCACGACATGTTAGTAAAGAGACTGAGGTAATACAAACCACTTTAAGTAAATAAATACCCAGCTCACTAATAGCTAATCCTTCAAGTTGCCCAAAGTGGCTCACAGCCCCACTCCTCATTCTGCTGAACTGCCCCCAGGACCCACTCATGGGGTTTTGTCTGCCTGGCCTGCAGCACGCCTGACGGACAGACAGGTTGTGCCTTGCCAGATGCACCTCATATGCAGGTGAACAAGTGGAACATGTGCACTCGCACAAATTACATTTATTTTTATCATATCCCGTTCAATGAATCAGGAGCTCAAACAGTAAAAATTAAGTCTGCAAAGGATAAATTGAGCATTAACTTTTCTGGACCTCTCCCTCTGCAAAGTACTCTTGAGGTTGTCACAGAAAAAGTGTCTTTTTTATTAAGTCACAAAGGAAATGTTTTCTCCCTTTCTCTTTTTCTTTTCTGTAAAAGGCTCTCTAAAATGAAAGGTGTCAGACTTTGCTTTTTCTTCTTGGCATGATCCAGAATGTATGGCTGAGGAATGACAGATGTCTGCAACCAGCTGCAATGAAGCATGCTAAAGTTTCAGTCTAATCCACTTATTTCACTGCAGTCACGTAAACCAAAACAAATGGGCAGTGCCTTACATTATAAAAACACAGCAGCATTACTTTGTTGCATAATGTAGCTGATACGCCATCTTTTTATCATTTTTCCTACTGCAGAAAGAATTCACCTCTTTATTAAAAACAGCCCCTGAAAGTTCTCCCGTTCTGCTCTCCTCTATTTTTTTCTTTTAGTGTCACAGCAGTCTTGCGATGCCCCATGCATTACTCAATACACTGCTATTAGAAGAGTACTGTAATATTTTTCTAGGGAAGACTGCTTTTGCTTTTAAAAAAGGCCATCTCATTCAAAAGCCATGAGGTCTGATTCTGTTCTCACATCCTCTTCACGACCCTGCAATTTTAACGCATCTGAGCAGGCCTGACCAAGGTCAGGACTGGACCTGCCACCACACTCGCACACGTGGCGGCAGAACAAGCTTGTCGCACTCCTGCCCTTGATGGATTAAAAAAAAAAAAAATCCCCTGTCTGCCTTTCAGTGATCACACCGGGACTGCCGGCAGGTAGGCAGCCAACAACCTGGCTCTACTGGGGTCATCTCATGCAAGAAACTAGGCGCTCTCCATCAGGAGGGAGGCACGGGGAGCCCCCCATCCCCACAAGGCCCGCGAGGAGCAGCAAGCGGTAAGCGAACATGGCACCGCTTCCTACAGAGGGAGACCCTGCCTCTCCCCACCGTGTAGTGCGGCAACCTTGTGAACCCTCCCTCCTTTAATCCTTGTAAGGAAAGAGAAAGGGTAAGGAGGCATGTGGTTCTCCCCCTGCCAGCAGTTTCAACAGCTGTGAAGCACTCTTTCAGCGCAATTCATAAAAAAAGATGTGTTGGATTTCGCCTATGGCAGAATGGCGTACGATTTCTGGCCCTTCAGGCTAAAACAATAAATGCAAAGAGGAAAAATTGAGATTTCCCCCCTTAAACTTCCCACAACAACCTCAGCAAAACCACATGACTTGTCTTGTACAATGTCCCTGGTGTTTTCAGTGCTACTTTGGCAGGAAATCAGAATTACTGTTATATAAATTCCATCTGATGCCAGAGCTACCATCTGTGAGTAAAACTGCTTCACCTACGTCTGCCGGCAAAGCCACTCTCCCAGAGACAAGGGAGAAGGGAAAAAAAATTTGATTAATTTGCAGAATGCTTGTGATTTGCTCATATATTATTATAACTGCTCATCAGCACATGACAAATTCCCAGCACTCTGCACAGGAACCCGTTCAGTTTCAGCAGTTTTTTGCGTCGGCACCTGACAGACTGCAGAGCCACTAATGACTTTCAGATGCTTACAAACAGTAATTCTATCTTCAGAATAAAAAGAAAAATCCGTAGGAAGAAAAGAACGGAGTTAGTCTATTCCATTTCCTTCCTGTATATCAACATGATTTAACTCTTCAGGGCAGCCGCGGTTCCAAGATCACAACACGGCTGCTACTTGCCTGTAGGAGACAAAGACTGCCAGTCCCGGGGGGCAAGGTGAAAGCAAAAGCCGGTCTCCAAAGGCTCTCGCTGCGCCAGCTCCGCCAAGAGCGAGATACAAAGCAGGTACTCCGGGAAAATGCACACCTACTCCAAAATCAAGCCCAGGCTCTCCTCAAGGCTTCTGAATTCTATATATATTTTCCTATTTTAATACTTTTGATAACCTTTTGCATTTTCAGGAAACGCATCTGCTTCCTAACTGCAGTTGAAATGTTCCCCCCCCCCCTTTAAAACTATGATTATGCTTTCTGAAGCACTGTCTGTGTGCTTGATTGCCTGTTTTAGATTAGAGATTTTAGCAAGGAAACAAAGACTTCAGAGTGCACATCAGTCCTGCATATGAGAAACCACAGAAGGAATAAGCAATAAAATGTGATGCACCATCTGTCCACAAACAATAACCTGGATGTTCTGAAGGCTTACAAATTATTTAGCACACAACCTCACCGAATTATAGGACCTTTAAATAGAGCAATAGACTAGGAATGAGAACCTCTTTGATGTCCTTTTGTGCTTTTCTTTTTTTTTTTTTCTCCAAACTGAGCCCTCGATTGATTGCTAACAGTTGAGGTATTTCTCAATGACTGTTGGAGCAAGTTGATTTTTATTAAGTAGCTCTCCATAGAATATTTTGCCACAGACTTGAGCAGTGGGGTATACACCACCTCTCTGGCCCTAGCCTGCTGCAAACAGATTGTTAATCAAAAGACAGTCTAAAAGAATAGTCGGTGGGGAAATTCAGTCCTAAGGGCAAAATCCTGCCCTCAGTATTTATACGCAGCTCCCACTGGCTTCCACAGGGTCACGCGGGAATGCACAGGAAGGAATCTGACTTTATTAAGTACTAGATGGTTTTTGACTGGCCTTTTGTGAAATAAACCTTTAACAAAAAATCTGTTTTTTTTTTTTTCCTTTTTTTTTTTTTTTGGCAAAATCATATCCTGTTCCAATTAAAAATAAAAATGACATTTTTCTTAGCTGTCACACTGAAGCACAGTGATCTTGCATGCAAAATGCATTAGCAGCTGAGCACACTTCAGGTATTGTAAACTGGAGTATGTCAAAGCTACTGGATCCCCACAGAAACCTGGCATCCCTCCATACTGTGCAGATATACCAAAAGCAAGACATTCAGATACCTGCACCTGTGCTAGAGGATTTGGGTTCACCATATTTAACTGTGAGGTCATGGCAAAAATAACAATAACGATAATTTTTAAAAATTAAAAAAAAAAACCTAAAATAGAAAACTACATTTCTTTTTTTTGAACCTGCAGTGAACTGCAGAATTTGTAGATCTACTGCTTCACTCATCTTGTCCCTACATTATAAATTCCTGACTTTTTAGTGAGCACTAGCATTTATTTTACCAGTCAAAGCATAACTTTAGACCCATACTCTGATATAAATCAGCACCCCTTAAAGCCATCCACTTCATTTTACAAAAGAAGAGCTTTGCTACCATTTATTAACAAACTGCCTTAAATATTCCATTTACTTTGGCTTTTTTAGATTTATTATATTTTTTTTTCTGCAGGTTTTCTTAACACAACATTTCCCAAGCTGGTTCACAGCTGGAAAACATCCAGACCCACCTACCCATGGTCTTCTTAGTGTGCCCTTTACTCTGTTGTCTAGTTTGCAGACCAAACTCCAAATAAAAATTAAAAATAGATGTTAGAAGACAGAATATTTTTATCCTATTCTCTTTGACAAACAGGGCCAAGAGGGATGTAACTGTATAATTAACTTTAGATGTGCCTAATGTAACTCCATTATCATTGATGAGTCTTATGGAAAGACACTGAGAGGGAAATGTGCCTTCTAGAGTTTCATTGTGGAGCCAGCACTATTAAAGAATATTTCAGTATTTAGGCCCTGATTCAGCAAATTACTGAAGGTTATGCATAATATAAAGCCTGTAAGTCATCCCGCAGACGCGTGTGGGAATGCACACAGGCTCACATGGTGCATGAGCGTAAGTTGCCTCTGAACCAAGGCCTCATCACGTAACCCTTACTTACAACGATTCATAAAAGATACAGGAAGATTGTCTTGGGGCTAAAAGCTGACACATGGCATTGTTTCATTTTGAACCCGCATTCCTTTTGTATTTATTCTTGTATTTATCTTTATGTGGTATTGGTTCCTGGTGCAGAAAGACAGAGGGCCCTGAGGAGGACACTAGCCCCATCACCTGCACCGGCAGCGCTGCCAGAGCTGCCTCTGCCAGCGGGAGGCCATCGGCTGCTAATTGGGAGGGTGGCAATTCTCACGTCACCGTGGGTCCCCCTGAGCCCAGCTGGTTGTCACATGGACCAACAAACGCTGCGACTGGCCAGCACGAGCAGGGCTCAGACCCGGAGCTGAGGGATGGCGTTAGATCTCACCCAACCACCTCACCAACACTGATGGCATGCAGCAAAGGCCACGTGATCAATATGTACCAAATCCACCAGATGGTAAAGAAAAAAAAATATATATACATATATATATAAAATATATAATATACAGAGGACAGTAATATACATTACTGAGGTGTTTTGTTTTGTTTTTTTCCCTCCATAAAATTGTAGAGGTCCATAATAATGAATTTTTCCTAGGCAATGGGACACAAATTACGTGTTTTGTTCGTTCAGGTATTTTTTTTTTATGATTTGGAGTAAAAGTGATCCTCATCTATCTCTGCAGAAACGAAGTCAAGCGCAGCGTGTTGTGCACATAGGTAGCAAAAAGAAGAAAACGTCCATGCCACCGGCGCCTAGCAGTGCTGCCAAACCCTGCTGCCTATGGGAGAGCCGCTCCATCTCGAGCAAACTTCATCGGCTTCCATCAGCTTCTAGGAAAGGTTTACTTATATGAAATCAATGTCAGGCTCTGGGCTTTCAAGCAAACTGATACCCACCCGGGTGTCTCTGTGTATAAACCAAAATCATTTTGCAACAAAACTAATGTATACAGTGGTTAGAGGGGGGCAAAATATTTGCCTTCTCAAGAAGCCATGTAATTCCTCTGATTTCAACAAATAATCTGACCCAGGTAACTTTTCTCTATTCACTGTTATGCTGATCGGGACAAAGAGGGCTGTAAATGTACTTAAACAGACAAGTAAAAAAATTTAATCTGTGGTTTAACTTAAAGGTCAATTCAATACATATTGAGAAGTCAACTGAAATTCTGCCATTAAATATAATCACTCCTCCAATGATCGTAAATACTGTGTGGAAATATTCATCTGGAGCAAATCCTGATCTCAGACGAACACAGGACTGGAGGTGCATGGTGATGCAGGAGAGCAGGGCTCAACCTTGTGCACAGAGCCCTTCCCATCCACAATGTTTGGGTATCAGGACTCAGGCCACTGAAAAATCTCCTTTAAATTCCATAAGATGTGATGAACATAATAAGATTTTATAATAATAATAATAAATAAATAATAAAAAAAGTTTTTCTGGGTTTCTGTTTGGACTTTTTCCAGCTTTCCAGATTCCTGCTTTCAAGCATTTCCCACAACAGCAAATGCTAGAAAGTTACTTTCTCCTAAAAGGAAAGGAGTGAGATTTTTCTGTAATCACGTGGCTACTGCAGTGAGAGCCTTCCAGATACAGGTAAGCGCCCTGATCTTGCAGCCATAGCACAACCAGCAGCACCGCGGGTGGCAGAGGAGCCTGAGCCACCCCTCCTGCCTCACCACCCAGTGTGGGCGGCCCTCCCCAGCTCCGTGCGTGGCATGGGTGTTCACATCCCTGCACCAGTTTTCCTTTCATTAACACAAAGAAGTAAATCAAATAAGGCTTATCTAGCATTTTATGCAAGCACAAACTTATTCTTTAAATTTTTGTATATGGAAGGTACGTCACAGGCAGTATCTTCTGCAAAAATGTTACTGGGGGAAAAAAAAAAGACACAAAGGTCAGATTTAAATCCTGAAGGTAGCATAAAAAATTTAGATTAAACTGTGCGTGTATATTTTTATATAGCATGTGTCCTGACAGTGTCGCCATCAGCATGGGCTTCAGAATTCATAATCCACAGTGCTATTTTTTAAAATAGTTTGATTTGTTTATTAACTGTGCTTTCCTATTTCCATGAGATATAGACATCTACAGTGAATAGACCTTTTCTAATTGAACTGATAGCTTGAAAGTGAACATGTCCTTGAATTTACACTGAAAGATAGACAGTGATTATTTATAATAAGGGATTTAGTCAACTGCCTTTCCATTTGTACAGCAAGGACTTTATCAACAGACCATGTTTAGGTAAATAGTGCCAAATAAGATAAATTCTGTATTAAAGGACGAATGTCTCGTGGTGTCAGATGTACAAGGAAGAGACGTTTGGTTGATGATATGTCCTGTAAGTATAAAGGAGAGTATTAAGATAACACTTTATGCTAGCATTAATACATCAAAGTTCTGAATTGACCTGTTTCATCCAAATTGAATACGAGGATGCTCCTAATTCCTAAGATTAATTTAATACAAAAAAAAAAAAAAAAGCATTCAGCCTTATGTCCTGTTTTGCAGCTTTATAAGAATTGCTGGATTTGCAAAATAGCATTACTGTACGTATGGTAATAAATGGTCTATGTTTGTCTAGCCAGAGTTGAAGCCTTTCTTCAAAAACATGCGTGCGTGCGCGCACACACATAACTCTGTCTCTGCGAGCTCGCTTTGCCCACGATATTAGAGCCGAGCTATCTCCTTGCTGAAGGGCCTATTTGTCTGCTTTAAGTGAAATCACTCAATTCTCAAAAGTCAGTGGAGGACTTTGGAAGGGGGAGGGCTGGTAGAGGCCACTCCAAATAAGTTCCATTAATCAAAAGACACAGTCTAATGTAACTAATATTTTACAATTAGAGAAGACAAGATGGAACTAAAAGCCATCTATCTCTCTTACACCACATGATCATCGATTCATAATCAGAAGACTGAGAGTTGCACAAAGATGCATTTACAGGGGCTGGGGGAGGGGGCTTGGTCTGAGCCGGAGATAATGAACACGATGAGAAGGAGCGGCGCTGAAGGCTGAGGAAAGATGACACAGTGGTTCAATGGTGACAGATGACACGAAGATGAGTACTGATACCTGACAGGCAGCGAATGATGACTGCAGTCCTTTCCCACCATTATGATCCTCAATTATCTTGGTAAGGACTAAGAAAAAAAAACCAAGAGGCTCAGCCCATCCGTTTATTTATAAGCTGTGATAATGCTAGATTGTGCCATGCTGCTGGGAAAGGCCACCTTTTCACAATTTGATCAGCACTTCATAGGAGCTGTAGTTTCCATTGTCAGCGTTCATGGGCACAAGGGGAAATGGGTAAAATACAGTACTTGTCCATCTGTTTTGTAATAAAATTCCTAAATCTTCAAAGGGAGTTATTTTTTTTCTTTCACTGCCACCTTCAGGAAAAAAAAAAAAAATCCTAGGCTGACCAAAAAAATCAAATAGAAGAGAGAAAACTCGCTTTGTATTTGCACGTAGAATTAGCAGGCTGCAGCTCACACTCCTGAAATTACACGCACAGATTTATACAAATGCATAAGACGCGGCGGGAAATGAGCCAGCGTGAGCAAGAGCTGGAGCTGAGAGGAGTGCAGGAGCAAAATGAAGAGGAACTTTTAAAGGTTCCTCATTGATTTAGGGAATTATTAATAAAAAGGGAAGAAAGTTCGCTCAAGACTGCTTTGTAGTTGCAGAATACGCCACAGGCTAGCATTTCGATACCAAAGAATATGCCGTTCTGCTACATTATTTATTTTTAAAGACACAGATCTCCTAGCTATGTTGGAGTCGTTGCTTTTGAGAAAAAGAAAAATTAAGATTAATGTTCTACACAGCTCCTGATAGCAGTAAATATTTGATCAGAACAATTCACATTTAAATGTTGACACATTAAAGATCATATTTTGGAAGAAATATTGCTTCTTCATGCCTTAACCACAGCTTTCCCTTCTTGTCCCCTTCCCCCTTTGTCCTCTTGGAAAAACCATGTACACCGTAGATATATATATATATATATATATATATATATATATATATACACACACACCCCAAGTACACACAACATAGCAACATATTTCCCAGCCATGAAAAGAAAAAAAAAAAAAAGGAAAAAAAAGGTCAAAAATAGCTCTGCTTCTTTGCTTTGAAGAAAAATCACATGTACTGTACAGGTCACATATGCTCTGCAATTCTGCTGCCTTTTTCCTCAAGCAGCTTTACCCGAAGGAGCGGGCTGCATGGTTTAGCAATGCTTGGTGCAGACCAAGCCCGGCCGCTGTGCTTTTGGATTGGCCACAGTCCTGGACATCACAGGAACGGGCTGGTGGGCCTGCTGGCTGCCCTACCTGCTAAGCTGGGATGGGAACACAAAGCCATCTCTTGTACCGGCTTCCTCACACAAGAATGAGCATGAAGCACCAGGTGGGTAGCCCACGCCCAGCTATTCGTCAAGCACGTTGAACACCGACCTGTGAGGCTTTGCCTGACTCAATTTAAAATCTTTCCCTGGCCCCAGGACTGTTGGCACCACAAGTCTTCTGGCAAAACCTGCCACTACCTGCACATCAGAAGGGAGCTGTGTTACATGTAGCCCCCAGTCGCACCAGGCTTGTTGGCCAAGTGGCCTGCAGTAGTGAGCATTAAAGTTCAGCTGGTGCTCCTCAATATCACAGATGTTTAGGGTGGAGAAGATCTAGATTTTGGCCACATTCGTTAAATAAAATAATAGATGGAGAAAATAATAATAATAATAATAATAGCAAGAATTAGCCTAAATAAACCTGCAAAGGCTTCCTTCAGTGATTACTACCTTCCAGCCCTGAGTGTGCATGGGACTGCTTGGGCTTAACGGGCACCAGGGGTGCAAGTGGCTCGTTGGCAACCTCGATGCTGGGGGAAGGCAGGAATATAAGAGGACATATGTCCACAGGGCTACACAGGGCACCATTTGGTTGACAAACAGCATGTCCCCAAACAAGTGAAACTATATTATGTGACATACGGTACCTTTTATGAAGCTGCTTTTCAATTTTGATGGCTCCTTGCACAGAGAATACACATGCTAGACCAGATTTGAAAGCAACACACAGAACAAACCGCACTCGGGGCTACTGTACTATAAATGCAATATTCATCTCACACACTGTGTGCACAATGAGAAGCCTTGTTGGTACAAGACTATAAATATTCTAAGAAGCATTTCCCATATTTCCATTTAGGAATCCTAATTATTAACAAATGTCCTTAATCTGCCCACTTCATACATCTGAGATTTAAGACAGGTTGAATCCGTGATCATCACCCTAATTAGACCAAACAAAAGGCTTCACACGTGAGAAGTATTGTTCTAATGTATGCGTCTTAACAGCAATTGATCAAATATTGTAAAGCTATAAATGGTTTTCATAAATAAAATATCCTCAGATCCTCAAAAGTGATAACAACAGACATTATGAAATCCATTTTCTGAGTTTTTTGTCCCGTTCCCTCCCCCCCCCCCAAAGCACACACTTGACTTATGCACAAGTTGGACCTGTCTCCGTAAGGTTATTTCAGGATTTCTAGGGATACATCTCTAATACCAGTAAATTCACAACTGTGTAAAATTGGCCTATCATAGTGATTAATTGGGCTAACTTAATCTATACCTACAAATTAAGTAATTGCACACACAAATATCCAATTTAGCATGTGCATGCAGTTGTCTAATTTGCACATACAATCATACTCTTTGGGTAAATGAGGTACACAATCATGAACACTTTTTCTGCCCTTGTCTGCATTCATAAATTCTCTGAAAAAAATATCTCATTCTTTGCATTGAATTCAAAGAAACAAATATTTATTATATCCATCAATATCACTTCTTTTCTCCAAATGGCAATCAGGACAAACTACCTACACTTATGAACTAGAAGGCAAACTAATAAAAAGGATAACAAGGAAATGAAAATACCTTACATCGTCCAATTAAGTTAGACTCGATTCACTTGTTTTTCTTTGAACACAACTCCATAAAGTATGACTATAGGAACTTGGGTTGAGTACACACTGAAAGACTGAAGGTTTAAAATAGATTTTGAAAACTAGTTTCTTAGTTTTATTAGTTTTACAGTAGAAGATTTAGTTATTAACAGGGTATTAAGAAACTATTATTAAGAGAAGTATGAGGATCTGAGGGGTGTTCAGCCAGTGGTTTGGATCATGAGGACAACGTAACGCCTGCCGCTCAGCACATACAGACTATAAAGTTTCCCTTTGTATTACCCCCACAGCTTTGAAACGGTGGCAAATAAATATTAACACCTGAAAGCCGCAGTAAGAATCCCATGCAAATTTAAGCAGGAATAACCTTCAAAAAGAGAAGGGGGGGGGGGGGGGGGGGGCGGCGGGCAGGGGGAACAAGGCTAGGAACAAGCGGGCAGCTCCAAAAGAATGAAAGGGCCGGGCACCCCACCGCTGAGGGGGCCGCGGGGGGGCCGGGCCCAGCTCGGGGCGGTCTGCAGCGACACCGCGAGGCGCGGGCGGCGCAGCGCAGCGCGGGGTCGCCTCCAGGACCTGGTCCCGGTGCCCCCGCGGCCGCTCCGCGCCCCCAGCCGCGCAGGGAAGGGGGGCGCCGAGCGGAGCCGGGGGCGCAACGCGTCCGCCCCCGGGCCTCCGAAGGCCTCGGGGTCGGGGAAGGCCGCAGGGGGCAGGCCGGAGCTGCCCGATCCGCCGGGATGGCGGAGGGCTGTTGGGCCCCACCTTGCGCAGCACTGCGGGGTGTAATTTTAGGTGGCATGGCTGATAGAGGGGGCTTTGCTCCTTGTTTCAGTGTTAGCTCTTACACAGCTAATTGGCTGGCTTAGGAGAAATACATCCTAACTCCTGTCATTCTACATCAAGACTATTAGGGTCAGGAGGCTTGTGACCTTTTGCGGCCTCCCCAGGCCCCAGAGCACAGCCTGAGGCCCGGGACAGCCCCACAGCTTTGGGGTGGGAGCGGGGTTTGCGCCTCGCCCCATCCCTCGTGCCTCAGGAGAGGCCAGTGCTGCTCGCCTGGGCCTTCAGCAGTCTCTGCTGCATGGCTGGCCCTGCCACAGCTTCCGCTCCTTGCTGGAGCCTGGTCATACTTCCAGCTCCTCTGCACACACCGCCAACTTCAAAAATCAGATATTTAGCAACAGAAATAGCATGGCACTGTCCTTTCTGCACACACAATAAAGCCCAAGCTTTGGTACTCTCCCACTCCCCATCTCATGAGGGTGAAGCTTCCCCTGGTGCAAAAGCTGTGGGTAGGCCGAGGCTCGGCTATGGAGCATCCCCAGGAGGGCCAGGGGGCAGCGGAGCCGGTGCCAGCAGCACACAGAATTAATCAGAAAAAAAAAAAAAATAGATAAATCACATCACTAACTGACTCAATTCCTGGATTATAAAGCCAGAAGGCACCACTGAGGTCACTCTTGACCTCCCTACTCCTGCAGCTTAGGGGACTTCCCACAATTAGCCGTTGCGTTGAGCTGGAGGGTGGGGGCTGAAGCAGAGCATAACTTTCAGAAAAAGGCCCTGTCTTTGTGACAGAACTAGACTTGGATAAACTGAAGGTGAACCCTGGGATCTTCTCACTCCAAGGTATATTTGGTGTAGTTGATCGTTTTTGTAGCTTGTCTTCAAACCCATTCAAACAATCATGTCTTTGTAAGGCCAATACAGCCATGGAAGTGGAGACCATTAGCTGCAGAGATCACAGCCTTCAGCAGGCTGCAGACCTGCAGGATTGCACTAACGCCACAGCCAAGAAATGCATGTTCTTCAAGTACACGTTCCCCACAGGCATTGTGCTGTTTTAAGAGGTCCTGCTGCTCAACAGTGAAATGTATAGCCCTTCTTTAAGTGTGACTTGTGAACTCACATTGGTCTTTAATTAAATTCCTTCTATGTGATTGTGTCCAATGCCTGGAGTCACAAATTGGTACAGAGGGATGTGGATAACTGTCCTGCCACCACATATCTGCTTGTTAGCCACAGCCTCTATGCTAGCAGCAGGCTCTGCGAGTAGCCAGATTTTCCACCATGCAACTGATTTAAAAAAGAAAAAAAAGAAACAGAAAAACACAGGCCCAAGAACTGGACTGTTCAAGACTCACCATTAAATACCCCTTTTATAATAATCTGTAGTGTTTTTCAACAGTAAATGTTAAACCGATTTTGGAAAGGTGTTGGGTGCTGTATTGCACTATGCTTCTGGTTTGTAAAGCAGTGCTGGAGGTGACCAGCACTCCTGGGGTCACACCAGGAGGCGGTGGCAGCCAGGAACAAAACCTGAGGTGCTGGAGTTTAGCGGAGCACTGAATCCACATTTCCAATGTCAGAGCTCCCTACTAGATGGGCAATTTTTAGTCAATTCAATATGTGCCGTATATTAATTTCCAAATATTAATTTGGAACCGTTCATTAATTTGGAATCAGTGTACTTGTAGTAATCAAAATGTCACATTGCAGAGAAGCAAAAGCATACAGAAGTCTGCTACCTCAACCTTGCTACTTTTACCAAACTGACTTAAAATCTCATCAAAAAAAAAAAAAAAGAATCACACCAAGTGTGACAAGATTTGTTTTTGGGAATATATATATTGATTAGCATTAATTATGTTTTCCACTATTAATTCTTTATGAAATGAGTCTGAGCTGATCTATTTCATTATTTTCCCTAGACAGAAGGAAGCTTGTTAATTATTTTAGGTCACAAGATTGCCTTACTTCCAGCTTTCTGAAAGTTCATCTTCCAAAATTTAATAACAGCCATACTCAATTGAAGTCTCTACTTTGGTCTATTTATTAAAATGCTTCGACTAGCAACATATTTCTTTGTTTCCTAAATGCTAAAGGCCCGGCCACCATCTCATACTTAAGAAGAGCGCTTGCCCTCAGCACTGCACATACACGTGTGACGCATACAGAGTGTGATACACAATAACATATATGAAGTACTTCACCGTGTATTTAACTATTCAAAAGACTTGGATAGCTCAGATCTAGGTACACGCATACATGTAGTAGCCTAGACCGACTGGGGAGAGCTTGAGGAGAGGTGTGGGAGGCAGGAGGCAGCCAGAGCAGCTGCCAGGAAGGACTGCCCTGACAGCAGCGTGTGCCACCCATCTGGGATCTGAGAGTAAACACTTGTTCTCCCTGCAGCTGACACAGACGCGTCTGCAGTCACCATTAACAGGCTGCCACTCGCTTTAAGGGAAGCACACCCAGCGCTCTCTTCCCTGTGAAACAACAGGGCCATGCTGTCTCGGTGACCGTGCTGACCCTCTCGTGTCAGAGCTGGCAGGGTCCAGCCGTGAGCCCTGACCTCTTCCCAGGGCCTGCAGGCTGCTGCTGACCACACTCGGAGGGCAGCACTCCACACCTCTGGGATTAACACCAATAAAAGCTACCTGAATAAGTGTTTTTCCCTTTTCCCCATGAGACTAGCTGGAAAGCATGGGGGAAGACTTCCATTGCCCCCCTCCTTTCAATTTTTACTATTTGCTTCCCCTCCTTCTTTCCCCTCTTATCTATTCCCAGATAAGATCTCTGGTCCCCTTGGAGTGATTATGGATTGTGCCTTATACTAGGTAGACATAAAGATGCATTTGGGAAGTTAGTTGACAGCACTCTTCTTTGCTTGTGATATTAATTCTGGTTCTACAAACTTTCTCCTGATGCACCCAGGGGCAAGGCAGATATCTCTTAAGACCCTCATGCCTCTTTTTACCTTTTAGTAGTGTTGGAAGCATATCTTTTTAGGAGCATTATGAGAATTAACTAGTAAATGTTTGCAAAACTGTTGGGCGAGTGCCTACATTATTATTCCCTTCATGCAATCTATTTCCTTGCGATGTGCTCAGCTGAGCCAGAAGCCAGAATTCCTCTGTGGCACCCGGGGAGGATGGGTTGGAGGCAGTGGTTCAGCTCCTCACTGTGTTTCCACAGCCATAAGGCTCCTTGGGCAGCTCTCCCGAGGCCAGCTCTCTCCGCAGGCAGGGACTCAGAGCCCACGTATGGCAGTGGACACACAGGGACTGGCAGCCAATTTCCTAAATCCAGTGCGCACCAAAAGTGCGGGGGCAGACTGGCAAGCGCTGGGATCGCCCTGGCTGCCTGGAAGGGAGATATGTTCCTATGCATCCCTACCTACTGTCTGCTGACACCCATGTTTAGGTCTTGGATCCATGGGTTGGCCATGGACCGGAAGGGAGTATTCCAACAAAAACAAGCTTCTCCAAGTTTACTTCACCTCCCTGCAATACCCCAACTTCTCCTCCTGGAGAAGCAACATATTAAAAACAGCTTTTTCTCCTGTAAAAAGCATTGTACAGACTTCTGCGCAACTGGTGATTACAATTCTAGTGATATTTTACCTGCTTTTCTGGGCAAATGAACAAATTGCGCTTTGGTTTCCAATACTATCATACTCAGTCTGCTCTTGATTGAATGCAGGATACACAGTTATATTAAGAATTAATTTTTAGTTTTAATATATTTTCCAGGGCCCTGTACAAGACAACTTTTTCCTTTGGCAACATCAATGCCCATAAAACTCAGATGCACACTTTTCACAGCAAAATCTTTCCTCGAAAATACAAAATGGTATTTCATCTGAGCTTGTACATTAGTCAATGAAACGTGCTCTGTGCATTCCAACTTGGGGATTGGTTAACATGAAGTGTAAAAAGAAAGGGGGGATGGAGTTCTTTTCCCAAGAAAAGAACTTTATTATTATTTTACTTTTTGGTTGAAAAAAATCAGACTGCAAATGTCCAGCTGAAAACCTGATTGGAAACAGAAATTGCAGCTCAGAAGTATTTTGTGATGACTCACAAGAACAATAGTTTAGTGCCTATTGCTTCCAGTTCCCTCCTAATGACCAGTTTCCACATGTGGACCACCAGGACTGTGATCAGAGTTGCCTTCTTTTGGGAGTATCTTCATTATTGGCAAGACATTAGCCAGCACCAGATCCACAAACTGAACCAAGAAGAGAAAAATTGAGGTAAAATAAATTGCTGCATGGGGAAAGCAAATTGAGGCATCCTGATGTGCCAAAGGGATAAAATCAGCTCTCTGGATATATTTGATATATCCTCCAAAAGGTCTCGGTCTTGTGAGGCACTATGCAGAAGAGGGAATTAAACATCGTATCAAAATCAAACCAAACCACCACCAACAAAAACCCCAGTGTAATACACTTGTTTTATGAATCTCATGTTCTGGGAGTCAGCTGCTTGATCTGCAGGGACCTGACTCATGGCATTGCCTCTCTCAGGGCTAGCAATGACTCAGCTGCACCTCAGTTTCCTTCCTCCCATCTTAGCTTGGTTATGGAAAGCAGGTCCTGGAGGACAACAAAATCACGGCAACCCAAACAAGGGCTCCCACAAGCACCACCAGGAGCACTTCTGAACTTTTCAGCTCTGCAGTTATAGGGAGTCTAAATATAGGGAGTATTCTTTGTAAGCAGATATATTTGGAAAAACATTTTGAAAAAAAAAAAAAAGCTTCCATAAAATCAGTAATCGTTGCATGTTTTCAATCAGCCATAATAAAAAGTAATGCCTGTGTTTGCCCCTCAACTTTATGGTTCTCGCTACATCCACTCAGTTCAGAAAGAGTAGGTGAAGAGAGCAGACGGACTGCTCCGGCTCGCCTTGCTGTCACTAAACGATCTGCTGAACCACACAAAGTCTCTGACTCTTATGAACCTGTCTGTAGGTCACACAACTACTTTTCTTTACCACACCACCTATCATCTTACTGCAAGAATAGTATTTCCATATGGATGCAGTAAAATTTGCCTACCTGCTCTGAACACAAGGAAGAAACTACAGCAAGCAGGCCTTGCCTGCTCAGTTTTCCTTATATAAAACTATATATATATATATATAAATATATACATACACATATGCTGTAGCAGTACTTTTTTACTCTGATTTTTAATAGATAACTACAAATGCTATTATTGGTCAATCATTATTTCTGTTTTTTTTTTTTTTTAAATTGGTGATCTCCAGTGCGAAGAAGTTCACTACCTGGACTGCACTGTAGCTAAAATACCTGTCATTGTTTGGGACAATTTGATTTTTACATGTGGTTATTGTATACAGATATTCCTTAATGCTTTGAAGGTTATCTTGGCATACATGCATGCACACACAAGGAAATACAGGAAGAGTCCTTAAAATTGCAAACAAAAGTGATTCTATCTATTTTGAAATTACCCTTTCCAAAGGGCACATGGTTTTGCTTGCCTAGACTCGGGGATTACCATGAAAAGTTCACTTGCTCAAGTTTTAGGAAGTTCACAGAAATTAAGCACCCTGAATATAATTCCTGCCACCACAGACTGAGAACAGTTTGCCATGCAGATGATTTGAGAAGCCTTTTGGACTGATGCCTTCTGCTTAGTGTTTTATCTCAAACTTTCATCACATGAAAAATGCTGTTTCAGTGGCTACCTGCCCCTGAAGCGCCTGCCTGGCTTCTGCGTGCATCTTGGCCAGCTGCTGCCTTGCCACCCATACTCATGGCGATGGCTTTGGGCACATGGGCTCTCGCCTCTTGAGGTGAGAGTGGCACCTTGTAAGCTCCCTCCACATGACCTTGCTCACATGAAGAATTAGCAAAAGCTGTGAATGTTTGCTGTCCTGCCAACTGCTTCCAAACTTGCGGTTGATGATTTGGAGACTAAACGCTCCCTTAACATACCCTATAGCAAATTACTCTTTTTTTTCCTACGTAACAGTAGCCCAGATCTGGGGAAGCCCTGTCAGTGAGGCATTTCTGCCTAGATCCTGCCTTGTCACTGGAAATTGCATGAAGATCTTGAGTTTTATCACAATTTTACTGTCTTTTGAAAATAGATCCAACATTATTATTTCTGTTTGAGATATTTCACTACTTCTCGTAAGCAGAGTTTGTAACAATTATTTATTACTTCTACCAAATGTCTCATATTATGAAGAACAATTTTTACATATTTCACACCATTAATTAACCATGGAAAACATTTACGTATGTTTGGCAAGAAACTTTGGTAAACAGACCCTAGTTACATCCTAGTTAAAATAACTTTATGTGCAATAAAGTCCTCAAAAATATTAAAAATCATATTTAAAGCATTCTCATAAAATGTATATTGAGAAAAGACAAGTTTAATTCTCAAAGGCTCCATTATTGAAGTAAAAATTAATATTTGTACTGTTTCTAAATTGGAATAAAATTGCAAGGATGCAAACGCTATCCTATATCATAATCTATAAACCAGTCACAAATGTTAAATCAACTGTAAAAATGATTTAAAATCTACATGAATAATTTTATTAAACTGATTTAAAATCACATTTCTGCTACCTTCATTTATTAACTGTATTTCAGACAACACTGTGTTTATAATGGATTTGCATGAATACAGATATATACGGAAAAGAAGCTGTCTGTAAAAAGGAACAAGACCTTTCCTCTTTGGTGCATGTTTTCTTAGCACATGCTTGTGGTAAACAGAAACAGATAAATTAAAGATGCAAAGGCCTTGTTATGTTCTGCAGTCAATTCTCTGCCATTTTATGTTTTTTTTCTCTTCAGTTTGCTTATTCATAATAAAATGACTTTTGTTCTTTGTTCCAGGCTTAGAAAGCACTACACAAATACGAATTAATATCTGTAAAACTGTAGCCATTTCTAATATCATTCTGATTTCTTGCAGATGGGAAAACTGTGGGCTGCGACTTTCCACGTAGCTCTAGCACAGACCCAACTACATTAACGGAGCTATTTCAGGCTTATTTTGGTGAAGGCAATTAGAATCAGCAGCTGATCTGGAGATAGCTGAGAAGGGGTTATATGAAAATTTTAGGGAGCACACAAGCTGTTGCTGGCTTTCTAATTATTTCAATATCTTGTGAGTGAATCTCGCTGCCTGCCCCCACCAGCATCCCATCCCTGGGAGCAGGCAGTGTGCTGACCCAGTGTGCCTCTCCAGGGACACGTGTCACTGCGGTGACAGGATGGGGGCAGCCAGAGGAGGCCCAACTCCCTGACGTACAAACCTAACAAGACTGGCAAATTCCTAAAACCAGCAGTAACAATTTTAACAGCAAATTGTAACTTGAAACTTTACAGATTGGAAAGTTACAGGATAAATTCCTTTGACATCCAGATTAGAATAAAAAACATAGGTAAAGGTAAGCTTCTCCAGTCTAAGAAATAAAGGATGTGTTTCATGGCATTGCTTCCATTTCTTGTAAAGAAAGTAAAAGCTGTGGGGCTCTGGAGCATGATGAGAGGCACGGACACAGCACCCATGCTGTTCTGGGAGCTGGGGCCTGTCACACCCACAGGCTGCTGGCACCAGGAGGTGTCCCTGTGCCCTGCTTCACACCGACCGCCAAGAGCCTCCGCTGCCTCCACCCAGCTCCACCAAAAGCAGTGGAAGTTTGCTAAGTGTTTATTAAAGAAAGAAGCAAACCCCTCTCACTCTTCCTTCCAGACATTACAACTCATGATTCCACAGAAAGAGGGAAAATCCAAACGTCAAACCCTCCACAGGGCAAGATTTTTTGTTTTGTTTTGTTTTTCCCTTCAGTGTATCCCTAATTTAAAGCATATGTCCCTTTACAAAGAAAACAATTTCTTGCTGTCATACCATAAGACGTTGCAAAAACATTAGGAATAATTCATGTGAAATTTAAAACAGACCCCACCGAGCAACTGGTGCTTTAATGACAGCCCACCAATCCATTGCACCATGGGTACAAGGTTGGTCCTTGGGCCCTAGTGAGGACTGGGAGACATCACGCTCGCTGGTGAGGAAGGAAAGGCTGTCATGCAGCACAAGAGGCAGAGACTGCAGACTGCCAATACCCCAAAAACACCTGGCTGAAGCCCTCACCCCATCATCAGGGCACAAATGAAGGCGCAAGCAAAAACATTAGGAATACTATACAAACTTCCTCAAATTTTGGCAGAGTAGCTCGTTTGAGCAAATCGCTGCCTGACCTGCCCATACCCTGCTGGAGGACAAAAAGCCCAGCATCACATTGCCAAAATACACAGATCTCAGAACAGAAATCACTTCTTTTGAGCGTTATCTCCTCCTGGCACGTAACTACCTTTGATATAAGGAACAATCAGAAGGGTTGGTAATGCGCATTATCTTAGCGATGCTGCAAACATGTTTGCAGACAGTTACTGCTCCTTCAGGACTCCGTATGACCTTTAACATCATTTTCCCCAAAAGTTAATTTCTGTGATTAATGCAATGTACTAAAACCCATAAATCTGATCATTTGAAGGATTCAAATTAGGAATTATTGACAGGTGATAGAACAGAAGTGCAGAGATGAGGCAGATTTTCTCATCTGTCCATCTAAATGTTGGAATATGTATTGATTAAAATATGACATGGTGTAGAACCTGCCATAAATCTAAACTCTATTAGATTAACACAAGCATTCAATTAACATAAAATGACAACCTAAGAGAAAAGCCCTGAAAGTTGGCCTATCTCCATTTGGAATGTTATAACCTACCTATCTGCGCAAGTTTTGAAGTAAACAGAGATGTTTCACCTTGGGTCAGTACCCACATGTGGAAACTGAACCCTCCACTGAATATGGGCCCAGTGCACTGAGTTTTCTCCCAGATTTTCTTTTCAAATTGAAAATACTCAAATATGCAAACTGAGCATAGAATACAAAATTGTACCCATGCAATATGATCACCATTGTCAAAAATTACCTCTTTGGTGGCTTGGTAATCCATGAAGCTCCTGGGCCTAGCAAGCCCCTTGTATTTGAAATGACTTCAGAAATCAGCGATATCAAAAAGCGGAAAGATCACTAGACTCACCAAGAACATTGACAATGGGGAGGGAGGGGGGGGGGAGAACATAAAAAAAAAAATGAAAAAAATTGTGTCCTCACTATGACCTATCTTTGAGCTTTCTATTGCCTGGTCAAAATAAGGTAGCTGATGGAACAGCGTGGGAAAACAAATGCTGTACAATGGCCTAATGCTATGAGCAGAGAGAAGGCTTGCTTTCCTACTTGGCTTGGCACTCTTGCTCAATGGGTCTTCTTTGCACAAAAATGGAGAGGTGCAAATTTTTCTTGATTCATAACTGATTTGGGCCAAGAATCCTTTCACTGGATAGGAGCGGAAATGTGAGGAAAGCACTGGGATTTGAATCAAAATGCTGCAGGAACCAAGGTTCCAGACTTAGATTTCACAAACACTGCACGTTTGTGGCACTGTTTTATTTTAGTTGCAGTTCGAACCGCTCATGCTTAAACCAAGCTCTTGAAGACTTCTGTAAGACTAGGAAACCCTTCCCATATTAGGAAATTGGCAGGTATTTCCTAAATGCCTAGTTTTCATGCTGTGGCTTAGAGCACTTATCTGTGCACAAAGACATGTTCCTCTACTTGTGGAGGCTCAAGATTTCCCTCGAGTTGGTGAAAGCCTTAAATGAGCCTTACAGCCCCATCCCCAGCTGCTTCACTGCAGCAGCATTGTTCCCGACAAGGCTGCAGTTAAGCCGTCGGAGCCATCTGTTCCCTTCCCCTTCTGGCCAGCTTGTCCTACCTGGACCACCTTTTGCCCGCTTTATTCTTTTCAGTAGTCAATAATTACCTTTCTCTGGTCCCACTGATGACTTCTGCAAGGGCTAGCCTTATGTCACTGCAGCAATTGAAACCATAATCTGTGCTCTAATGAGTATTTGTCCAGGGTTCACAACTGCAAATGGGAAAGTGTTAAGCCAAAGTCCCTGTAGAAGCTGACTGGGAAAGGCTGGCTGGCGCTATACACCGGTGGTGAATCCTCCCAGGAACAAAATTAATATGTGTTATTAGTCTGCATATTATGTTCCCATTTTAAGAGATACTAATTTTCTCTCCTCCTCTCCTTTTCTCCAAAGTACCACTATTTAGGACTATAGATTCATAATTGCTCACAAAAGCCATTGTCCGTATTCTCTTAGTACATGCATTATATTTAATCTGTCCTCAAGCCTCTATTTAAATGCAACTTGTTAATATTTTTATTATAAAATTCTATATTTTCTGTGCAGCTAACTTCTGCTGTGCAGCTATCATTTTCCCCTCCAAGAGAAACTCAATCTCAGTGTTGCAAACCAGTAATATGGGAAACAAGCAAGCTAACAAATTTGTGCAAAATGCATCTTAAATGTTTAACAAACGTGGATTTGTTACACGTTCAATTTTTTTCTTATTGTTTACTTATAATAATTTTTAAAAGGTAATTGAAAAAATTGCTGTTCTGAACTGAAAAAGCAGGTTTTTGTTCAAAAGAAAAGTGCAGCATTTCAACAGCTCTTTCAACTGCAATCAGTTTTTTCAAACTCAGCAATTCAATGTAACTGGCTTTCTCCACCACAATCGGTGGGGGGGGGGGGGGGGTGGAAAAGGCTGTCATAGCAAATTGGGATTTCAGATGAAAAACAAGGTTTTTGAAACTTCCCTAATCAACTCTACTGAATGGGACCAACAGCAAAGTGTCACAGAAGTTGCCTTTGTGCAGGCCGGAGATGCCATGAGCAGCCTGCTGCAGATGCGGCAGGAGAAAGCCTGATGCAGCGACATCAGCAGCCCTGCCTTCCTCAGCTGGGTTGCCCGTACAGACAGAGTTGCTGAAGGACTGCAAGTTCCATGTGTTTTCATAAATCAAACGAAACCCATCAAGCTATTTTTACCTCCTTTCTCTTTTACTTTTGTGCTTACAGGAGGTCAAGAACTGAATGAGCATGCAATTAGTATGAATGGAATCTGAATTGTGGCCTCACCCCCAGAAAACAGGGGCTGCTTGAGATTAATTGGAAAAGCAAAGAAAATAACCCACTTCAGTTCAAACTGCTTCTGAAGTACTGTGGTAAGCCTCATATGATATGAATACATAACCTTCGCATGATAAATACACAAAAGATGTGCTTTTAACATGTCACGATGAGCACACGGTTGGTTTGTCAAAGCAGGGAGTGCGCAAGGTACCCAAGGAGTGTACCCACGCGCTTGGCCGCTGCTGCACTTTGTGGGACACTGGGCACAGACTGCTTCATGCTGGAACACTTATGAGCCAGGTCCCTGTGCTGTTCGCCTCAGCAGAAACTTGAATTGCATCTGCCAAAGCTGTCCCAAGAATGCCCAACAGCGTGCCCCTGCCCACCCCATGCGCGGGATGAAGCACACAGAATATTCAGCACCCTATTCTCCCATTCTTGCCCATTCCCCAGCACACCTGTTTTCCCCAGGTCTCTTCTCTACTAAGCCTCTCCCATAACTTCTTACTTTATTTCCTTCACCCAACACTACAAAGCAAGCTGGGATGATTATTAGTCAATATTTACACCTGCCGGAGGCACAAAGTTTTACTGTGGCGAGTGAACCATGCTGCCAAGCAAAGTATCTGCAGCAAACTGAATAAACACGTAAGCAGAATGTCTGCAAACAACTCAACAACTAAAAGTACACCACCCATTCAGATTGAATACCTTCTGTGCAAACCAACAGGACTGATGATGGGCTAAGAAAATGCTCTTTACAGGGATTGTGATTGCACTGCATTAGATTGTAGCAGAGCCCCGCTGGGGACATGCTGCCACTCCACACGTTGCCAGCTGAAAACTCGGGAGTGTTTTCGCCTGTTGAAAGAGAAACAGGCATGAACCAAACCCAAGATCCCAATAGACATGAGCAGTGGCTCTGGAAGGACAATGATCTTGCCTCCTCAGGGTGAGCCCCTGACAGGAGGAGCTCCCTGGCACTGCTGCACCAGACAGGCTGCTGAGGGCACCCCCTCCCCAGGGAGAAGCCCGCGTGTTCCACACAGTATGCCGACACCAGAGCCAGAAGAAAACGCACACCCAATGTACAATGCTGCTTTACACTTTGTGGAAATGGATAATTATTTTTCATATGGAATGATCTGCTATGAGTTACAGTAGTTAGGAGGAGAGAAACGGAGAGGGCATCAGCATGAGGTGCTTTATTCTCACAGATCTATCTGTAGGTTTGACCATGGCACCACTTCAGTGCCAGGTAATGGTTAAGACAGACATACAGGATTATCACAGCAAAGACGGAAGGAATCAATTTTTCATATTTTGAAGTGATGAATACTAGTGACAAAGTCACTGCACATCAGTGGCACCTTTGTGATCCTGAAGGCTCCAGATTACTGCTAAGAGCACACGTTTTTTGACTCTTTTCTTTAATAAAAGAAAGAGAGAGGACAGTTGATCAAGAAGGACAGATGAATCCATTCAAATCCAAATCAGAAACACTGTGGAAAGGCCTGGCCTTCTGGTAGGGTTATCTCCCCTGGTGAGGTTACCTTTGGACACCTTACACAGAGAGGGGTACAACCACCCCAGTTCAGCCACAAAATTGGCCAAGGCTCCAAGAAACCAGCCCCAAAATGAGTCTTGGACAGTGAACCAAAACAACCAACCAACCAACCACACGCACACACACACACAAGGGCTGCAAATCTAAGAAGCATAGATTTAACATCATATGTCACCTCAAGAAATATATAGCAACATCCCCTTGGGCTGGGAGGGATCGCAAGATGACCAGGGAGGGGAAGATGAGCAAGCTATAGCCCCACAGGCACGTGGAGCATCAGAAGGCAGCTGGCACAGGACAGGTGACCCCCAGGGAAAGAGTGTCACTGGTTGTCTGAAGCGATTCTGGATGTACAAACACTGCCTGAAACTGAGTTGGCTGGTACACGGGGGTGGTCTCAGATCTTGAGGAAAAGAAGAGACATCATATTTTGTGTGTAATTCCAACTGCACCAACTTACAGCAGTACTGAATTTAATGTGAATAATGTTAACAGTCTCTCAAACCCTTCAGAAGGGAAGTAGTTTAATGTCTGCAAAACACACTAATGCTGGAAGAAAAATGACATGCTATTGTGTGTTCAGACATTCAGAGTATTTGCTATTTGTTTGGAGTTTTATGGGGTTGGGAAGATGGAAATTTTTTTGTTAGAGCAATGCAAATGATAGCAACATTACTGGATGCCTTGTAGGAAGTCTCAGTGTGATAGAAAAGCCTCTTGATGTGAATTGTAAATTGAAATTAAGCTTTTCCATTGAAGAAATGGGAGCTAGATTGACGATAACTTGAGGAAAGAAAAAAAAAAAAAAAGGAAAAAACAGCAGCTTTCCCACCAGACACTTCATGATAGTGACAACATTGCCTTGATGTAAAGCCTTTGCGATCCCACTGAGAGAATCACTCCCTCACAGAGGCCGCAGCCTGGCCCAGTTGCCCTGTGGTGTACATGGACGGTTCCCCCTCAGTCTGCAGCACCCACTGCTGCCACCTCTCCCTGCAGGGAGGGGACCCAGGACAGGGACAGGCCGCCAGAGAACTGGCGCAAAGGGAACATCTTCCTGGAGCCCCAGGAGGGAGCAGGATGTAACACAGAAAGCGCTCCTGAGAGCGTTTAAGTGCAAGCTGTGGATGTGGTGAAGGATGAAATGACCATTCACCACAGCTCCTCATGAATAACTCAGGGCCAAAAAGCCTTCAAGTTGCATGAGTTTGGGGTTGTGTACTTGACAAAGGAGCTCACACCTCATACTGGTGCAAGGGGGCTCATGTCCCCCCTGGCCTAGTACGGGCAGCAGCTGTGGCCTGGCTACAGCTCATGGCCTGCTTCCCATGCCAGCCTGGCCCCACGTGGCACCCTCTGTGCCAGGCAAACTGCCCATCTCAGAAGACCTCAGAGATAGATAGATAGATAGATAGATAGATAGATAGATAGATAGATAGAAAGTGTTCTTGCTCCCTGTTTGTGGGTCGTGAGCTCCCTCTTGTGGTTTTCTGAAAATTTCCGGCGTCCCTAAAACCCGCTGCGATGTTAAACCAGGACGGGCACTCAGCGGCCATGGCACCCCAGCTGTCCCCAGCACCACTAGTACAGTTCTCTTTGGTCCCAGAAGATTGCTGTTTCACTTCTCAAATTCTTGTTAAAACCTTCAACGTAGGAAAAACAAACTCTCAATGCACACTGTAAGCCCCAGCAGCTCAAATGAAAGGGTAAAGTCGAAATATTCCCCTGTGCAGGAGGGCCCTCGGCCTGCCCTGCAGCAGACCACACAGGGCCAGGGCAGGTTGCATGTCCCCTGTCAGCTCTGGGGTGCCGAGGGGACCCCAGAAACTCCTCACTGCCCAGATGCCCCCACAGGACTTGTTATCTGCTGTCCTTCCAAGTTCAGGTCAGGAGAAACATTGCTGAACACAACAACCCTGGCTCTGTGCTGGGTTTGTTCCCTAGGGCAGCCAGCAGCCTGCCACCAGCTCCATCCCTCCGTTGGCTCTCCGCGTCTCCAGGCCAGTTCCCACAGCTGAAATAGAAATGGTCACATCACCTTGCTGCCAGGCCCCCTGTTCCCCCCAGTTATCTGCTTTTCTGTCTGAGGTATCTGACTCGACAGCTTCTCAGGGAGAGGAAACCAAATTGTTTGTAGATGGTTTCCACCTTTAAGATTTCACACTAACATTGCACAGCAAGGCAAGTCTTGTTGCCTTCTTGCTGATAACACTAGCCCAGCGAGGTTTGATAGCCATGTCCTCCTTGCATGAATCCTGGGGGCTCAGCAGCTGCCCCTGCCTCGAATCTTGGACTTTGTGCAGAGCAACAGTACAGCTAGCTGGTACAGGAACGTATGCTTATATATCTAGCATAATGGCTAGAGAAGCACTTCCAGACTAGATAGACAGAAAACAGAAAGACAGGAAAACAAACAAACAAAAAAAACCACAACCCACCATGTCTGAAGTACACTTGATCCAAAAATTAATTATTATTATATGGATACATAATTTAACTGTGTAACAAGTCAAAAGGAGAGTTCTTGCAGTAGAAGAAAGGCAATTTCATCAAGAATGCAGGTACAGGGCCTATCTGTAGTTCAACTCAGACCATTACCACTACTACCATGTCACTTTCACCTTGAATAAAATCAGTGAAATAACATCAGGTAAGAAAGGAAAACAAAACTGTGATATCCATGAAACACCTTACAGCACCTATTTCCAATAAATCTGGTTAAAAAGAGTTTTCCTATTCTAACCACAATAGCATACTACACGTTTCCTGGACACAAGTTTTTCCTCATAAGGTTGCTCAGCCACCAATCTGAATGTCTTGAAAGCAAAAGTTACAAGATGTGGCCTTGAAGGAGAGAAAATGTCAAGGAAGGCATTTGCTAGTCAAATGCACAGAAACAGGTCTACACTGAGCGTTGGGGATACTTGAACCCCAAAATTAAGATATAGGTTCATCTCTTGGATATACCCACTCAGGAACTGTTTTGTATGAAAATGAGAAGTGTAAAACACAGAAAGGGTAAATTTGAAAGATATGCATCAGAAATTAGCACTTTTTTTTTTTGAAAGCAATCGTGATTCTTTTCCAAAAAGAAAAAAATGTCTTCATATTACAATCTACAGATGAGTTTCTTCAAATGCTTCTTGGATGTTGCTCCAAAAGCATATACCCAGAGAAGCATGCCTTATAAGAGCAGATCCATAATTCCTCATTCAGACATAAAACTATTGCTAAACAGCAAAACATGGATGAGTGGCTATGAAGAATATGTGTCTTTCAAAGAGGAAGCAACGAGTCTAAGCAGCTCCCCCAGTACATTGGAAGTCACAGTTCAACCACACTAAAGTCAGAGAGTAACTGAAGTTTCTAAGAAATCCTCTGATATTCTAAAACTAGAACGTGATGAGTCATTTCTTACACACCCTTCCTCACCACAAAGTACACATGAAATGGTTGTGTGTACATCATATACATTTTGTGTATGTTAGCATTTGTAGAGCTGTGCATTGTAATGAAAAGAATGAATCAAAATGTTCAAGTTTCCCAAGAAAGAAAACTTATAAAACTGCCATCTCATGAATGTAATTTATTTGTTTTGAAAGACAAAGGATGAAACATTCCCACAGACCCACAAAGTCTCCACAACCACAGGGCAGGGAAGCACATGAATATGCCAGGCAAGAAGTTTTCAATCCCTGGTGCCTCAGCAAACAATGGGGGAAAGTCTTCTCAACCTATTGTGTTCGTCTAATTCCTAATTGCAGGGACCTATGAGGAACTGAGAGATACATTCACAAACCTTCCTCTGCTAGACAGACACCTCAGATAGCCTTTGTCCAGCTGTATCCATGGCATGAAATATGATCACACTTCTCGGCTTTATTTCATTACAGAAAAGAACATCAAATTTTCAAATACCTCTTGGGCTATCTATTCCTGCAGCAAGGCTAAAAGTCTCTCATTTAGCGTTTGTAAGCCTTGAAAGGAGATGTAGAACTTGTAAATAAAACTACAGGCATAAATATACAGAAAAGTAGTGGCCATGGCAAGGTCATCCCACTGTCAAATACTACAGTTTCAGTAAAGATGCAGGTTTAGGAGTAAGCTGCCAACTCAGGGTGTCATGTCTAATGGAACTGAAGGAATGGAGTTAATGGAAAACAAAACCCTTGAGACCTCACAATTATGTCATTCTTCTCTTGCACCCTACCTGCCTCACTGGGTAGGCAGAGTATGGTTCCACAAGTGATCACAAAGGCAAGTTTCTTCATATGTGCATTAAAAACTTAGAGTCAAAGACAAAGCTGTCCACATAGCCAGATGGATACCTACACAGCACACTGAATTCTGAACATACTGTCTCAAAAAATAGGACATTTCCCTGAGAAAGGAATTAGAGGAAGCCATGTGATGAGAAAACAGCCATTGATATGGAAATCAGTTTACCTTATGGAGAAGCATTTCACTGAAGTAACTTCCAATCTCACACATGGCCACACTGAATTTCTTTCCACGCCAACAGAGAACCTGGTGGTCCGTGAGTGCTGGTGGGAGATGTAAGGCACATCATACCCTCAGCATTCAGGAGTCTCTGTCAGAGGATCAAGAGTTGCTTGACACTCCTGGCTGCTAAGAGCACACCCTGCGTGAGGACATGCTCCACATCCACACGCCACCACCCAGCCAGAGCTCAGCAGGAGCGACTGATCACTGCACTGTCATGAAGCCAAAACAGCACAGAGCAGGGCAGCTGAGAGAGAAAACAACTAAGTGAGAAGCAGCAACTTAGGGTGTGTTTCCAAGCTGCTCATATCCATAGTTGGACACCCAGAGTGACACTCGAGCACATAAACAAGCATTTATTTTCCTCGGGGTGACTGTGTGATTATCCAAATGCAGTATACAGACATCCTAAAGAGTTTGAAAAAATTGGTTCCGAATACAAAATAATCTAGAAAAACTTTTATTTTAAAAATAAGTGTGTCACTTCATTTCCTTCCAAAAACTGGTTACCAGAAACAGGCAAACTAAGTTCAGTGAGCAGTGACCTCAGTAGCAGCAGCAACCACTGTGGTCATGGCTTTGACTGGGTCACTTACTGCTCAGAGTAGCAATACTTCCAAAAAACATTTTTTTTATTCAGAACTTTAAAAATAGGCTGCTGCAGAGAGGAAGAGAATCGAGTGCTGCACCCATGAAGGATGAGCAGTGAGTGCGCAAATGCAGCAGGGAGGGATCCTGCACACCCCAAGCAGCTCCCAGCAGCAGCACATAGCCAGCACGCAGGGCACTGTCTCCTCAGAGCAGGGAGTTCAGGCCAGGCCTCCTGCATCCTGGACGGGTTTCTAAATGCTCCACTGGCAGATAAAAGGGCTGTCATCTCCTCTTCTGCCTTTCTGACAGTCTGATCCTTCATGGCTTTTGTGTTTTGCTTATTTTTTTCCCCTTGAATTGCCACATTTGATACAATACACAGTATTTTCTATGTTTTGTGTTATTAAACAAACAAGAAGAAATATTTTTTGGTTGGGATTGATTTTTTTTTTTCAAGCAAGACAGCCAAACCAAAAAGTCAATTGTTAGCACAATCGTAATAGGGACAGCAGTCTGCACTCAGCATTGTGGGTTACATAACAGAGTGGGCCAATACCACATCCCAGAATTCAATTTCCACTTCCAGATTTGGTGAAAGCAGAGACCCAAAATGATATGCAGCCCTAGCCCCATAGACCTGAAAAAACCCTATTGCCTCAACATTTGACTGCAGCATTACAGCTCAGGTCCCAATCTAGTGTATACCCACATTTGCTACATGAACTTTTGCTCCCTCCCCAACTTGATTAAGAGCAAAGAAAGTAACAGATGGATCCATGCTGTTTCCTTTGTAGCTGCGAGATTAACGTTTGCATTGCATCAGACTACGCACACTCACACAAGGGAATACTGTTGTTGTCCTTGCAACTGGCACCTGCACTCGCTTTGTCCAAGCTGTGTCTGAGGCAGGAAGTCTATGTAAGAGAATAGAAATGGTATTTTACCTCCCCCTTTTTTTTTCCCCCCGATAAATACATGAAATGCTTGGGAAGCATGACACTGTGTGAAAGAGGGCCGTGCCTCGGATAGCAAACTTTGCTGTGCTTTGCTCCTCCTTGCTGTGCTTTGCTGCTCCTCCCGGCAGCACTTGCCTCTGTTGTACATCACCGTGCTAAAAGGCTGTCACTGAGTACACTGTCAGTAAACAGACGTGGGCTTTTCTCCGAGGTGAGGGATCTGCATGCCAGGCTGACAGGTAGCATCAGCACCAAGACAGGCTGTGTCCCAAAACCACCCCAGCAACCCAGCCCCTGCAACTCATCAAGAAAAGAAAGCCCAGCTGCCCAGCAGGTGCAGGTACCCCCAGCAGCAGAGGATGCATCCCCACAAGCCGTTGTCCCAAAGCAGCAGAGGGGAGCTGTGTCTTCACGTCCCACAGCTGGGGCCCAGCAAACCTGCAACACCGGTGGTGATGAAAAAGGCAGGTTTTGTCTGCGCTATCAGGATTAGATGCTGTGGGTGCCAAGCTGCTGCAAAGCCTCAGCAGCCAGCCCTCCCACACCCAGGCTGAATAGGGCTTTGAGTAACTCTCAGCTTAAAAAAAAAAAAAAAAAAAAGAGGGAGGGAGAAGCAAATAGTACATTTCTGGTCAGAAAGTAGTGATATCCCTTGCAACTTTTGCTGATTTATCCAACAGTTAGCCCTCCGTTTTTCACTGTGCAGCACCCACTGCTTTTACCCAGGTGTCATGGCAGTTTTTGTCCCCATCCCAAACGCTGCTGCCACAGAAGGGACACGGCCAGAGAAGCCCTGGCCCCGTGGGGTGGGAAGGCACCAGGCAGGGCTGTGCCCCACGCTGGCACTGCTCACAGGAGGACCCACCTGGGCGACTGCAGCTTCGGGCTGTGCAAGAGGATGGACTTCCCACACGTCACTGCGCAATCCCCAAGTTTTAATAACTGCTACCATTTATCAGGACATCTATCATACTATATCTTATGCAGCTGTTGAAAAGCAACATTAGGGCTTTCAAAACAGTTTCATCATAGGTTCAAAAAAGCCTAAAATGAAATTGAAAAACAAAACAACCATATGCCTACTTGACCCAGGATACATAAACCTGTTGTTCAGTCCAGAGGAGGGATTTCAGCATTACTTTTTAGTAAGTTGCTTTTCATATGGAAATTTCTTTTCACAGTAAAGCTCTGTATTTAATGGCATCAACATAAAAAAAAATCCCTATTTTTAGTTCCCTGATCATGGACATATAGATTTTTATAGTGTCTGCAAGCATACATTAACGTTAATTTCCCCATTCTCCTTTGTACTTCGTTAATGTCACAATCTGCTGTAAAACCTTGCCAAGTTTCTTAACTGTCATGTTAATTCCGAGACCTAGTCTGCACTCCCTGACATTTCAGGACAGAATATGGCAGTAAAAATAGATTAAAAACAGCTTATAAGTATTATAAAATCTAGAACTTTACAGATGGTGGAATTATATCTGCTGAATGGAAATTTTAGCAACAGAGAACACAATAATATTAGAATAGCCTATTGATTCCCAAGACGAATATTTTCAGAAGTAGCATAATGGTATCTGAATAGCGGGCAACACCCCCAAAAATGTAGGAAAGTTGTTTTTTCTTTTTAAAAAAGCATCACGGTGAATGTGCATATCGTGTTGGGGCTAGTATTAAGTTTCAAAGCTTTTCGCTACCATATAAATAAAGGACATAATAAGATCTTGATTTTATTCATGGTTAGTTCAAAGTTCACACAAATTATTTCACACAGGGGATTTGTCAGAGGGTTTTGGCATTATAGAAATGCATTAATGTACTTTAGATATTAAATGACAATGCCACATGGTAAGAAATTTGCACGAATGAACAGGAAATTAGACACTGTATTTTGGGTTTTTTCTTTTTCTTTTTTTAAACTGATTGCTAAATAATGCACTGTTTAAATGCATACTATCCATTTCAAAGGAAAGCTTTTGCTGATTTCAGGAAGTTTAAAATCAGCTAATCAGAAAGTAATACAAAGTTAGAGTTAATTTTATTTTTTTTAAAGGAAACTGTTTCTTTAAAAAAAATCCTTTCCCCTTTTCTTTAAGGAGTACTTATTATTTCCATCATCCTTGTTGAGTTGTTGATGAATAGCTCACATCGTTTGCCAAGCTCCACCCTCTGTCTTTTTTCTAAACCCTTTACTCATTATTTGCTCAGTCTTTTTCCCACAGCCTAGACAGCCTGTCAAGGCAGCTTAAATAAAACACTGTATTAACATTAGGAAATGGCATTCAGTTCCCAACTGATCTCCTAATACTTTATGTTGAAATGATAATTGGTACAGTCTTCATTGAAAAAAAAAGAGAGAAAAACTACTTTTCAGTCACCACAAGGTATTATCTTAGCTGATGTATTCACAACCAAACAGATACATTTTTAAAATCTCCCCATCTGCTGGAGACTGCAGTTCACAATTCTTTTCAGCTGACATAATCCAGATTGATTCGTTCAGCAGATAAAATTCAGGCCACTTCTGCCCTTTATAAGAGCAACATAATACCAGTCTTTATTCAGTAACAATGTAACATAATGGGATCGGAATGTGCAAAATGACTGTTCTTAAATTACTGTGACACACAAGGGTCCAACACAAGCTGGGGTTTAATGTAAAAAATCATTAGGCACAGATTACTAAAGTGGTCCTGCATTAACAAGGTCAAACCAAGACTGTTTATGATATTTTTCAGGAAGAAAAAAAAAGAATTTGCTAATATCTAGATTATGAACACATTTTAAGAGGGAAAAAACCCTCCAGTTTATTATTATTATTATTACTATTTTTTAACATGAAGAAAGTCCTGTTTATTCAATGAGTGCAACTGTTAAGGATTCTATGAAGACCTTTTCTACAGGGCTAAGTTAATCTATTACACACTGAAGAACACGCACAAAAAAAAAAAAAAGGTTGTCAAGAGAGTTGCCAGAAAAAAAAAAAAATATTTTGTTGCACTGCTAAATCAAGCAAATTTTGAAGGCCATCAGAGATTATTAACCCATTTCAGCTGTTTCCTTTTGATATAACCAGAGACCATTAGAAGGAATTTAGCAAGTTACTGGCCCACCACAGGGGTTCTGCACGTATGTAAATCATTGTGACTTAGCACTACGTCCCTCATATCCTTACAAATCAACCTGTCCACACAAGAAAGCCAAAGCAAAGAGACACAGAAAATTCCATCCTTAATAGAATACTCCTTGCACTGTGAGAGTCTGATGAGCAGTTAAGATCACATAATACATGAGGTTTCTTTTCTTTGTATAGTTATTTCTTCCTCTCTGATAACAAACAAAGATTTAGCAAGTCTTACTTTTATTAAGAAACCCATTATATCTTCACTCATTGAAATAAAGGAGTAAAGAATTCTTTCCCAAAATAAAAAATAATAAAAAAGAAAAAAAAAAGTAAAATAATAATAAAAATCTTCTGGTGCATGCCTCTTGCCTTTGACTTGGGGGCTAATGGTATGGGAATGAAACCTCACATTGCAGTCAGTGAGTATATAAAGAATATAAAGCCCTTGTGACAATGCCAATACAATGAGGAAAAGAGGATCTTGCTCAGGACCTTTCTTCAGGATTCTGCTGAACAGGTTAAATTCCCCACACTTCCCATTCCCATTTTGACCTTGTAAAGCATGGACACGGAATTTTGTTGCCTCTTACTACTTCGCTATGTTACTAGAGCTAGGTAATTTTTGAAATCAGTTGGTTTAATTTAAGTTACTACTCAGTTACGATGAGTATACAAGCAATGAGTGTATTTTAAACACAAGTTCATGAAAAGTGAGACCTCCCCACTTCCATGACACATCCTCATGTGCCCATTTCATCAACTGACAGAAACAGCCTCAAGAAACCTAGCTAGAAAATGACAGCTAAAAAACTAAAGTTAGCTGGAGAGGAATGCAACCATCACAAAATTTAGTATAAAAATATCTAAATTCTCTGTGCATGTGGGTGATGTCCACAATCTTCCAAGGGTGCTGGTGGGCAGCCAGCACCAAGAGCAAGATCTCCACCAAATGACAGCAGGTGTCCAGCGGGACTACAGCAGAATCAAGAAGTGCCTTCCTGAAATATTTTCATTTGAATAATTCCCACAATTTGCATCATTTTACAGCAAAACACTGAAATATTTCCCTATTAACTCTACCCAAAGTAGTGTGGAAAATTAATTTATGGAAGTGCTTACCATCAGTTTGTAGCCAGACCACAAAATAAGCTGTGTCCCTGTCCTCTGAATAACAGATGTATTTAAATGACATGTTCTGCTAACGTGAACTTCATAATCACAAAAGATTGTAGTTTTAACATGTAATGAAAACTAACGGCATAACTCCAACAATCTTGGAAACTCATTACTTCAAAATATTTACATATTCTAGTGAATTTAGGATGTCAATTTTGACTGCTCAAATCCAATAACTGAAACATATGGCCTTGAAACCTGCAATCAATATAAACCTTTTAGAGTCCAAGCTTCAAAAAGTTATATCAAATATATATTCGATGAGAAGAAGGTTAATTGAATAATTGATTACTCAGTTACAATTAAGTGCTCTTCAGATATCTTTGGGAAATACTGAGATATAATAGTGATAGATATTTATTTATTAGCTATCTCTGATTTATAGCTATCATTTATTTTTTATTTCCTAAGTCAATTTTTACATTTATATATTTTAACAATATAGTCCCTGGTGAGAATCAATACAGAGGGCTTTTTCACCACAAGGCTATCAAAGCTAGCCTAGAAATCTATATTTACCAATTCAGCCAATTTCAATGCAGACTTCAGCATTATAAACACCTTACTAAAATATTCAGACTTTGTCTCCAGATAGTAGTTGTGTAGACAGAACATGCAATATTTGTAGCAATAAAGGTTAACCAGAACTAACTGTGCTGATAAACTCTGAACTTAACAACAGTTATGTGAAAAGATGGCCCTTGAAAAAAAAGCAGCATGCGCTATTTGTGTATTTTAACAAAGTACTATTTCTTATCAAAGTACAAACACATTCATGAAAGTCCCACCCCTACAGCAACTGCCAAGAGGATCTTTGGGGCATTTTAACATTGACTAAACAAGAAATCAGATAGAGTTGGGTCTTCAGAACTGTCTGCGCAGAAAACTTGTGTTAACTCCTTAACAGTATTAATATTATTTAAAGTGTATTTAGCAATAGCACCCAGGTTCTCAGTAAGGGGGAGAATAGCATTGTATCAGATGCTGTGTCTGTGCACGCACACATTATTTATACATAAATACATATATAAAAAAGACCCTGTATTTAGTGACAGACGATCTAGAGGCTTGGTAGGATTTATTGAAACATACATAACTTCTCTGAAGATGGTAAGATAAAAGTGTAAAGCCTCACTCTTCCTCTGCAGTAGACTTGAAGGTTTTCAGCTCTTTCCTGCATCCATCTCTAAGATAGTAGGATGACTTCCATGAAAACCTGCTTAAACAGCTTCGGGTACAAAACCTCCTGCCTTTTAAGGTACAGATCTGCATTCACTTCTTTCACATCGGTGGCAATTCTGTACATGGTGTATAATAAGGAAAGGTACTAACTCATTAAGGAAATATTTCAAATATTTTTTGATTGGTGCCTCAGATTACAGCATGTAATAATAAGGATGAAAAAAAAAAAAAAACAACTTCACATTCTCACTGAACAATAAAATCTTATTTTTGTGAATGTCTTCCTGTAATTACAAATGTCTAAAGAGGGATGCATTTCAGGTGAGATAAGTAGCATGAGGAAGACTGAAAAGAAATAGAAATTCACATTTTCCTTTGCTTAGTCTAAGTACCTGCTGTGCGTGTGCGTAACTCTCAATATGTTGAAAACATTTTCTGAATTATCCTTCCAAGAAAATGGGATTCCCATTAGATCAATCCAAGCTTCAAGTGACTCCACTGAATTCTCCTTTCACTCTTATTCTGAAAAAAAAGCAGCAGTGCCAGATATAGGACTAGATATGCATGGGATACAGTGCACTAAAATCTCATAAATTGCACTCCTTGACTTTAACACTTCTTGGATGAAATTCATCACTTAAGGTTTTGTTCACTTAATCTTCCAACCTGCCAGAGTCAGAGGTAGGCAGAACTGGGTCCTCTGAGGTCTACAGAGCTATGTGAGTTTTCAACAACATGGCTGAGAGCAGAATCTGGTCTTGTGAGGATATTATTATTTAATACAAGCTTTCAGAACAGAACATTTAGACTCTGCGGACACCAGGCATAACCCTCGTTATACACTGCACTTTATAGTATGTCAAGGGTGATGTACACTTTATGTTGGGCCTCATAACAAACTGACAGGCATTGTTGTCCATTGACAAAGCCACATGACAGCGAGGTGTCAGAGACAGAGAGTGCAGATGTATTATCGCTCTACTACTTAGACAGGAATGACATCCTTTGAATCTCAAGAGACAATGTCACAGGCAAGCTAACCTTAGTGTGCCAGTTGTACGCTCAACAGTATTGACAGTCAGCAACTCCATGTACATCCATCGCAAGAGGACACTGAGGTCTAAGGACAGCAGTTTTCAGATTTCATATGTGAGGTGACGTTAATAGACAAAAGATGACTACGAACAGTATACTTAAAAAAGGAACTTAATATGCTATATTTATGTTCAATCTGATGCTTTTAATATACTCAATGACTTTTTTTTTTTTTTAATGTTCCATGTTCACTCGCTATACTATGGAGAGAATTATTCAGAAAGATGCACAATTAAAGTTCTTTACGAAGGAACTTATCACCAAAAAAAAAAAAAAAATAGTCCTGGCTTGAAAGCCCACAAATTAGCTTTCTTTTAAGCATGACCAAAGATAGTATTATAAGCTAAATCCTGGAAGGACACAGCAACACTAACATTACCAACTTACAATTCTGAAGCAGGTCACATATTTTCATGTCTCAATTTACTTACACACTCAATAATATTTTTCAGGTATTCTGAACATTTTACAAAACCCACACTTTTTCTATAAAAATAACATTAAAAAAAAAAGTTAAACTTACTGCATTATACAGGTCACAGCACCTTGGTCACTCTGCAGATGTTATTCATAGTTGCTGGTCGTATGTAAGTAGGTCATTTGGACCTACTTGCCCTTTTCAGTGATCCTGAAATATGGTGGCATACTTGAAAGCCATACAGAAATGTGGGGCTCTTCTGATAAATCACTCCAGGATCAGCTGCTAACTCTTGCATTCAGGTTGAAAAGTGACAGCTGAGTCCTATTAGTAGAGGTGGGAAATGGGAGCAGAGGGGTGAGAGGACAGGAGGACAATTAGCTTCTGCCTCTCTTTGACAGGGCCTACCCCTTTGCTGGCAGAACAAGAAAAAGTTAAGGTGGAGACAAACCCCTAAGCAAAAGCCTGGAAACAGCAGCACCCTTACTTGCAAAGGGCATTTGGGTAAATCCAAAGCATGAGAAAGGGGGAGATCACCCCAGAAGGCAGAGCTGAAGACATTTTTTTTTTTTTGCAAAGTAAGGTGAAGAAATACTCCCATACCAAGTCAGAGGGGAAAATGAACAAGTTGTGCCCTACACTGCTCCCTTCTAGGTGGCATGTCTGCAGCCCGCGTTGCAGACCTTCCACGTACATCAACCAAGATGTTAGTGGGTGGGATGTCCACCTCAGATAGAGGCACTCACTCAGCATCAATGCTCTTGCTCTGAAGCACTACGGCAGAAAAACATATAGCTGGGCATCACTGTTTTAGGGGGCTGGAGCGTAATCAATGCTGGCTGTACCTCAACCTATGTGGTCTCATCGTGATTTGCTCTTAACTACATACAGCCCTTCTCACCCCTGATGACACCTAATAAAACAGATAAGAATGGTTTAACTGTACATTGGGGTAGGGGGAAATAATTAGGATTATTATTTTTTTTTCTCCAGAAAATCTCAGTGTCTCAAGTTAGTAACAAAAAGTCAGTTATTAGGTAACCAAGTTTTTTGTTGCTGTTGTTTTGAAACAAAACAAAATGAAAGAAAAAAAAAAGCCATCAAAACCTTTTCTACTGCATAAATTGTGTATGTTAAGAGGCCTGGAAACTGCTTCATGTGTTTCACCTCCTGCTGTGCAGTTTTTGTGCTGACAGGACTGAAGATAGCTTTTCTAGCTCATAATATCACAGGAAAAATGCTATATTAAACTAAGACATCTCTGATCACATACTAAAAATGTACATGCAACATGTGCATGATAAATCGATTTATCATTAGAGGCAAGTTAAAAATGTAGCTGTTTTGAGTTGTCCCAGGTTCCCCAAATGCATCTATTTGTTGAACTAATTCATACATGCCTTGAATATTCAGTATATAGCAGTTCCAAAGAACAAAGTGAATCGTGTCTGAAAACACGAATTTATCTGTGGTGAAGAACGCATGTACACACCTTTTATGCGACTGTTACTCAAACTGGAGCATCAGCTCAGGCTCATGATAGGAATTTGTGTAGTGGATACTCGACCTAAACGTGCTGAAAATTAGCAATGTTTTTGCTAAATCTCTTAAGCACAAAGTGGTGGAAAAAAAAATCAAAAACAAATAAAAACGCACAAAAAAGCACACAACCAAACAACAAAACAAAACACACAAATGGAAACACCCTATCCCTGGTTAATTGAACTGCACATTCCACTGAAAAAAGGATTTAAATGAAGCTAATTGTGAACATCCAGAAGAGATGGCAATATGGACTCTCCATTATGGATCTACCTAATCCTTTGAACTCTGGAAAGACCCCAGAGTGCTTTTCTAAATCTTTGTCTTCAGAAGATCTTCATTCTGATACTGTAAATGTGGACCTTTATGCTATGTTGAGCTGTATCCTATTATGTGCAAAGTAAAATCTTTTCCAGTCCAATTGTGACTTTTTCAGACTTTCCAAAGGCAAGGTAAAGTCTAGTTTTCTGTGCAAAGTAAATTAAATGCTGTAACTCTGCCTGGGAAAAAAAAAAAAAAAGCCATAGGAAATGATAAAAATATTTCCTAAAATGTTTGATAATAATCCATAAATGACTGGAAATAAAAGTTATCCTTGAATTTCCAAACTTCAGATTTTTCATGAGAAAATAGTCTACCAGAAAAACTTCTCATATTTAAAATTAGACAAAACTAATCTCAAATATGAAAATAGAGACCCAGTCATATTACTGCTGTTCTTTGCATCTTCTGCAAACACTACACCTCTCATCATATTGTTTGCTATACCATGTTTTGCTACTGCTAAATACAACTAGACTTATTCTTCAGTTCTCTAACGTTTCATAATGAAAAATAAAGACATTTTAATTTGAAACTAAACAGAACAGAACGCCTTGCAAATATCACATACAGCAGGGGGACTCTATGAAATAATGAATTTCTCTCTTTCATTAGGAATGACCGTGTATAACGGATTTATGGCTCCGCTTTGCTTCAGCACTTAGCATCTTGCAAGTTATTCCTGACTCATGAAAATAACACTTCTGGATTCACTTCTCTTAATGCATGAAAATCACCCCTCCTTGCACAAAGGGAATGAAGGAATTTAACTTCTGATTGCCCTGCAAGTTCATGGAGACAGTGGGAAGCCCCTCCAGGGCAGTCACATCAGACAATTTTCCCAGTGCCAAAGTTCCTGTTTCTCTGGAGAACCACATATCCAATCAGATAAGGGCTCCAGCACCAAGTATATATCAAGTATCTAAAATACTGTCTGCGCTTCGGGACAACACCATGCCAGCTCCCGTCACATCTGTCACAGTGGCTGCCACCCTTTGGCGGTGCCATGACCACCTCACGTGCTGTCCTGACCCCTCACGGCACTGCCAAAATGCAGCTCCCACCCTGACGTGTCTGCAAGAGGAAAGACAGCAGGCAGATTCTGCAGGCAGACACGGGGAGAATTAGGAAAAAATGACTTCTGCTTATTAAGGCCGCTCTTAATTAGATTATGCTCTTTTGGCCAGAGATCTTTTTTTTTTTCTTTTTTTTTTTTTTCCTGGTGATCTTTGTTTAATACCGTTCAACCAGAGACCAAAATTCTGTTATTTTAAATTACCAACTTATGTTGGTAAAATAAAATAATGCAGCACGTTTTCCTGTTTGAACACACAGATTAGCTACTTATTATTATTATTATTATTATTATTATTATCTATTTAGTTTTATTATTTTTTCTCCCCCCACACACACCAGAACAAGGTTTTGGTGCAGTCACAGGATTTACGTGGCTGAATTACACCTGCTCCTCCTGGCCCCCTTGTCAGGTCCTCCACAGCTCCACACCCCAGAATGGCAATCTCACAGCACTGAGAGCAGGCTAGAGAAGTCCATGCCGTGTAAAGCCACTGCTGCCAAAATAACAGTGCACCTTCTGTCCCCAGCCTGCAGGTCGTGCTTGGGGCCACCCGAGAGGTGTGGCAGGACTGGGACATGCATGTGCAGGCACTGCAGCAGGCTTACAGCTGGGTGCTGCTCCTCAAAGAACAGGGGGAAACGTGGTAGGGCAAACATCCCTCTGTGTACTATGAACTTCTTCCCTGCGTGCTGTTTTCTCCAGGGTGGCTTCTTTTTCCCTGCATTAGCACCAAATGTTCACTGCATATGCTGTAGCTCAGACAGGCAGACGGGATCTTGGAGATAGGCTTAGGAGTCTGTCACTCCTGTAAGAGGTACAGCAGAGATAAAAAGCTGTGAAAAGCTTCCGAGGCACAAACTACAAAGTTCTCCTAGCCTGAACACTGCAGAACAGGCAGGAACCCACTGAAGCCCTCAGACAGGTTCAAGAGGAACTTGGTCTGATTCAGAAGCTCCAGCAGAGAGATGGGCTTCTTCCAGGCTCCACTTTCTGTCTCGTCTAAATCCAGGAAAATCAGAAGAACTGGGGAAATTAAAGGTTAGATCTAAGTATCAGGCAAGGACCTGGGATGTTTTTTTTATTTTCTTTTAATGTAGTCTTAATGAGTTTTGCCATCCTATATCTACTGACATTTTAATAACTACTAAACCTCAGAAAGTCTCCAGAGAAGGTGCTCTGGTACTATGATGAGCATAATATAAATGCATAGACAGACAGACAGACATTAATAATTTCTTCCTACTGACATATGTGTATATATTCATCCATAATGATGTAAAGATTTCAGGGTATTTTACCCCTATTCAGCACAACAACATTTACTACTATCAGTTTAATCATAAATACAATTATTCTTGAGTACTCTATCACAAAAAAACAATAAACTAGACCTCAACAGAGATTCTGAAATTACTTAACTTTTCTTTAGAAAAATATTAAAACAGTATTATCACATCAATGAGAGGAAAAGACAGAAAGATAATAAAGTTATGTTAAACCTCCCTGTATTTACTCATGTGTGAAACAGTTATGTCTGGTCACATAATTGCAATGGTTCTGAGAAATATTTCATATTTTATAATGAACATTAAAAGAGTTTGTGGATCATTACTTTATATGAGTTCCAAAGTTATTACATAAAACCCAACAGGAATGGTTATAAATTATTTGATCCTCTAGTCTGGCCTTGGTAAACATAACATGAAGGCTGAACTATCGCAGCAGACAAGATTCATGATAATAGGTAAAGTACTTCTACAGTTAAAAGAAGAAAAGAAGAAGAAAATACCAGGGCACTTGTAAGCAAGGCTCTTAACATTTTTTCTTTGCTGTTTCAAAGAAATCCTTTTCCGCAATGAGCTTAAGCCATTGGGGGTGGGGGGGAAGCTTTGTCTAGAACAAAAGAAAACTTGCTCACAGGCATGTTCTATCGTCTACCAATTTGGCATTATCATAACTGTGGCCCTAAAGTCACTGTCAAATTCCTGAATTTACAGCACAGTATGTGTTTAAGACACCATACTTAGCCATGAAATAATATCACAAGCAATTATTTGATTTTCAAAAGGATCCTGAAGAGCATCTCATTGAAATATGAAAAATAATAGTATACTAACAAAAATTACACACTTGACAATTATGAAGAATTTTTGTCTTCAAACTACAACTAGCAGCAGCATTTTAATTAATGAGTGATCATTTGCTCCAGAGATAAGCGTAATACTAAATGAATTCTGGTCCACTTCCTCTTCTAGCTCATTTTTGTCTCTGACTCCTGTGCTTTGTGTCAAAATACTTTGTGGATGTTTTTGTTTTGTTCTATAGATGTCTTCTAGGAATGTTAATATGGAGAATTAATTCAGTTACGCACACAAAACATTAAATAACATTGGAAGGCATGCAGAGATATTCCGGTCAATTTATAAAATATGTTTAATACAGATCATATCCAAGGCTCAAATCCTGCAGAATCCCACTCACAAGACTATCCTGTCATCACAGGCACATGTGCAAAAAAACCTTTCCTTGGGAGAGTTTCTGGGTTATACTTTTTGGCCCACATAGACTGAAGTCTGGTTAGGGCCACCACAATGCTCTGCCCTGCCTTAATAGCCTGCCTGCTATAGGCTTCCGTGCCCCCAGTCAGTGGGCAGCAGCCGAGGACCACTGAGATGGAGCCAGAGAAGCCACCGCTGAGCTGGGCGGGCTGGGACCCAGACTGCGCAGTACCTGCTGTAACAGCATGGCCTCAGGTCTTGTGGGCCGCTTATGACAACTTCTGTCTTTCCTTCCCCATAATTCCAGGAGTCTTATTGAAGCCCTAAACCACGCAGCTGTGGTGGACGAGGGCACTTCACCATCACACACCACTTAGTTATGAACGTGTCATGCCCTGCAAGTCCTCCCATCCTTGGCTGCCAGGCCTGCCCCACCACACCTGGCGGGCCTGCGTCCCCTGGGATGCCCATCCGGCTCTGCTCTGCCTCCTGCCCACAGGCACCCTGCTCTAAACAGCGTACTGCTATCAGCCTCCAGTTTATGTTACTGTTTCTAGCTTGCTGTATTATTTTTCTTTAGTGCCTGCATTGCAGCTATTCACTGCTAGAAGCTTTTCAAGCTGGAAGTCTATCTGCTGCCCTCACTTTTATCTCTCTTTTGTCTTTTCTGCGCACTTGAAGGTGCTGGGCTTTCCGTTAGTCAAGTAGGTATGAAATCTATTAAATGATAGCTTCCTTCTTTCTTTCCAAAGCCTTTTATAAGGCTTTTCAGGAAATTTCAAAGAAGAGAGCCTTCCCCATGCTGTCTGGACATTTTTTTCCAGTTGGGCAGGGAGCACATTCTCTGGATTTTTCAAGTAAATATTCTGACTTTTAATGGCATCTTCTTGCATTAAAAATAGACAAGTAGTGGGATGGATACTGAAGGGTCTTACAGAAGAAGGAACCTCAAATGTGCCCTAAACACTTGTAGCTTGTGTACAGTTAATGCAGAGCTGCTACAGGACTGGTGCAGGCTGTAAGAGCAGAGGAAAGTGAAACTTGCAAGACTGTTTTGGGGATGGAACAGGTTTGTTTGAAATACTTTGCTTTTTAAATATAATCTATTCCTCTCCGTTTTTTTCTATGGAAAACATCCCCAAACCTTCTGTGCTACATCCTCTAGGTGGTGCTAACACTGCACAGCTCCGGCTGCTCGGCACAATGAAAACATTAATTTGCTATGAGATAATTTTTGACGTAAATGTAAAATGGTGCCCATTCGAACTCAGTAATGAAGCATGGTGCATTTCTACAGCTCCTAATTTGACTAGTTAAATGACTCCATTACGTGTCTAACAGACAGAAGCAAATAATTTCTGGTCAGTTGACGCTCACTTATCCGTATCATTTTACCCTGAAAATAAAGTCTCTAATCTACAGTTTCTTTGTCTTAGATTTTTTTTTAATATTATTAAAGCAAACATACTTAAATAAGAGAGATTAAACCAACACAAACTAACAATTAAGGCTACAATACAGAAATCAAGTTTATGTAATGTGGGAGGATGGATAAAAATGAAAATTAAATAATAAATTAAATGACTGCTTATCTCAGTTATTTCCACCACGAGATTTGACAACATTACTATTTAGGAAAAGGAAAATGTCTTTCTCAAATTCATTGATTCTGAAAACCACTTTAAATACTGTCTGCAAATCTGCCTATAAAACTTCCCCACACAACTTTGAGAACGTTTGGAAAAACTCCTTACAGTACAGAGCAATAAAATAAAAATGTTGCCTTAATAAATATCAGGTGATGAATAATTTTGCCCTGAGGAAAAAAAAATGGTTAATGCTGAATCTTAATGTTCCTCATCTAAATGCTTTTTTCTTCCTGCTAAAAACAAGTTTAGAATTAAAGCATATCACTTTACACATATTGCATGCATATTAGTGAGACACAGCTGCTTATGCCCTACTCTTAAGAGCCATATGATTAAGTTATGGGATATCAGATAATCCAAAGTCCCTTTCTATTGGTCACCTTTCTCAGACAAAGGCTTTTAGTTTTAAGTCCATTTAATGACAGAATGTCCAATTCTGTAAATGTGTGAGTAATTCCAGCGGAACACCTGTGGCTCCCTCTGCTAGAATACAGGAGAAAAGATATAAAATGTCATTACAGTAACATTCACTGTTTGACTTTAGCAAAAAAATATTCACAGTCAAGGCTGCCACTCCATCCCTGATATATTTCATCATACCTGGGTTTCCATGGTCTCCAAGAAGTAAGTGTGAGCTTACATACCATATGTGGTACCATCCTCAGTCACAGTGGGGTGAGCTAAGGACAGAGCAACTATTTTCTGGTTGAAGTCGCTAGTCCAGTGGGTTCATTTCCGTGATAGTTTGTGGGGACAGAGGCATGTGACCCGCAACATTATTAGCAAGGGAAATACATAATAAAAGTTTTCATGCTGCTTTTAAAAATAAATGTTAAAAAAAACTACTTAACGTTATTTTCATAGCTTTTTTCCCTCTTATCATTTATTTGCATCATTTTCTTTTTTGTCCCAAAGATTTAAACGCTACTTGAGCAGGATTTGTAGGAGCAGAAGTTTTGTAATGACAGCAAAGAAGGACAAGCAGATTTTGGTGCATCTGATGCAATGTCCAGGAAACCTGGGTTTTCTATTGATGTTTTTGCAGGCATGACAGTGGAAATATTATGACCCAAATCTAACTATGGAGAGTAACATTAAAATTAATGGGCTTCTTCATAGTAGCCATTCTTCAAACAGAATAAGCATTCAAGGAGTTAGGGTTGGATTTACAACTAAAATATAAAGCTCAGTATCGATATCTAATTTCAGCAGGGGTGATTTTAGAGAGCATGCTTAAAGCATCCATGCATCGCAGTCACTGCTGTTCTCGAGGAAGGCAATGGCACAACTCCCAGTTGACTTCAATGAGAGGAGGAGCAGACCCTGAATGGAATAAAGGAATGGAGGAAACAACTCTATACGGAAATGGCAAACGTTCAAAGACGAGTTCATATCAGCAGAAAATACACGTGGCCTGGCAAAAATACACGAAGGGTCAAAGAAACAATCTCTGTCCTGGGGAATCCAAAATAGCGAGGTGGAGGAGAACGTGTGGTCTGGGGACAGGACAGGGGCCTCGGCCTCCAAATGCTGGGCATGGTATCTCAGTTTGTTGGGGACCAGGCCTCACACAGGCCCCAGGATGAGACGCAGGCCAGCAAAGCGGGCACCGAGCAGCATACCCGCAGCCCAGGTGGCAGCTGCCGCGAACGCACAGAGGAGCCACACAGCCACCAGGGACTATAAAGGGTAATAAATGAGATGAAGGCGAAGCTGGAAAAATGTATGTCTTCGAGTATCTGAAGTGCAAACCGAGCTGCCAAAGATGGGATGCCTGCCAGAATTCATAAGGAAAAGCAGAGGAAAGGGGACACTTTAGCAAGTATCTGTGAAACTTGTTTGGAAGCAGAGGGGGTACCAAGGGGTGGAAGACTAATGCAACACCTATATTTAACAGCTCTAGGGAAGATCAAGGAAATTAAACACCAGTCAGCCCGATGTCAGCAGTGGGAAATACATAGGAAACAGTAATCAGGGACAAAAAAGGGAAAGTTATGATTTAATTAAAGATATTCAGCATAGATTCAGAAAAGGGAGATCATACATAACAAAACTAATAGAATATTTGGAAGAAAAAAATAACCCCCCAAAGCCCCCAAAAGAATTGAAGGAAGCCACAAACATGACTTACATAGGCCTTATGCAAACTAATACTGTACCATCCCCTAACAGGCTCCAATGTCATAAGTTGGGATGAGAGGCAGAGCTAAATAACACATAACCAACTGGACCTGATATGAGGGCACACGCTCAGCATGTTAACATCAGGAGATGAGAGCAATGGGAGATGATATCTGCTGTGTCCCAAGGATCACCAGCAAAGCTGATTTTATTCCTCTTCTATTTCAATGACATGCAAAAATGGGATGAAATTTATTCAAAGTAGAAAATGGAGGAGAAGCTGCAGACAGTATGAAGGGAGAGTATATAAATTAAAAAAAAAAAAATCAGTCTGCCTTTTGGTGATCAGGGAGAGTGATGTGATGCAATACAATAAAGAAAAAAATGTCAAGTAACAATGTGGTAAGAGCAAATGGAATGCAACACTCAACACTCTCCTATACAGTGACAAGAGGGGCAGAAGCATGGTGAATATTTAGAAATTAAACTCTAAAATCTTCAGTGGAGGACCCAATGTCAGCATAAAAAGAAGCAGACATTTCTGACATTTCCAAATGGGGGCACAGAGTATGAAATCATCCCTACAGTGTGTAATGGGATACTAAGAAAATATTTATAAGTCTGTCCCCTAACCGACTATCTTTGCCATTAGACACGTAAAGAACATCCAAAAAGCTGAGTGACAAAATTATCCCCGTGAGTCCAAAACAAACCAGACAAACATTCTTTAAGAGAGGAGGCAAGGAACACAGACCTGCCGAAGTTGTCTCAAGTTACAGTTATATCTAACAACAAGTGGGCATGAGCTGGAGCTAAGGAAAAACAGGCACTAGTGGAATTTAAGCGGAATTTCTTTACACAGAGACGATAGTCCCTGTCACATGCAACCTGGGGCAGCATTAGCAATCTGTGCAAAAATACTACACTCCAAGTCACTTTGCATCCTTCCATACTTAGAATTATGTGAGCCACTGCTCAAATGATTTACTGAAATACAGACTAATACTGTTGTCTGATGGTCCAGGTAAGTGGCATGAGGTGGAATCACTCTGCAATAGCCCATGCATGTAATGTGAAGGCAAGCTGCTGAGATGCATGCACGAGTTAGGGCATGCACAATGGTGGTAGGTGTTTTTGGTTGGTTGGTTGGTTGTGGTTTTTTGTTTGTTTTATTATTATTATTTTTTCAAAGCCAAAACGCATCCAAAAAAAAAAAAAAAAAGTTAAAGGACTTTTCTTGATTATGTTGTTTCTATCATAGCAGGTCTTATGAACCCAAAGTTACCAGAAACGAGAGGCTAGAAATCCTGTTTCTCAAACTATTTCAGAAACGAATGGGATTTACGTGCAGCAGCATGGCTACAGGACAGGTGCCATTAAAGTCCAGTGGGCAGGAGCTAAAATGGCACCTGCTTTGGGAAGAGAATTATCTTCAAGTAACCGCAGCATGTGCTTTCCCTGGGCTTCACGACACATCCTTAAAAATGATGTTTTTGTAGCAGAAGCCCCAAGAGACATCTAACTACAATGTCACCCTCTGCAAGCACAGCATAACAAACACTAGAAATATATAGACTGCATGAGTAAGGCGTGGATCAATAGCAAGGAAACAGGGCAGAGAGAAGCTTGGGGCAATCAACACAGCAAGGACTTTGTGTTACAGGTGCCTTGTGCCTTGGGATGTAGCGGGTCATCTCTGAACTGGCAACAGGGGCACACAGAGACCTCTGCAGCAAGGAGGGGGAATGAGGAGGCTCACTGGCAGCCAAACACTTGGTAACTGGTTACCCGTGATTTGGGTGAGTGCACGGCATAGGTCTGTTTTGTTCACAGCAAAGCAGGCATCTCCTCAGTCTGCACTCCCACCTCCTATCCTGAAACAGAGTGGCATGAAGATACAGCCATGGGAATGCATTCAGTCATATAAACAATTCTACACTTCAATTTACAACAGAGTCAAGCACAGTGCCCCTTAATTACAACCAGACCCTTGAATGCAAGGTGTCTACAATGAAAACAAAGGGTTAAAATACCCGTCTGGGTTTTTTTTTTGAAAATCAGTCATTGAGAATTTGTCAGTAAGACAAAATTAATTTCTACATGTAAAGTTGGGGAAAAAAAAAAAGAAAAAAACAACAAATGTAAATATTATATGGTATTACAAAAAATTTTCATAAAATCCTATTGTTAATGATGCATGTTCACCTTTCTAATACTCAAACTAGCTAAGATTATTAAACCCAATTTGCCATAATCAAAAAGGAGAGGAAATAAAAAGGATTTCTTTTATTATTTTATTTGACTTCAGAAGCTTTTTAAAAAGCCTTCCACAAATTGCAGTAACTTACAAAATTCAGTCATGTTGTTGAACACTGTCAGAAGGCTGGTGCTGCAGAAATTGCTGGAGTTTAACTGTTAGACTTTTATGCTTAACAAAGCTAGTAAATAGAAGCCTTAACCACTTCATTCGCTCAAATCACGGCAATTATTGTACGGTTCTCTTGCAAGTATTTTACTAATTTATGCAAAGTTAGTTTTACATATATATTAAATCAACTACTAGTAATATATTAAGTAGTTTTTTAAATGTAACGTGAATATAGTTCTGTACAGGAGCTTTAAGGCCTTTTTTGGAGAAGGTTGTATGTGTTTACATTAAAAGGACTCTCAAACTTTGGCAGCAGATACTCGCACGAGCTCCCTGGAGCAGAGCACAAACCTCCCGCGCTGCCGGGGCCAGCGAGCCGATGCCCGGGGCAGCGCCTGGCTGCCGCGGGAATCAAAGGCAAGAGTGCGGGAAACCACCTCCCACCTCCGAAAAAGAGATTAAAAGGGAAAAATCCTGGCCAGCATACTACGTGGAGTGGTGCCTCCAGCTGGAATGATTCTTAAATTAATTATTTAAAAAAAACAAATGGAAAAAAAGAAGCATCTGGCTGTAATAGAGGCATGGCATTTGCATTATCTCCTCAGCTGCTGCTCAGTTTAGCCATTTTCAACTCATCTCTCCACAAGAACAACGGCATGACTACAACGGAGAAGATGCAAGCCTAGCCACGACTCTGCCCTTGCACTGAATGGCTCTGCCCTGTTTGCTTTTTCTTTTAATGCAGGATATTTTACAGCTAACCCAATTTCTCTTCTCCCCAAGCCACCAGCATGAGGGTGCTGCATCCGATATGCCTGAGCTTTTGTACTCCCTAACAGTACGGGCACGAACCTCACTGTGTCCTTACAGACCTGGCCAAAAGCAGCAATGGTGCAACCAGGTCTGTGACGGCTTTGCACTGCCCTAGTGGGGCATGCAACATTGACAGCCTGGTCCTCATGAGACTCAGCCTGAACACCAAAATCTAATAGGATTTTAAGAAGCAAGTTCAGCAGAAGCTGGCTACATTCATTCCTGCAAGATGCTGCTGGTTGCCTCAGTTAGAGGCTGAACGGCTTCTTTATTTTGGTTCAGTAAAAAGAGGGGTCCTCAGCATCATGCAGAGCAAGTCCCTTGGATTTCTGCCTCAGGAACAATTCCATCCAAACCCTGAATATAAAGAGCTCTTATTGTTAAACAGATATTAAAAAAAAAAAAAAAAAAAAAAAAAAAAAAAAAAAGATTGAAGAGAAACTGAAATTAGCAAAAAGCTTTTTTGAATCCCCAAAGCTTACAAAAATGCTAAATACTGCCCCCCACTCTGACGATGCAGACTGGCACTGATGGCCCAAACCAGGCATCGTTGCAGTGCATCGCCTTACAGCTAGAAGAAAAAGGCCCAGACAGATCCTCTGCTGTGACAAATGTGTACAGCTTAAAGATGTTTCCTGAGGATGTGACACCTCCATTTCTCCTGCCATGCTTACAGGTGATGTTTCAATTACTGTCCAGTGTTGAATGCCTGCTGTCTAAAAATCCTCTGCTACCAGGTGATCTACTAGATATGGTTAGAGATAACCACAACTACCAGCCTGATAAAACTCCACTTCCCTCACTGCATATGCAGGTCTTTGGCAGTCCCATTACATACTGGGAAAACTGACTTTCACAACAGAACCTACCCACCCAGATCAGTACAGTAAGGCACAACAATGGGTTCGCTAAGGAAAATAACCAAAGAAAGCCAATAAATAAATAAACGTACTTTTTTTTTCCCCCGCCAAAAGGAATGAGTTAAAAGAAGCCCAGTGTCACGAGGCACACCAGAAACATGGCACATCTCATGTGGCAGAGCATTTCTGAGGAAGATTCCCCTCCCAGTTGGCTGGGCCCCCAGGGCAGCAGAGCTCAGCCCATGGGCACCCTGCCCCAGAACCAGGCCAGCAAATCACTCGTTCTTCTGGACACAGTCTCCTTGGCCAACAGAACTGAGACTGCAAATTGCTGCTAATAATTGGAAGGAAAAGTGTCTTTTATTGAAGACACGAAGAAATGAGCTGGGGGAAATAAAGAAGCAGAAAATGGGAACTGGTTGCCAAACTGGAAAAATCAATTATTCTACTGAACAACAGTAGTGACAAATATAGCTGCCTCTACTCCCTCCTCCTCCTCCTCCTCCATTGAACAAATTGTTAAAAGAACCAACAATCTGTTGAACGACAACCCCCAGCATGGTGTCATCATTTAAAAAGTGAACACAGGAAAGGTCTTGTTAAAATGGAGCCACAGAGCTCCAGACACAATTTGGGATTCGCCCTTAGTGAACCCCTGTGTTCGTTTTGTTGAGTTTAAAGGAGCCATTCTGAACTGGGTGTTTGATAATATCAATGCAAATAAATGCTTGAAAAGCACCCAAAACAGTCCAGATCATGACTATCGTGTTTGGACTCATTCCATCTAAGAACAAATTCCCACAGTCAATTAGCCCCCCACCTAAGATCTTCTTCACTTGGCTTTTTTTTTTTTTTTTAAAGCATATACCAACATTGTCTTTCATCCAATTATTGTACTTTTAAATGCAAAATGAGGTTTCAAAACCAGCAGATAAATGCTTCTCTTCAAGCAGAATGAATAAAAACCTGGTGGTGACATACTGGATTGGCAGCATTATGAAGCAGGGTCCTATGGGTTTCTTTTGAAGAACTGCTCTTGCATTAGACGTGTGCAAAGAAAATGGTGGGATTTTTTCTTCCATGCCATGTTGGTACATTAGAGGAGCATTTAGTGAAATGTGAGGTCTCTGTAAGGCAAGGCTGCAGCACATAGGCTAAGGCTTTGCTCGTGCAGGGCGGCTGCTGGGACCAGGCTACTTGAAGGGCCTTGGGGAGGCTGGAGGGAACATGTGTGCCTGCACCTCATATGGTGCAGCAGTGGGACTATACCTTTTCATTTCTTTAAAGAGATTTTACATCTTTAATGTTAAATGGGTGATATGGTAAAGATAAGGGATGCAATACTGAAAGACAATGAATACTTCCAAGAGAAAACAGAGAAGTGATCTGCCACACCAAGAGGAGACTATAAACAAAGCACCATCACAATGGTTGCTGCTCTGGCCAACTCAGGCCACCCCATCATGATTATATTTATTTATTTATTTGTTTTAAACATTTCCAGCCTGTGGCAGGTGGGTTCATGCATCTCGGCTAATAAAGTAGGATCTCATGTCAAGCTTCAAAGCTATCTTAACACTTCCACACTCAGGGACTTACTACAAGGGATGTACCCATGCCAGTATGCCTTTGGTTGCTAAACTGATAAAAATGAATAATGCTGGACACCATTTTTCTTTCTTTTCCTCGTCAGCTGAGTACATTAAAAAAACACGCTAAAAATCTAAGAATCTTAATAGCTGCTGAGCATTCAGCAGATGGTACCATCTAGACCCATCCAATTCTAGGCCAAGCAGTCTAAATCCCAGTTGCAGAAAAGAAATAAAATTTAATAGTGATGAATAGGGGGGCAAGAACAACACTTAGAGAAGACTGAGGGGATCATCCATTCCTTAGACTTGGAAAATAAGGGGCAGTTGCTATAATTCATGGCAGGAGATCTGACCAACATGCCAACAAAAAAAAAAAAAATTGATTCTGACTCAGTCCATAAAAATTCCATTTCAGGGGTCACGTCTGACTTACAGGAAGATAAAGAGAATCCAAGTCAGGCCCGATTCTGCATTTGCTCCATATGAAAAAATATGTAAAACACTAAGCCTTGGAAATGAAACCAGTTTCCAAAATTTTTATACTAAGAAAGTGTGCCATGGCCGAGCCATGCACAGAAACTGCTGTTTTCTCTTAATGTTTTTAAAGCTATTTTTTAATTCTTTCTAATGAGGAGAGCTACTTTACAGGGAGGAAAGCGCAGGGAAAAAAAAAAAAAAAGAGAGAGAGAGAATGATTCCTGAGTACAAAGTGCAATAAAAGGCTGTATATGCTTTTCATGTAAGCATACATTATGCCTTCCATATTGTTTAAATGTGCTCATCACTGAGCTACTCTACATGTAACCAAATTACAAATGGCTCAACGCTAACAAAACATAGCAAATTAAGACAGAATCAGGTCAGACTTCTGTTTGAATTATCTGAGTCTCTAACCTGGTGCAGTATTTGGCCTCAGCCAAAAATACATTAAATACACACAAGCTTGTATATACATATACATATGTAAGTCCATGAGTGTGTGAACAAACACATAAAAAAGGCAAAAAGTGCAGGAGCTGGAATTTGTGTGTCACAGAGTATACTGGCAGGGGATGAGGGAGCAGGGAATGGTGGAAACAGGACATATTTGGACCAAGACTCTTTCACTATACAGTCAAGTCCATTAAAATAAATAAATAAATAAATAAATAAATAAATAAATGTTGGGATGCAAGATGAAGCATTTGCATCTTTGGATATCTGATTTTATTTTGACACCAGGCAGACAGACACCTGCTCAAATACTCAGAGGCTGTTTGAAATTGTAGACAGAAATCTATAGGTTCAAAATAAAGAACGCTAGAGGCAGTGATCAGCCTAAAAGGTTCTTTGCTAGGAGAAGATATTAATACTGTACATTAATGAAAGCCTGGACCTATCACCTGCTGTAATAATTATCATGCTAATATGGGGGGTTGCCTCAGTTTGTGTTTTTTTGGCATTCCTATTATTACCAGAAGCTGCAAATTCAAACACTATATGTGCAGCATAATTTATTTCTTTTGCACAGTATTAAGGTGAGAATCTTTTCATTTATGTTTGTAATTTTTTGCATTTTCACTTTTAAATTTCCTTTGACTAGGTGAACCTCAGGCTATAGAAATGCACACAGGCATTGTAGCTACACAGATATGAGCAAACAAATTTTTTTTACAAGAAATACATAAACACTAATCCAGTTTCTATACAAAATGTGAAACTTCACATGTTCTGTTCAAGCTCATTACTGACTAGTATCTTAAGCTTGTCAAGTGTTTTAAAGGAGCTTTCCAAGAGAAGTTTGTAGTTAAGCATATGGTAAGCTCGTCCAGTCCATATGACTGGTTGAGCATCGACCACTACTGTTGATACAGTTTCCCTCAATATTATGACAGTATTTGTCAATGAAAATTAAATTGCTGTCAAACTTTTCCCACTAAACTTACAGCACAACACTCAGGGAAAGCCAGCTTTATGACTCAAGCCAATAAGTCGTCTTCTAAATACTCCTCTATTTTATCCATTTGTGGAAAGGTCCCTACAGATTTATTTCTGATTTTTGCAATAGTGAATAAAGGCTTTCCAGTCCTAAGTCAGCCAGGTAAATTTTATACATTATTTTTAACCAATTCTGTGTAAACACATTTATTGTGTTTTTTTTTGTTGTTGTTGTTGTTGTTTTTCCTTACATTATATGAAAAAATAACCCACAAACACCTGCCGCATTATTTGGGCAATCTGCAACTGCACATGCATTTACATACAGCAAAAATGGATGACTGTGCAATGCTGAACATGAGGAATCGTATGTAGATGTAACAAGTTCTGCTCATGTATACAAATACCTGTTTGAGTGCACATTTTGGGGGTCAGGGAGAAAACATAATGAAAAAAAAAAATCCACCTATAAAGTCCTAGACCCAACAGTTCTAAAATGCTAATTATTTAAATAAAATTTTACTATCTTCAAAATAATTCAAAGGAGTTAGTTGGTGAAATGTTGCATGTTTCAGAAAAAAAAAAAAAGAAATCATAAAGAAACATGCAGCATATTTTTTTCAAATGCTGAGAAACAATCCCTACAAATAAAATATTTTAATATTTTAATGAGCAATTATATGAAGCAGGACTATTTCTTGATCAGCCTTACTTAAACCTCCAAAACCTGCATTATAGCCATTTATAGCATTTTATATCACATAAAAAAAACCTAAAAAATAAAAAAATAAACAGAAGATGCTAGCAATGAATAAACAGTTTAGGAAGAAGTATATTCAGGGATATACCAAGAATAAGGAGGCATTAGTTACAGTCAGCGATGAGAGACAGTTACCACTTTCATTCGGTATTTTACCATCTCCCTTCTCCACATGAATCTTGACTTAAGCAACCATTGCAGGAAAATACTTTTACTGTGCACATGATTTATAGGATCGATTGGAGTTGTGCTTCTTTGTTACTGTTCTACGTGCCTTCCCTGATCACATTTCTCATTAGACTATGCCACCAGCACCTCAGGACCATCGGATCGATGTATTCACTGAAAACTGTAGCGCTGAGTTTTAGAGACTGCCCCCAATGCTGTTGTGCTGGCACTTGGCAGTAGGCCTGAGCAGGCCCCACCAAGGACATCGCAGGGACACAAACCTATTCTGGGTGGCTTTCAGAGGCTTAAAAAAAAAAAAAAAAAGCAAGCCAGGCAGGATATCCCTCCTGGTGGGGATGGGAGGAGCATGGGAGCTGCAGCTATAGGCCGGACAGCCTTCCAAGCTTGGAACTAGGTGAGGTGGCTCCAAAACCAGGGCCCACCTTGCCCTGGGACTTTTTATGTGACTCCTGTTGAGTTATTAAACTAATGCTGTTCAAACAGATGGGCACTCTTTACATCCAAATGCATGAGCTAAATATCTTACGTTTCCATGTTCTTTGACAATGAGGGACCTCACTTAGATCTTTCTACTGTAATGGATCGATATATTTGAAGACTGCTGTGGTGAAAAAACAGAAGTCAAGACATTTTTCACTTGTTTTAATCTAAGGCTGTGGAGAGACATATCAGAAGCAGTACAGCTTTTCTCTTAGGATCCCTTTATAAGGGATCAGGGGAAAGTGCTCAAGGTCATTGGTTTCAGTGTTTTTGACAAAATTATTTGTCTGCTCTTAAATTCAATGGGCAATTTCAGCTGCAGCCACATCCCAAAACCTAAATTTGGCAGTTTGTAATACTTAGTCAGTCTGTTGGGAAGGCAGCAACATCCCAAAAATACAGATATGGAATTAAAATATGGAGCAGAACAAGGAGTCTATTTGTCTCTTACAAGGAGACGCATACACAGAGATAACTCAGATGGAAAAAGGGATATAAGAAGAATCCCAGAAATGACGAGCACACATTAAGCATCATGTTTTAAAATGAGATATTTCTTTGAGAAATTATTTGCGACTCAAATCTCTACCTTCACAGTACACACATGACTTGGGCATGATGAGCAATTGGAACAGAGATTAGCTGGAGACTCTAGCAGAGAAAAATGGGAGAAGGCTGATACATATCGATGTTCAAAGGTGATAATGTCACCCTGGCCCTTCACCATTTCCGTACGTTGATGGTGGAATTTAAGTCTCACTCTCATATCGAGTACACAAAGAGGTACATCTTGGCAGTATAACAAAAGCCAATGTGGGTGGCAAGGTAGCTGCAAATTTAAGCATGAATGCTCTGGATGTGGGGGCTTGCACCTGATTACCAGATGCTTCAAGCAGATGGCCAGGGAGAGGAGAGAACAAGGCTCGTGGTTGCTTTGATAGGGTTACAAAAAGCACCAAAACCAGAGAACAGAAAAAAAAATAAAATAAAAAGAAAAAGAAAGCTTCCCTGACTGCACAAGTTATCAGATCAACAGGGCCACCGAGATATGGCACACTCCAAGCCTGACTTGAGAAGCGTATCCGTGAATCAGGCTGGTGATTAAATATCAGTAGCAAATCTTACAGAAATGGGGTTCGGGAAGAAGGAACAAAACAAACCAAAATAATAATAATAAAAAGGTTTCCACTGTGTAGAAAAGAAAGCTTCTATTTGAGCACAGGATACTATCGGGGTTTTCCTCTTTGGAGAGTTCCCCCATTAGGGAGCTTTAAACGGATGTGTTGTTTGTTATGTGTGGGAGTCAATATACACTTTTCTGTGGGACTGTGAACAAGCTCTTCTGCAAGCCACCAGGAGTGCCAGGGCTTGTAACAGAGAACCATTACACAGGAAAATTAAAGCTCATTTCATTCACTTTTCTGGAAGACTGTAGCAAGGTTTTGGGAAACCTTTCAACTTCATATGTGGTAAAAACTGAAGAATTTGGTTCTGTTTTGCCCTGACAAGTAACTAGACAAAATTAAGCTAGGCAATCCACCTTAACAATTGGGTTAATATCTGTGTAATGGGATGTCTGATCCTCTCTCAAAAACATCTGACCTGTCAAAACGTGGGTCTGGTTGTACTGGGGGCACCTCCAAGGACACTCACCAGCCTCCAGAGTACCTAATGGTGCAGCAGGGCAGAGTCTCATGGTGCTGGCTTAACCCATGGCTGCCTGCTGACCTGGAATCATCAGAGCTCCTCTGGTCAGGTTTCTCAAGAGTTTCTCAGGTTTCAGCCAGGCATCTTGGCTAACCTCCTACTCTGATCCCTGCAACCTGTCAGCTTTGCTGCCCAGTGTTGTTGCAGTTCAGCTTTTTGTCCTTCACAACCCCATCCCAGTATTTCAGAGGGGTGCATAGGCTGCTCCCCATACACACCATGAGTGGCTGGGCAGGTTCTTCCATTCCCACACACTACAGAACCATATGGCAAAGCTATAACCAGTTCTGCAGTAATACCTAGCACCTAAATACAACATCCACCTCACCCACCATGCTAGGTGGCAGGTCCAGGTCCATATTCAGAAATAACATCAGATTTATGGTGCCAACCTCTGCAAGAAGCACATCTACGCTAGGATAACAGATGTTTGATTCAACTTGCTCAGTGCAGTCAAAATGTATTTTAATGTGCTGTATTTAAGGCACAGTGCCCTCTGCCTTCTCAGGCAGGAGAGGGGAGGCAGGGCATAGGGAAGGATCCCACCGACCGAGGCCACTCCTCACCCGTGTGCTAATCACTGCGGTGCATCCGCTCAGCATCACTTTTTCCTTCTGCACAAATAATTAAGAAACACCTGTGCTCTTCTCATTCAATAATGCATGTTTCAAAGAGAGATGCTCTTTTAAGCTTAGACTATTTTCTCTTACTGTGGTTCAGCTGACAAAATAACGACTCATTTCACCGAGGATGCAGAAAGAGGGGAGGGGAGAGGCTATCAACCCTACCATTAAAAAAAAAAATCAAATAAATGTTACTAGGAAAAAGAAAAGAAAAAGAGAGAGATAGAAAGCAACCTTAGCATTTATCTCCTTCAAAATGGCCGGTGCCCCCATGCAACTTTGAAATCTGAATAAACTCCTGGAGGTGACTCTTTGCCAACATTCGCTCCTATGCCAGCTTTCTCACAAACGAACAGCTTGTATCTCCATGAAAACCAATGGATGGAACAAATTGTATTAAATTATGTAAAATGATACTAAAGAGCACAATCTACCAGTAAAAAATAAATAAATAAAAATTAGAAAATCTTGTTTTTATAAATTTGAAAAAATTGTAAGAGATCATTAGGAGGGGGAAATGTTAAATTTTTATTGCACTTAAAGGGATGTCTCATGGCTTTGAGCAGGAAATGAGATTTATTCTCTCATAGGTCAGACACATAATTCCTTGGTGCCTTTGACACCTGTGAGTTATTTAGCCTTCCTCATACTTTAGCATGTAGAGAAATCCCATCTCTATGAAGCTGAGTGTAGCCCTGTGACAGTCTCAAATTGTCCCCCCCCATCACACGGTAGGAGCTGTCAGTGCGTATTATGTATCCAAATTTCCTTCCACTTCTTAGAGACCCTTTTTGGAGGGAGAAGAGGATACAAATAACTGTAATTAGCACCAAATTTGCTATATCCTTAGAAAATGATTAAGGATGTTTTCAGCACCTTTTGGGGACTTTTGTAATTTAAATATACTGCCATGTCCGTGCAAAGAACATTCCAGTAACTTTGCCTGAAATGGGTTTTAAATTGATGATTTCTGAGCGTGAGTCAGTTAAACCAAAAAGATCTGACTATTTCTGTATTCAGGGTGGCACAGAGGGTGAGGCTGCAAGCGCATTTGGCTGGCACGGAGACTTCCAGCAACATGGCATTGGCATAAAATGGGGAGCCGTAACCCAGGGCTTTGTTCCGGCAGCGCAGCCCTGGGGCTGCCACACTGTGCGGCTGCATGGAGTCAAGGTGGGCTTCAACCCATGAACCCGTCTCCTGCTGTCAGATGGGGACCGGCCACCGAGTGCTAGCTCCTGGCAGGGACCCGCAGCGCAGCGCAGCAGGGGCATCACAGGGACTGGGCCCCACCTGCCCCCCATGTGGCTGGCATGCAGGGTGCCAAGAAATGGAGAAGGACGAGCCAGATTCACGGTCTTCAACCAAAGAAGCAAAGCCATTCATCCCATTTTAAAATCAGTTTTAAAATAAAGGGTTTGTCTGTATGCATATTGTTTTTTTCCCTTTATTTTCTCTCTTTTTTTTTTTTTTTTTTTCCCTCCCCTTTCTTCTCTCCCCTCCCTGCCTTTTCTGTTGCAAGACCCTGAAATGAAGACTCACAATTTTTGGCTGCAGTAGATAGTTAATTTATCCCACAACAGCATTAACTGAGTGCTCATCTAAATCTTCCTAACCTAGCTCTGGGAAGGTATTTTTGTGACACAAGTGAGGGTTACTTTAACTCTCAGTACTAACCCATAGCTCTCCACTGGAGATCTTTGCAATCCTAAAGAAAATAATAATAATAATTAAAAAAAAAAAAAAACACTTTTGCAGCCAGTAAAGCACATACAAGAACTGCTCAGCAGGACAAATGAGCATTGTAGCTTCCATAGTCACATACGCCATGGGGAGCCCCAACTAATTTCCACTCTCAATAGAGCTTATACAGACCTGGAAGCTTAAAATTGTTCCTGTCTTTCCATTGAGTAACACTGGGCTCCTGTAAAAAAAGGCACTCCTTTCCTGAAGGGCAGCAGGAATTTGGAGGCCTCGTGGCTGCAGATGGAGAACTTGCTCTGCCTCTTCTCTGCACTGTGGCTGCCGAAACCAGATACACCCAGGAACACCCAAGGGCTTTCATGTCCCAGCACCTCTGCCACCAGGAAAGAAGAGCCCACCCGAGAGCACCAAGGTGTGGGAGCCGAGGGCAGGGTCTCCCTACAGGAGATGACTGTGCAGCTTCTATTCCTGCAAGCAGGTAGTGCTTAAAAGCTGGCCTCTAAGGGTTAACATCCTGACTTTACAGATATCTTTTCCCTGTCTGTGCTAACCAGTTGCCACTGACAGCCTGCCCTTGTGCCTTGTGGCAGCTGGAGTTGCTACACTGGCAGCATCTCAGTGTGGCATCAGGAAATTTTAAATAAAAACATATACAATGTAAAAATAATTTTCATAAATTCTGGAAAAAAAGTGCAAAACTCCACGTGCTAAAAAAGCATCCTGCTAGAGAGACTATTTTTAAAAAGGCTATTAGAAGGTGTGAAAGCAAATCTGTCTATTATGTTTCTAAAGAGAGGCACCAAATGCTTATTTTTTTCCTAGCAATGAATTGTGAGTGACCATTTCTGACAGACAGTTAGCACAAGGTCACTGCCAGTCTGCGGGCCAGCACAGCCTCCCGGGTGCAAACGGGGAACTTTGTGTGTTCCAGTGACCAAACAATTGAGAAGAAAATTGAACTTGCCTAAACAATGTTGGTTTACATCGTCTGAATGAAACCTGATCCAAGCTGCTGTTTTCTGGGCTTCTCTTTCATCCCTCTTATACAGCAGGATAATTTGATATGTTTTTTCATCATTAAAATCCAGCAGCTATTCTACTTGCGTACTTTTCCATGTGGTAAATTGAGGGAAAATAAAGTATAATAATAATAATAAAAAAAAAGACAGTGAAAATATTTCCTTTCCCTCTGTGCGACTCCCACTACAGACAATGCAAATCCCACAGCACGTGTTTGCAGGGAAATCAGAGCACACTCAGGTATGGAAGCACAAATTCATCTAGTCTGAATGATTAAACCAGTAACAGTTATAAACAAGGAGCTTTTCATCTCACTGGTTTGGGGATGGGTTAGTGCTTTCCTCCAAATAGTCTTCAAATAGTTTATGCTAACCAAAACACCCCTCCAGAAACAAAGCCCGGCAGTGACCAAACAGGCAAGAGCGTCACTCCAACTGGGAGAAAGCAGCACACAGGAGGAAAGCAAACTTAGCTGGATGATGCCAGGGTCCCAACAAGACAGCAGGCACCACAGATGACTTTCTGTCGTTGTACAACTTGTCGATTCATTTTATATCCAATTTGCAACAAAAGTCGTGCAGAAACTCCTTCTTTCCACTTTAATCCCCATAATTTTAACTATAAATTATTTACATTCCTTTTAAAAATTTGACTGTCTGGTCACAAAAAAATAACATTTAGATTTGCAAGGTTATTAAAAAAAAAAAGGACACAAAACAGTTCTTCAAGAAGATTTGAGAAAGCAAATTTTGAAGGAGATGTAGGACTGTGCTTTTTTTTTTTTTTAAACCAGTTGCCCATTTTCACCTCATATTAGGAGACCTGTGCTTCCGTTTTGTGATGCTTTCTCCTCCATGAAGGCATATCTGTGAATGGACCTTCACTGACTGCCTGAGACCAAGCTCCCAAACTACCAGGACAGTTTCCCTGCTCCCCATCAAAGGCTGCTCACTGCACGGAGAAGCCTTTGAATAAGGCCCACAGTCTGCAGCAAGAATGCAATGACATCCTTAATTTGCTTTCACACCAGCTTTTTTTTTTTTTAAATATGAAAAACATTTTTCATCATTCCCATCTCCATTTTCATTCACACATCTTTTTCATTATTTTTTATCAGTTAATCTAAAATGATACACCAAGTGCTACTTAAAAAGCCAGTTTAATATTATTTCTTAGAAGGAGAAGGTCTGACTGATTTCTCTCACACTGGTGTTGATCAGAATTCAGCTCCATGAAGCCATTGGAGTTACGTTGGTATAAAAGTGATATAAATGAGATCAGGATCAGCTTACAGGTGTTAGGCAACAGGGTACAAGAAACACATTCAAATAAATTCATACATGTATAGCACGCTATACATGTGTCACACGTGATATTTAAGCATGCAGCAGTGAATGAATAAAAGAATGCCTTTTTAAAAAACAATGATTTAAATGTCATTGCAAAACACCACAGGAGTGATTGTTTTCTCTCCCAAATGTTGCCTGAAAAATCCAGAGAACATAGACTAATAAAGACCCTCCCTAAATTTAGTGTGCCTAAAAATATGAGGACTATCATAAAAATACTTATACAGGTGATACACAATTTTTCCATCAGATTTTTATGCAAGAAATTGGGCTTGCATATTACACATGATTCAAAAAGAATAATTAAAGTCCTACATGGACACATATCTGCCTCAGGGCAGACCTTTTATGTTGTTTTGCATTCTGTGTGTCACTCAAAAGAATTGCAACTGGGAAATGATGTTGAACTAAAATAAGACAAGAACACATTGACTAAAATTATACCCTGTCCAATTTGCTGACACCCCTTTAGACATCTTGCCATGATTGCTCTGGTGCAACCACAGTTCTACGTATGGGCGACATTTAAACTAAGCATAGTTGTACAATGAAATCAAATAAAGGATTTCAAGACTTTTTTCTCCCCCCCCTCCCTTGTTGATACTGAAAAGTGCATTGGATTTGAATGCAGAAGATAAAGGACATACTTTGAGCAGTGATCTGCTTTTGCTATCCTGTCTAGGAAAAGCATCATTGATTTTGTAGAATTAATATATTTGGGTGCGAATAATCAGATTGGGAGCCTGAATCTTTAGCCCTTGTGTGCTCAGAACTCCTGTGGAAGTTAATGAGGAATTTCACCCTGCAAGGACAAGAGGGCTGAACCTGTATTCTGCAAAACCAGAACTCTTGAAACCTGACATATGAACACATTTAAGGCATACGTGCTCTGCTGTGGCACATGGCTTGCCTGGCTGAACCTGCTGGGCTTGGGGAGCTGTGGTGGCGTTCCTGGGGGGCCGTTATCCCCCAGCCCCCGGCCTCCCAGCAGCCGCTCTGGAAGCAAGGAGCACAGGATGAAAACCCGGGGATTTTTATGATAGGTTAGATCCTTTTTTAAACCACTTAGAGCTAAATTTAACACATCCTCTGCATGCTACCCATCCCACCTTTCCTTCCCACCTCTAGCCTTCTCTTTGGCTGTTTTGTTTTCTCTTTCATTTCACTCACTTCCTTAATTAAGCTGATAATGTAATTATGTCACAGCTGTAGCATCCTCCTCTGGATGGATGGATTTCTATAACTTCAGCCTGTTTGATGATTGATTGATATGTACAGAGATAACTGTAACTTTTCAGAAGCATTATAAATAAGTTCTAGAAGGAGGGCACTGGCTGAGGCACCAGGGGGACAAGTGTTTGGCACTGGGCAGGTTTTGCTCCCTCGCCACGGGAAGCTGGTGCTATCCAGGGGAAGGGGGGTGGTGAGGAACAAGAGTTTTTGCTTCAGTTCTTAAGCACTGGGAGAGGGAGAGCCCCCCAGTGGGGAAGGCATGGGGAGACCTTCTCCACCCTGTGGTAATTGCTGAGGCGGGTGCAAGAAACCATCCAGTTCACTAAAATTGCAGCCTCAATATCAGCCCCACCGAAAATACACAAAAGGAGTCACCCTCAGCTACTGTATGTTTTCAAATGGTAAAATCTCTGCTCTGAACAAAAGGTTCAGGGTAGTTTGACAGATAACATGTAATCAATATATTTACCTTCCCATTTTGCTAAAGAGTAGAGTTTCCTGTGAAGTACTTGATATATGACTCATTACCAAGAAAGAATAATATCCCTGACCTTTTATTACATATGGAAATATTTAAGTGTTTTACATCAACACATCGTGGCATGTTAATAGGAGACAATCTAGGAGAACAGTTAACTGAGAAGAGGAAAAAGCTTCATCAACTACTCAAATTTCCAGAAGAGGTTCAGAAGAAGCACTTGCCCCTAGGAACAAACAAAATGTATCTACAGGGAAATGTAAACAGAGTTTGTGTGAATCACGAGACCCGTCGTGTTTTAGACCAAATCTGCGAGCACATGCATATTCCAGAAATAAAACCTATTAGCAGAAGGCCAAGGTTGCACACTGAAGCAAGCAAAGAGCTAAAACTCATCCCTTCCTCCTTTGAGGTAGGCCTGCTTGCTCCTGCGCTCTTCGTACTCCCTGCTCCGCTCTCCTTGGTATCCTGCATCCTTCATCAGGCACTTAGGAGACATGCACGTGAAAAACAAAGTCCTCTTCGCCGCACCTACATGTGCAGCACAGCCTGCCTTCCCTCCTGAGTGCTGGGGGGATCATTACTAAAAATACCGCTCTCGAGATGTTACCACGCGCACACCAAACTTTGATCTTCCCAGCTCCATATATCAATCAAAACGAAACTAGTTTTACTGTCACGTGTAGATGCTCCTCCTCGATAGCCGTCTGTCAGCCTCTGGGCAGCTTCATAGGGAAGCTGTGCCAGATCCCAGTGCTCTTGCAAGTGCCGAGTGCTGCCTCCATGGGCAGATTGATGGGATCTGCACCTTCAGCCTGAGAGCTGGATGCTTTTTTGACATGCACTTTAAGTCTATGGTAGTTTTATAGATGGCTGTGTATGTTTTAGTGAAGGGAGCGCAGTAGGATACCTCTCTCTGACATCCCTGATATTCCGTGCAGACCATGTCACACTCTCATTAAGTTTTGCAAAGCTGATTACTAGGAGTGTGTTCCCCAAGGAAGGAGATGTTTCTGATACTCAGCACCCAGTGGGGCCAGCCTTTAAAATATAGCAGGCTTTTCTGTGCAGATGGGATACCTCTGCTGGTGCCAAGCCTCCATAAGATCAAAGACATCTCCCCTTGACGTGCCCACAGTAAGTCTTTCATCTGGCTCTAGTTTCCCCAGTAGGAGAAAGCCCCTAGGTTTGCACAGCTGCAGACCAGGTATGACCATAACTTTTACCAAGATCTTTGACCATTTTCTGTCTCACATGTGGTGAAGTCATGAACTGACTCCAACATACACATACCTGCAAAAGAGAGCTTCACCTCTCTTTGGCACCTAACTGAAAAATGCATTTTAGAAGTAGGTCAGTTGCTCCTAAGTTTTCTTATGCAACAAAGAGAGGCTCAGATACTTTCTGAGAATTGTGTGAAGAATAGCATGCAATTTTCTTTGGCTTTAGGCAAGCAAACCATGGGAACAGGATCACATGTGCTGCATATTGCTGTTCTGGTTTTATGGTGTTTGGGAAACACGACTCCTAGGAGGCATCTGCAACCAACTTGAAGTGCAGGACTGCTAATGGACACTTCAGAATTTTTTTCCATAACCATTTTTGTCCATGAATTGATTCAGGGACTAAGAAATTAGTGCAGTGCAAAAACTATTGTATATGGCGGATACTGTTTCTGATACTGCAATCACTCCAACAAAGCTAGGTAAATAAATAATCTCCAGAATATACCTCACACACTTTTAAGCTCTTTTGGGAATAGTGCTGCTGGGCAAGCTTCACAGGACCAGAGAGTAAGGACACATTATTACCGTTCCCACGTCACCACAGCTTTAATATTGTGTTTACCATGCATCATTTAGATCCATCTCTCCTTTAAAAAGCAGAAATACAGAGGGCAAGGTAAAAAACATAAGCCAAAGTCGCAACAACCTACTATGTAGGATAACAGTAAAACAGCGATAACTTCCAGGTAGCTTTCACATCACATTACCAGTGTACATACGGTTTATGTATACACCTCCCAAAGAAAGCCAACAAGCTCAATCTTTTTTGCATTTCAGAGTCTTGCATGGGCCTGAGATGGTGTCAGCTGTGCAGTCCTCACTTAGGGGAGGAGGGGAGGCTGTGCCTTCTAATGTGCAGCAAAACCAAGAAGCAAGCGCTGAGTCTTCATGAGAAGACTCCATTACAAACTGCCAAAAGAGTCTTCTTGCTATTACAAGATGGAAATTATTTGTAGAGCAAGGTTATAGGTTACACGCAAGCATTCACTGGGAATTATTGACATAGGTATGACATAGATGATAGCCAATCAAAAAACAATTTTATAAACATTGTTATTAAATAGTAGGGTAATTGCTTTAAGTACTGGAGGAATGTCAGGGTCATAGGAGAGTTTTGTTGGTGTCATAGTTTTTTATTCAACACTTAGTGGATCAATGACACTTAGTATATTTATTCTGAAATGCAAGCTGTGTCACCAGCCTAGAAGCTAATCCACATACCACCCCATATTTATATATAAATAACTTCTGATTTTATTTCGTTCACTAAGTATCCAGCAACGCAAGCGTCAAAGCTCTCTACACATGAAAGTATGGAAGTAATTAGGGATTATGTGGTAAGTGTACAAACATAGTTTATATTACTGTGTATTAGAAAGGACCCCTTTTATAGCTGCCTTTGTCAATTTGACAGAGCAAAGGGTTTTAATGTACTGTAATAAGAAATGTAAGAGGGGGCAAAGGACAGCATGGCTGTGATGCCTGTTTGTAAACTGCCTGGCCCTGAGGTCCTCCCCCCTTCTATTCATCCACGCTCCATGCTTACTCCATGGTCACACACGTTTTAACTGAGTTAATAGCAGGCTGGTGGAGGGAGTCCTGTAAATACACACTGTCAGCAGTGCCTTCGCAGCTCTAAGTGGGGCTTCCACCAGGGCAGACACCTGCAGAAGACAGCATGATGCAGACCACAGGAGGCAAGATTTGCATGATAAGATGCATTACAGAAACATTTTACCTTTTTATTCTTTCTCAAGGCCTCAAATGCACCCAGAATCAGGTGAGTGATTACAATAAACGAATGTAAAAAATGTAAGAGAGGTGAACAGACAGGCAGGGTGGTGTCCAGGTAAGCCCCTCAGGTGAAGCTTTCTGAGCCCAAAGTTTGTAATTGAGGTCCTGCATGCTGACGGACTTTGCAGCATGTTTGATCTGCACCCATTCTTCAGCAGGACCAAGAGCCATGCTGGAAATGCCTCCCCCAAGCCAAACCACCTCCCTTTGCACTGACAAGAATGAATAGCCAGGTACAAATCTTTCCGCAGCTTTCTCATGACCTCCTTAGGGGTAAACAGAGGGGTGGGGGAATATGGATTAGTATTTACTATTTAGAAGGCTGACAGCATCCTTAACTTCCCATCTAGCATAACAGATGACAATGGTGCTTCATGGCAAAGAATTCAGGATGTAAATTACAACATGAAATACATACTACCCAGTAACGTTTCTGGCACACTCTGTGAACTTTAGCTCAATTAAAAAAGGAATCAGCTGACACTGATAAAATGCTATTTTCAATATAACTGAAAGGAAGATTGTACCTACAACAATTTACTGCAATTAAAAAAAAAAAAAAAAGGCAAAGGGTGGAAAGGAGGAAAAACAAAGGACCACAACATGCTTTAGAAATGGGTGGGTACACACAAAAACAGAAATTGTCAATTTTTTAGGGACATGGGATATCGTGCAACAGACATCTCCTACCTGCTAGTGGGCAAGGCAGCCGGTCCCCACTCATACCGGGCTTACATTGCACCCCAAAGCACACCATGACAAAAGTGGCTAGTGGTTATCTCTAGAGGAAGCTCAGCAGAAGATCCAGCACAGGATCCCCTGCCTAAATGACTGCACATGATGAGGGCAGGCAGGTGAAGAACCACCAGGGTGCCCTGCAGCTGCCTCCTTCCTTCCCACTGTGTGGGAGCTCTGCCTCAGCTGGATGGGGATTTCAGAGGCATCCTGCATTTGCTCTGGCCTTTTACCTATTATGCCAAGTTCATCCCTAAGATCTACAGTACACAGTCTAAAGCCTGAAATAAAAACAATCTCTCACTGAAAATGTGAAAATCACATTTTCCTATGACTTATGCAGCAGATAATTTGTCCTGGCTGCAGGTTGATGGGATTGGCAGTCCCATGTTAAATCTCTTCTCTGAAGCACACTGAGGCTCGAGCAGAAGTTTGCACCGTGGCACAAGTGCTTCACTTCTATAGCAATAATCTACTTCCAGAAACAACATTAAACAAATCGGCACTTTCTGATGCTCTGCAACTGTAATAATTTAATGTGGTCGTAGTAGTTTGACACTTCTGAAAATCAGGCAAGTGAATCAGATAGCTCTGCAAGGGGGTTAACAGTTTCGGTCTGAGAGTTCCAATTCCCTAAAAGTTCTCTCTCTAATTTTTCTACAGGGATAATAAATTCAGGCTCTGATAGGGAGCTCACATTTAAAAATAAAGTCACTGATTCCTTTTTGGCATGCAGCAGAGATGTGGCAAGCATGATGAGAACAGGAGAAAAGATCAGTCACCGGAAAAAATGGAGTACAGGAAACAGGTGATAGCTTTAGTATAATGAATTCCCCATCTTAATTTTTAAGTTTATTACTTACAGACAGACATAGGTCTAGATGGTATGATTTAGATACTTTATTTAATTCAACTTTAACAGTTTGGGGATATTCTGCTCCTTTTGCAGCTTTGAGAACCTCAGCTACAATTGACACCAGACCAGGGGAGATGAGCATGTCATCTCCATCCAGGTTCCCACTCAGAACCTGAGCCCTGCTGGTCACCCTCCAACCCAGACCACCCCTGCTCTCCTCCTCCCTGACTTCTTTATGAAAGATCTAATTGCTTGCACCACCAAACAGAGTGGGTGCGTTAAACATCTGTGTAGTACTCACACTGACTGGCAACAGAGAGGGCGTGCAGTCACTGATATGGGAACAAACAAAGACAACAAATTTTACCCATAGATGTACCTGTGAATATATGTGTAAATAACTAGACCACAAAGTCTACATTCTTTCCATTCTACAACACATAGCTACAGGACACCAAGATCTTTTACTCTAACTAGAGACTATATTGCAAAGAAGAATAAGGTTGACCTGCATTTCTGCAGAAATCTCTGCCATTTCAAAGCTCAATGTCTATCAGTCTATCCCAACATTTTCTGTCGCTGTTAGGCATTTGCCTGTAGAAGACCCATTACTCTACTGCAAGATGGTTTACCCAGCTATCCAACCAGACCCCAAAAGACAGTAAAATACATTCTCCACAATGACAATTCTCCAGATATACTTTTTTTGCAGCTTGCATGCCATCAAATCCCATGCATTACATCACACAACCAAAGAGCAGCTCCCTACTGCAACCCAAAATGGGCCTTCCTCGCAGGTTTCATCCTCTTCCCAGACACCCAGCCCAAGTCAGGTCTCCTGCAGGCTTCCTCCATGTACCTCAGTTGGATGGCATAATTTTAGTGTTATCTTCTGCTAGCATTTCTCCTTGGATAAAATGGAGATCCATGTACTTGAGATTCTACATAAAATGAATCAGCCTCAGGTGAGGAAAATTATACACCAGTCCCTGGTCACAACATTCCATAGGGTGGTGGGAGGTACCTTCACGTAGAACAAGACAAAACCCTGCCTTTTTGTCAAGGGGCAGCACCATGCTTCCCATGTGTTAATTTTGCATGCTCCTGCTGTATCAATGCTGTTACATAATGACTTCACTACTGCTGTATCATAAATACTGAATGATAAGAGCAATATCCCCAGAACCCATGGAAAAACTGGAGACCTGTTAAGTTTGACCACTGCAGAAGTAAAAAAACATATGTACATTTTGCATATAAAAAGAGAACTCAAATTTCTTTGAATGCCTAGTTCTTATCTACCACACAGTAGAGATGTGAGCTTCATAAAGACAAAATTCTCCACTTTCTCTTTCAACACATTCAGCATCTAGAGAAGCATATTCAGGAGGTTTCTATATTTGATGATCTTTTTCCATTCAAAGTTTCAAATTAGTACTATGCCCTATTCTATGAGTTTTATTTTCAGCACTAGAGCCAGCATACAACACAAGAATGCCTCTCCTTCAACAGGATAAAAATATATGTCTATATTCATTCTGTAGCAACAGATCCTTTTTTAACTGACTGGTGAGCACTTTGAGCTGGGTTGACCAGACACCAAAAACTCAGAATACAGTCCTTGTCTTATCTGTGTCCATCAATTTCCATTTTTAACAGAAATACTTTTAACTCATGCATGTTACTGAAAGAAGGCATGGTGTAGCAGGTCTCTCTGCCTGCCACAAGTCTAGCAACATTGGATATTTTGAGCCTCAGAAATGGGGGGTGGTTCACTAACACCTTAGTGTGAGTTCTGCTTCTGCTGCTACCTGTACCAGTGTTCACCTGTCCTCCAGGGATGAGGAGCTTGTATTCAACTCCGGTACATAACCATCAGGTGTTTGGTCAGACACCACACAGCATATGCACGCACATCTCTGCAACCTGCTAGATAGAACATCACCTCCAATATTTTTCCAGCCTGAGGTTGACGGACAATGCAATGCCATTCAGCTCTGAAAATTTGCCTTCCCACGTTCAAACTAAGCAGAAAATCCCTAGAATCTTAAAATTATCCAAAGGGGAGAGGCAATCAGCCCCCCCAAATCAATAACCGTATGAATTTGGAGAGACCTGCACTGATTTCTTCCCACTCTTTGCTAAAGGCTGCAGCAAAGACTGTAGCCACTCTCCAATCCTCTGCAGCTGTACACAGCTGCGTAGGTCAGGTGATGGCTGCATCTCGCTGTGGGCCAGCTCTCCTGGTGAACTCACCCCACACCTCTCACCTGAAGGCCAGCTTCAGTCCTGCCTTTTTCTGCCCAAGTTCTTCCGTGATTATTCCCAGTACAGATCAAAGAAATGCCCAGGCAAATAGCACGGCTTGGTGGGATTCATGTATCCCATGCAACCAGCTAAGACGGGCTCCAACTTCTGTGACTCTCATCCCATCACTCAGCTTTGTGATCCTGACTACTTAGGATTTAAGACACTTTCCCAACTCCCAAAATCTGTCAACAGGCTTACATTTGCATTCAACATTAACAAAGAAAGAGCTGAAAGTACAAAAATCTTAGGGGTGGGAGAAGCTGCAGGGAGGTGTAATAAAAAGAAGTCAAATGAATATAAAACAAAAAAGGAACATGGTACATAGCAGGAAAATCAAAAGGCAAAATAAAAGATTAAGGAGTACAGGTAAAGATAAAATTCAAAAATGCTTTAAATGTTGATTCTCTGAAACACCCTACTGTTTTTGTTTCATGCAGTATTTTGATGCTAGCATCTAATTATTCTTTGCAGTGTTTTATCTCCCCCATTATAGTATCACTAGATTTTTTTTTTATTGGCACTTTCCTTATTAATGATTACAACACCTACATTTAAGGAGCTAAATGAGTTCTCTCTTTTCCTGAGCTGAAGAGAGGGGGGTCAGCAGAGAAACGAGAATTATTCCGTTGTATGCGGATGTGTTGTATTCGAAATTATTTTTGGCCATTGAAGCTTACTGAGGCAAAGGAAAGGTCCCTCCCCATTCCTAGCTGTGAACCAGTGCCCAGGCGAGGTAGGGAGAGCTCTTCCTGCTCCCCAATCAACCATGAGAGGAATTTAACAAATCTTTCAGCTTCAGCCTAAAGTATTAACAGTTTCCTTTTAAATAACTGTCCTTAATTAAACTCAATTTTCTTATCAGAATCAGCACAAAACACGTCCACTAACATCATGTATTTACTTTTCTCTCTCTACACTGCGGATTGGACCCTGACCCTTGCTGTAGCAAAGTGTGCTATACAAGTGCCCTAAACATACCCCAGCAGATGGTCTGGGTGCACGGCAGTACTCACAGGACATGTGCAGAGCCCACACGTGCCCATTCTCTGCAACCCCACATGGAGACCACGTGCCTGGAGAGCCACCGGGTGATGCTGTGTGTGGATGAGCTCTCATCTGGTAATGTTTCCAGCTGGCCCACAAAGCCAGATGGGGGAAATTAAGATGCATCAGAGCCAGGGTGATAGCTGCCCTCTCCAATGGCACCACTCAGTTCATACAGGGAGGGCTAACCCTCCCAAAGGAGCACGCAGAGGAGAACTCAACTGAAGCTGGATCCTCTCCTTCGCCCCACCACCCCCATGGCAGGTATTGGGCTGCTGGGAATAATTGCATAATGACAGAAATCTGGGCTGGCAATAAAACACAGAAAGCCCAAGTGGGGAAAAAAGAAGAAAGAATATGTACTGTTTACACACCAGACAGAAAAAAGCAATCCAGGGTGCAAATAACTGCAAATAAACTTTTGTCAAGAGCAGAAATTTTCACATGTATGCAAAGCTGGCAATACGCCTCAAGCTTACCACTTGATTTTTTTGTTTTCCTTTGGGCTCCAAAATATTTCTGCTGTGCTCCCCATAAAGAAACAAGTTATGTTTATATATCGGTTTTGACTGTGGATTTCATACATTTTGTTTTCTCAGGTATAATGGGGCTTTTAGTAATTAATTAGAACAAATTCATAAAGACCTGTACAAATATTGTTTTAAATAACTGCTTAGTAAATCACTATGTATTTATATTAAATGAATCAAATGTACGCTCATGGTCAAATTTGATGACAATGATGTAGAACTATTATGTTAGGCAGACAGACAGACAACCTTTTGGGGAGACAAAAGCTAAAGCTTTCTTAACATAGAAAATGTTCCATGAATAGGGTTAAATACTTAATGGTTGCTAGCAAAAGATAAGACAAATATTCTTTGTTAATATTTATAGAATCCCATCAGGAACTCTTTTGTCCTAGCATTGTTTCCAAAATTCAATCCCCTAGTTATATCCATCATTTTTCATGTGATTAAAGGAATCTAAATTTGCTGCCTTGTCTTGTGAAAGAGTAAAAAGTTAGGTCTGTATTATTAAAGCCTCTTGGTTGGAGCAGCAAATGTAATATTGATAGTCTATGGTATATAAGTCTAAAAAACCTACTGATCACACACACTCATGACATATAAAATGCATTCATAGGATTTGTGACATTATTCCTACAAAGTTGGGATCCAGCTTAAAAAAGATATAATTGTATTCTTCCAAAAGAGGGAAATAAAATATTTCAAACTGATAAAAGGCATGAAATAAAAGACTAGAACTACACGGGAAAAAAACAAACAGCAAAAAAAAACACTCCACTTTGATTACAGGGAAATTACACTTAATACTTCAGTGGCTGGCGCAACTGCCCAGCACCCCTGGACAGGGGGACCTTCTGCTGTAAGAGGGAACCCTTACATTCTGCCCTGAGACAAAACTGGGAGCCATGGAGAATAACTGAAGGCAGCCTTAGTGTCCTGTCAAAAACCACCAAGTGTTTTTTCTTTCACCTGTAGGAAAATGAAGACTCACTGTTGAATTTTTCTCAGTCTATTGAATAGTTCTTTATAAAACAGGCAAAAGCCAAGTTCTCATTGATCCTTTTTTTTTTTTTTAACCAGAACTTCTTAACAGCTTTAGAAAAATAGATAATTATTGCAGTTAATTTCAGCAAAACAGTTCAAACTCATCAGGGCTGCACAAGTATAATTTACTACTCCTTCTGACTTATTGTTTTGACTAGATGTAGATTGATGATTAAAGTGATAAACAGTAACATTTTTATAAAATGGCTGACTCTGCCAATGGCAACTGAATAAGAAACATGCTGAAATAGCTGTGCTGTTATTGTGATTGTACTCAAGGCTGTCAACAAAGAATATAAGTATTTGACAAGGTGTTATCTAATTGTGTTTTTAAAAGCCACGATACATACATCTTCTAATGTGTCACTTTAAGCTGCAAGAGAATTTCTTTTATTAAAAAGTACAAAGGAAAAATGAATGCCTTGCATTTTCTTGTTTCTTTTTCCCAAGCTCTGCCCTTTTGCCGTCATTTGACAGAATATATTTGCTCTTTAGTCAAATTGTCTTTTATTTAAATGGTTACCCAAAATAGCACAGCAACATTAGGTGTATAAGAAGAAAGAACAGCGTGACCCACAGACAATTTTTACCTCAGCCCTGATGGGAATTAACTGATCGAAACAGAAGGCTAAGAATAAAATCTTTTTGACACTTGGAGTTAGTGAAACAGCATTTTGGATCAAGGAAAGGGGATTTTTTTAATTTTTTTTAAGAGGGATCACCAAGAGAAGTACCTCAACATGCTTATCTGCCAGTTATCTGTAGGCCTTTCACAGTTCTTCATGCTACACACAGGCATCTTCACGTCCAGAGCGGTTATCCTCAGAAACCCCTTTGATGCAGGGCAGACGTATGAGCCGCACCGTGCCATGGTTAGCGATGTGCCCGCAGGTGGCAGGTTTGGCACAACACTGACCCATGAACAAGATCAGGGAGCCGTGGGTCCAAGCTTAGCCTGCAGGCCAGTCTTCTCCTCCAGCTCACTGCCCCTTGCTGGGGCACAACGAAAGAAGGTCTTGGCCATCAATTAGAAGACAGATGAGATTGTTGGGATGGGCAAAGGAGCCTGAGCCGCCAGGAGTGACAGTACCATGACACAGCCATTCCTGTGGAGGACGATGACTGACTGGGAAGGAGGGAGTTAAAATGGACTGCAGAGGGAATTAAATAAAGATGCTACAAATAAAGGAAACTCCTACTTCTGTGCTCTTGTCTTCTGGGATGACAATAGCATTGTGAAATGCTGCAAGGCATGGAGAAAGAAAGGAAATTAACTGTTTGGAAACTCTCTTAGCAGTAGTTTGAAACATGGGGAGGAGTGGAGGAGACTGCACTGAGTGATGGTGCCTGTGGGGCCTCTCTGGGCCTCCATAGGGCTTATCTCAGCAAGGCCTAGCAGGAGACACAACTGCAAAACCCTCTCTCCTTTCCAGCTGGAGAGGGACCTGACAGCCACTGGTGGGACACACCACTGCTGTTGCCTTCCTGTCGGCAAACGCCACCACAGCGTGCTCCAGAAGAAGGTGTTTCATTGGCTGCTAGGCCAAGGAGAGCCCCTTGTGAACCAGGACGTCCTGATGGGCCTGCAGCACCATCACTCTGTGTGCTCTCCCATCACACATCCCTCTGAGAGCCCAAGTACTCAGGCCAAGCCTGAATACTTGGTCCAGGCCCGCATCGCCATCAGGGGCCAGAAAAAGGCGCTGCATCGAGCTTTCCATTAGCACTTGCACAATATCTGCACGTGAAGCAGAGGAATCTATGAGAAGCAGGATGGCAGCAGTGGGATACTTGCCTGAAAACACATCATGTTTTAGGGTAAATAGTTGAGGGTCAGGTGTAATGGCACACTGATACAAAACCCAGGCTGCTGAGTCGTGCTGAGATCCAAGCAATGTCATTTGCACACCAATCTTAGCAGCACCGCTGAAATATAGAGGTCAGTTTGCTCTATAATGGGACAGCAACTTCTGATTCTTAATCCCAGTGGTGTTTTAAGCATGGGATAGAAGTTAAAGGGAAAAAAAAAAGGTCATTGTAATACAGCACACAGACAGCTACCAGCTGACCTGATTCTGCAAGGTAAGGCACAGGCCTCATTCCCAGTCTGTACCAACGTGTTTGTTTGTCTTTGAAGGCGTATTCACCAAAAGTCATGAAAAATGATCAGAGCCTCAGTTGCTAGGGTTATGAATTTCTTTGATACTGTTTGATGGCCTGGGTTCACAGCACTTCTACAGATCACTCCTTAACGTTAATTTTAAAACTGCCTCAGTATCGAACTGTTAATTTTTCAGAGGGAATTGAATAAACACTCTGAAGATAATGACTGAGTGGCCTTCAGGTTTTGGATTTAAAGATATAGCATAAGAAAGTAATACTGGAAAATCTTGCACATTTTTCTTTGTATAGCTGGGAAGGTGCAGGTCAGGGACCTGCCACAGCCAACTGCACAGAGCAAATAACCAAACACATAAAATAACTACAAAATAGCTTATTGTTAACATAGGATCTCCTTTCTAAGTGGGGATCACAACTGTCATAAGAACTATCTCTAGCCAGTTCAAAAGTTTAAAAGTCAGAAAATTTCCAATTCAAAATCCTGACCTTTATGCAAATGAAACAGGAGGGGGAAAAAAAAGGGTCTTTGAGAGCAGAGCAGGCAGTTCAAGAACCAGGGATTGCTGCAGAGTGCCCCCACACTGCCTCCACTGGCTTGGGTGGTGACAGTGCCCTGATGCTGGGAGACCAAGTAGCGCTGCTACTGGCAAGTTCTAAACAGAGCTGAAGTCAGGTGTGCTCAAACAGCCCATGATAGGGCTTTCCTTTTTCTACCCATATATAAATAGAAAAAAGAGGCAACAAATTCAATCTTCTCTAGATAACTAACAATATGTAACATGCATCTGCCTGGAAAGGGCAATCCACATTTCCAAAGCCATGCAGCCATGATTCACTACATAAAAGCCTACCTAAAAGAAAAGAAAAAAAGTGTGTGTGTGTGTGTGTGTGTGTGTGTGTGTGTGAAAGAAAGACGTATGAAGAATAATCTGTATTTTGACTTTCCCAGCTGCATGCGTTGGAAACAGTGTAGTACTTACTGTTACCTGGGCCTAGGTCCATCCTTCCCACCTGGATTCTCAAGTGTGCTCATCAAGAGGAAAAACAGTTCCCTGTGAGATTTTAATCTTTAATAACATTTTGGCTTTAGTTCTCTTTCAGGAGCTGCTATGCCCTTTAGTAGCAGGCTCCAAATAAATTATACTACTATAAAAGGTTTTACCACTCTTTACATGAGCTAGAAGTATGAGAAGTTACCTGAAGGCAAAGATAAAAAGGTAATATAATTAGTTAACTTCATGTGAAGCAGAGTATCTGCCTCATTTGGGGTGTAGTCCCAAGGAAAGATCCTAATATGTTAATGTAGAGAAAGAGCTTTATATTCAAATGGACAAAATCTACATACTTGAAGTCAGACACAGGATTATCATTATCATTCTTTGACTTTCTTTTTTTCTTTTTTTTTTTCCCCTCCACTTAACAACTGTAATTCAAAGGTGCTGCAATTGGCCATGACTTAGAAGATATAACCAACTTATTGTGAACCAAGTGGGGATTTCAAAATTTCCCTGATTTTTTCTGTATTTCACAGTGAATCCTGTGAATTTAGAGCTCTTTTGGAAGAGAACGAAAGACAGTCATAGGCTCCTGAATTAATTATGATATTTTTAGTTATTTAGCTAGATTTAGGAAAAATAAAGTCAACATCTTCTAAATGCATTCTCAAATCCCCAGCTTTGTGGTTTCTCAAACCTAGTCTCAGTGGAAGAGCTTCAAAAGCCACATAATTTCACTACAAAAACAGTTAAACAAAGATTTGGTGAGGGTGTTTTTTTGTTTGTTTTGTTTTGTTTTAATTTGCAATAGCACCACTATATAGGAGCATTATGGAGGCTAAAAAAAGAAATAAAATATACAAGTGCTTTAGTAGGAAGAGGATTATTTTTCAAGAGTATCAGGGTACAAAGAGCAGGCCACTATCAGAGCAGCGTAACAGCTCCAAGATCTTCCTTACTGCCTCACCGAGGTGGGGTGAGGAGTAATGGCTAAGGAATTGCAGCCTCGTTTTTTGGTTCAAACAATTCCAGTGTCATGCAGACAACTAATAAGCAGTCAGCAGAGTCTGCAACTGGTGATTATATTAACAAAGGGGTTTGCTTTTGCATTATTTCTCAGGGCCTGGTACAATATGTTGGAATTTTTAGCCAATTGCTCATTATCACACTCATTTCCTGAGATCTTGTTTTAACTAAAACACTGTCAAAGCACTTACTTTGTTATACTCACTGTATGCCTTTTGTATGCTTTTTATTTTTTCCTGAAGTCAGGAGGATTAGATACAAAATATGATCTGGTATCCCACAATGAGATCCTTCCCCAGTATTCTCACAGTGGAGAGGATTTAGTTATTTTTAATGTCTGAGCAGCTAGCTGCTGTGAGATATGGGTATTCTTCACCAGTATCTACTGGTCTGAGGGCTCTGACACAATAAATCTACAGTTTGGGCTTTTACGCTCTCACCCAGAAAATCCCAGAGGGAGGGAGGTGATGTGCATGAGGATTTTGCACAGCAAATGTGCCGTGTCCAGCACAGAGTGAGTGGTGCAGGGGGGAAAAGCTGAGCGCCATCCCCAACCCCTCCAAGCTCTGCAGGCACTGGGACCCTCAGCTCTGAGGATACTTCAAGAGGCAGCATGTGTATTGCTGCTGGTCTATGTCCTGGCCACAGGATGGCATATCCCACAAAAATTGACAAAAAGGCCATGAGAAGAAATGAGGGCAGCAGGGAACTGAAGCTCTGTCATCATCCTACCTATCTTGATGCTTCCCTGCTTTGGCCACATTATTAAATAAAATCCCTGTGATAAGCAATGGTATCTAAATTCTATGACAATCACTAATATTGACTCACCAACATTCATTCTAAAGTAAGAAAAATTAGGGTTCAAGGCCATCTGCCTGATCTGGGTGAGGACCCTGGTCAGGCAGAAGGTCTGTGCTCACTCCTGTTCTCTCAGAGGAAAAGTATCAGGGTGTGGTGAGATACAACCATCACAGCATGGTCAGCCTGTGAGTTGGACTACTGATTCCCACACAGAAATGATTTTTGTGGCCAGAGAGACTATTAAGCTGATCAATCACTCCAGAAGAGCTAGCACAGAGTTAGTCACACAACTGGAGTAAAAGCAAAGTCCTCATGCAGGGGTCTAGCCTGGATATGCACTCCCTGGAGCACCAGTACTCATGAATAAATAATAAATATTATTAATAAAATGTCATTCATCCAAGGGTATAATGCAGACATGTCATCTCTTAGGAAAACAACATCACAGTGCTTCACTTATGTCTTCCAAAGATGTATTAAAAGGGATGAGGACCATATTGTAGAATAACCACCATATGCTATTCACCCTTTGTTCTGGCTTTTTTTTTTTTTTTTTAGGCTTGTTACAACTTTCTCTTGGAAGAGTTCCTATGTCAGAAGAATATATGTTATCCCTTCTTTTGGCTTCTAGAGATCTGAGATAATCTCCCCATATACAGTATGTGAAGAAATGTCCACATATGTAATATACGGTCACACTTCTATTACTCAGCCTTGGGAGTGTCTAATAACCTTTAATCCAGAGTGGAATTTTTTTTCCCCTCAAAAAGCCAAAGGCATTAGGACTGATCATGGACAATTCTCCAATTTCCATATTCATTTTCAGATGAGAAAAGTTTTTATTTATTTATTTTTTATTTTGTGCATATTAGTGGGAGGCATTTGATTTTTTTTTTAGTAATGCTTTTTTTTTTGTTAGTATGGTAGTCTCAATGTTTTACTTTTATTATCAGCATATTTCTGATTTTTTTTTTTTTTGCAATGTGGGGCCAGCAAATAAGATTGTCAAAACAAGTATGCACTTGTTATAACCCACTAAAAAAAAAAAAAGATTTAAAAAGAAAACAAGTTCAAGTCAGTTTTAGTTTTGACACTGATTGATGTTGATATTTCTGACCAGTTTTATGTTGCACAGATTTTAAACAATATCCTCCTCTGATCTTCAGTGCTGTAGTTATAAATACTTGATAGCATTTTCATAAAAGGATCTTTTTACACTATGCTTAATGAGAGCTTCTGCTTCAGATATAAAAGTAAAAAGAAACCTAGCCTAATATGGTGATAGTCAGATATTCGATAAGTGGTATACATTGTCAAAAAAAAAAAAAAAAGGAAAAAATCAACTATTATACCTGTGTCTCTCACTGTCACTTACTCTATCAATTATTCATGTAAAATCTAACTGAAAAATGTTATATTTAGCAATCATTTAAAAAATTCTCTAAACAGTTGCATGACAGCTGATGTGACCACTAAGTGATCATTCATCACCTGTCTGTAATGATGAACCTGTCACAAACTGGGAAGAAAAAAGTTTGTTTTTTTTTTTCTCTTGAAAAAAAAAGTTATTTGTGATTATGTGACATTTGCTTTCCATTTCCACAGCCAGTTAGTGTTCACAAACATGAAAATCCATTATGGAATGGTATGTAATGTGTGACCGATTCTTGTTCAGTCAATTAGTAAGCGAAGTCTGAATATGATGTTTATCTGATAATCTGCATCTTTGGTACAGACACAAGTAAAGAAGGTATGAACAAAGGATTGGGTTTAACTTTTTGGGTGTAACTGGTTCAACAAATTACACTTTTAGCGATTATGTGTTCACACAAACGACAGTAGCTTGTTTCATGTTTGTAATAAAATGTAGGGACTATATATGGAAGAATATAAGAATGGAACAAAATAAAAGTTAACACTAAAAATCACATTTTTAGAGCTTTGTTTCTATTCATGAAGCTTGTTATTAATGTAGGACTTTCCAAAAAACCACTGTGTGGTCTCTTTGTTTATACTAAGACACACTCCTTAAATATGGACATATTATTTCTCTGAATACAATGCTATTTTTATTTTACAAGAAATACTCCAGTGATAGAAATGCTCACACATGTATTCTGATTAAGATATTTAGTGCAAGGGTCATGAATAATAAAATGGCTAAATATGCTTATTGCCATCTATAAATAAAGGTTATCACATTCAAGGTTTTGCTTTTGTCATGTTAGAATAAGTAGGGTTAGTTGCAAAACAGTAATGCTTTAATTTTACTATGAAAATAAATACTTAAATTTATAAATATTCAAATTATTTCCAAGGTGCAGTAAACCTAAATTAATACTTGCAAAACGAATGCAACAGCAAAATTGCAGAAGTTCACATTATCCTGGAAAGTTCAACAATCTACCCACGATACCTCTCCTATAAATGACAGAGCCCTATCCAGTAGGAGATCGGCACTTGCAGCCCAGTCCCGTTGTACTCAGCAGTAAAACTCTGACTGCTTTCAGTGGGGGATAGAAAAATATTCTTCGTGATGACTATGAAACCAAAAACTGTTCTTCAACTCAAATATATATGTATATATGTATATATTTATAAAACCAATGGCATTTCTGCACAGCTGTTACTGGGGTTCCCATTTTCAGCATCTGCCATGGGGATGCATGAAGGCAGCTGCCTGCAGCAGAGGTTGTACCCCAGCATGCTCATGAAGGAGCTTCCCTCAAACTGGCAAGTGCTGCCTTATGGACTTACAGGAAAGGTATTGGGCAAAGCAAGGATTCAGGGCAGAAAGCCTGCTGGAGTTAGAGAGCATGATACAAGCCATGATTTCAAAACAAAACAAAATTTCACTGAAATATTGTAGCTGTCAGAGCATGAGATTCAAAACTATCTGCTTCCGACTCAACTCCTCTGGTCTCCCTAACAGGGTCTAGGAGGTAAAAATAACATTCAGCCAATATTGTTTCCATGCTTCTTGGAATGCACGAAAATAAATGATATTTATTAATGGATGCGATGAAATAAAAGTTAGAATTTAAAAGTGAATTGAAAGGTACTTTTTGTTGCATTTGAAGGAATGGTTTAAAATAGTTTAACAGTTTAAGTCTGCTGTTCAGTTTTCCTAGTTTTAATGGTGCTTTCTGTAGAGTGATTCTGATGAGAAGTGACCAGGTATAAGGGCAACTTCTCTACTGCTTTATAATCTCTTCTTGAAAAGATATCAAAAAGCAAACTAGCCTTCTCACCCAGTCCTCTCAATTTATTTATTTAAAGTCTTATAAATTTAACATTCAGTTAGCTTGGGGCAATTTAGAAATGTCTGAAATTATAGGTAGCCTGTACAATCTGTGTCAGCTAGGAAATACCCCAGGTCTTCCTGATTGTTTGGCCTTACTTTAGTACTTACTTTAGTACTTACTCATACATATCTTGAAGATTCTGTATAGCATCTTACAGCAGTAGGTGTACGATGGTATACATTTCCATGCATGAAGGCTGTGCTCAGGCTGTCTAAAGAGCACCCTGCCTCTCCTGAGCAATTCAACCACAGGAGGACCAAGCAGCATCTCCAGCACCGTGCAGCTGCTGGTGAGGTTCCCCAAGAAGCTACGTGCTCCTGCTGGAGCAATAATGTAGAAGGCAAGCATCTGCATCCTCTGACACTTAGCTGTATAGCTCGTGCAGATGCTAACTCTGCTAATGACAAAGTTGCAGTGCAGTAATGAGAGGAACAATGTTTGTTTTGATCAGTTTGATAATTCATTTAAAAGTATTGTACCAGAGCCATCAAGACAGAAAGCTGCGCCATTGTTAAAAACTGGCACTATCTCATTATGTGAAGCAATTGAAACCTGTGGGAACAATATATGATTTAAAGCAGACAGTTAAGTTCTTTTCTTAAGAAACAATAGAATTGGTTTCCTATGATCCTGAGCTTGCTCATGGGAGTAAACTCTGCTAAGCAAGGAGTAACTGAAATTTTCGGTTGCTGACTCTGAATGACCAAGATTACTTCCCAGGAAGGTTGTAGAACTGGGCCCTATTTCAATAAAAACTTCTTCAACATGATGCTCTTAAATTGTATTTCTACGCCCATGTGGGTGCATTTCCAAGTGCTCCATGTGTGTTTAAGATCAATAGCTCAACTGATGATATAGGATGCGCACTGAATTAGGCTGTGGGGTGGCCATACAGTCCTTTAGTGGGGCTTGACGTTTGCTGAGCTACAGGGATACTGAAAACATTGCTCTCCGCTTCGTGTTAGGTTTATGTCCTAAGAGTAAAACATCAAATAGTGGTAGAAAAACTCCAAGTACATTTTAGCATTACACACCCCTGAGGTGCTCAATAGGTACTGAGGAATTTCTTTGCCATAATTAAGAGGTTCGGAGACCAGATGAACAAATGACAACCAATTTTGATTTACTTGGAAAAATGAGTCATATCACTTATTATTAACTATTAAAGCCATTCAAACCCTATTGAGAATAGATCTAACACTGCAATGCTTTGAAGGTTTGATATGTCTTGTAATCCATAGATTATTAAAGTTAATTTCTCTGCTGAGATCCTACTTTCAGTAAAAACTGCATGTACACTAAAATGGTGTTGGCTTTTTTGTTTGTTTCTCTCTTTTTTTATAACAAAGATGTACTTTAATTGCCTTTCTATTTATACTGCACTCAATAAAGGTATGGAGGCTGCAAGTGGGAAAAACCTTCCACAATTCTGGCTTGCAAAGCATACAGAAAAGCCCACCATTCATCCACAAGTACACCCAAACCTTTCATTTGGGTTTGGTTGTGCTTGTGGGTGCATGGCTTTCCTTTTCTCTCTATTTGTTCTCCATGTATAATTTAGACTACATTTTGCTTTAGAGACCCTTAATGGATAAGGAAAAGAAGGCAATAACAATATGTTGATTTATATCACTGTGAAACATTTTACCCCCATACTTCAAAGTAATTTTAATTGAATTTAATCCTCTTGACTTTCATTTACTTATAAATGAGTTTTAGTTGTAATGTTAGAATGAAACAGACTTTAGCAGTTAACAGGTTTTCAGTGTTTTTGATTATAAATTATTATATAATGTTTCTTGGGCTAGAAAATACTGAATGCTAAATACTGTCCCATATTAGATCATTTTAAAACCTTCCACTCTCCTACAGGCAGGATAGAAGCATACCTATTTGAGTTAAAATGCAGTTCATTAAAAAAGTTAAAAATGTTTGAGAAAATGATAAGTACGGCAATTCATTCACCAGCATATGTCCACGATCAAGAATATATCTAACCAGAAGATTGAAAAAAACAAACAAGAATATATTCCAAAGGAACTATGCCATGTATAATCCAATCAGTTGTGTGTGGACATTTATATTTTTTCAGCTCTTCATCCATAGATCATAGGACACTAAGAGCCACAATTCATTAAAAATTGAATGCTCTATTTAAGCTGGATGTTCTTATACTCAGAGAAAAAACATGGAACCGTTTTCTTTTTTTTTTTTTTCCTCTGAAAAGTCACATTTTTGCAATTCACTAAACCCTTGTTTCTCTCAGCTTCTAACTGGACAGCACTGCTCAGTTAATTGCTACACAACTTTAGAGCTTCATAATTGAATGTAGAAAAGAAAATCTGACTAAAAAAATGTCTGTTATGGTCTTTGAAAATTATAGGAAAATTCCCACCTGCCCTTAACATAAACACACACATATATCCCCTCCTGCTCTGTTCTATCACAGCTGCTCTTGGTTTAAAACTCAGTTTAGCAATTGTTTTGTATTTGAACTCTCCTTAAAGCCTATGAGCCGATCCCTAATCAGTTATATTACATTAACATTAGTGGGCACCATATTTGCAATTCCTGCAGAATTTTCTAGTCCCTGTTTATGCAAGTCTTCCCTGCATATCCAGATCTCTTGTTAGGAAAAACATAATTTCCAAGAGCAACTTCCAAGTTCCCATCAGCTGTGACATAGCCTGGTCATCTCAGCAGCATGGACTTTGAAGATAGCGCTTTGAAACAAGAAGACTGGAAGCACCAGCTGATTTAGTCTGCTAACGAATAAGCTCTGTATATAGGATGGGCAGAAGTAGCCAACAAGCAGTTTCTGGGTTTCTGAACAGACAGAGAAGTCTTTGAAGTATTTCTCAGTAGACTTTTCTCCTCTCTGTAAGAAATATGGTCAGATGTATGCTGTTCAAACAGCACAGTACCTGTCATTTCAAAATCTGCCTATGTACCCTAAGGATCTTAGTTACCAATACTCAAATGTACGTCTTACATAGTTACAAATCTAATTTTGGTATTGGCTTTAAAATTAGCAAGTCTATAATGGTTCTTCTGCCATACATACCACTATGTACAATCCTAAGTTCGAAATGCATATGCAGATGTGTTTTCTCCATTGGAGAAGAAAGGTTCCTTCCCTCTACAATATAGGGTACAAAACATTTCTTACATGAAACTAGTAAAGAGCAAATCACCCCTCTCCCAAAACACCCATATTGCTTGCATGCCAACTCTTTGTTTTCTTGACACATAAATCATGTACTCAGTAAGTTGTTACTGAAATGTATTTATGCTCATCAGAATAAATTTCCATCATAACACCTGAAAGTTTTCTGCCTATTAGGGAATTTTAGAACTTTACTTTTTACTCTGCAGCCATGACACCATTACTGACCCTGTTAATGCACCTACTACAAGCTAAGCTTATGCAATATAAGGAGTTCTGTTTTCCAGAGAAAAGCCCATTAAAGCCAAAAGAAATTGCCTGTCTGCATTTGCATCCACTGTTATGAAAGGGTACAAGACAGAAAACACAGACTTAAGGCAGATGCAGAAGTACCATTATTAAAAGTATACATATAGTGAGTACCACGCCACACTTTTAGTCCTGTAACCACTGTATTCTGCTACACAATAGCATGCTATTTCCTATTCAAAGTAATTACTGATGAGGGCAAATGCTGAATTTTTAATGGTGCCCATTTTAGGCAGCAGTATGTTCTAAATGAGAAATAATAAAGACCTGGTCCTAAGAGATACATCTGTCTATAGACTTTGCTTAAGAAAATTAAATGGGGGCAAATAAAGTATGTAAATATAAAGTTCTCAGAAAACGAAGATTAAATGCCTTGTCCTGAAATAGACAACTGTGGATTGAATGAACCAAAGTTTTGGCTCAAAGCAATAATCCTCCGTGACCAGCAGCCACCTACATTTGATGGACAAACCTCCTGGATTTCCGTACTGGGAAAAGTCTGCTAAATAATCAGCAATGCAAAGAAAGCAAAGGTGGGCTGGAATAAAGACCCAGGTCAGAATACAGCCTTCCTGTGAGTCTTGACTGCCCAAAGGACAATAGAAATGGTTAAGGAAAACTCCCTGCAAGAGACCATTTCAGATTTTGCTGTCAGTATTTTCCACTTCTT
>NC_137707.1:20803151-20848151 GCF_964034855.1 Anser brachyrhynchus | reverse complement strand
AGCTCCAGCACAATTGCATTGTCATGGATATTCCAGTCCCCTCTGCCGTGGGAAGTGCATGAGAGAAAAATCACTTCAGCACATTCAGAACTACTTAAAAATAAATAAATAAATAAAAGAGTGAGAACAAACATGCTGTAGCTGGAGTCACATGTTGCCCGAGCTGTGACTTTGCACATCCTTCCCCCTCAGCAGAAGAACACCCTGCTGCAGCCCTGCCAGTGGCACACCCACATGGAAAGCAAGCCAGGCCAACATGGAAACACCTCACTGACCCACAATCAAAAACACAGATAGACCAAGCATCATTGGTAGCAGAGGGTTTGAGGAAAAACAGCAATCCTCTGAACGAAGGCTGTGTGGCAACACTGCTGCAAACCGCACAAAAAAGGGTGCATGAACTCCTAGCCCTCTGATACCCAGGGTGCATAAAGAAGGTTTTCAGAATACCTTGCTGTGGTTTCAAGGCACTGCTTGTTCCCCTGCAGAGCAGGCCCAGCAGCAGCAAGGTGCACCCCATTTTAATCAGGCAAGTGATGGCAGCAGCAAGACCTGGCACAGATAACGATGCATGGCTGCTGTGCTGGGGCTTCGTTAGCCTCTCGCCCCCTCTGCTGCAAGGTGGGCTGGGAAGCCTTGCCTGCTCCGACTGCTCTGTGGGATGTTCCCTGATTCCTGGCTTATGTCTGGGGGAAGATAACACGGATAATGAATTTTCCCTGTATTTTATCTGAGTTTGTGATTGTGCCCCTGAGGGGGGGGGGGGTAGGAAGTACTGAAGCATGTCGGTAATGCTTGAAAAGGAAGAGGGGGGAAGCAATCTAAACTGAAGTACATATTCTGTTAAAGTAGGGATGCAAAATGGACCTTTGATTGCTCTGTGGGTCAGTTCCTGATTAGTTTTTATTCCAGTGGCATTTGGTCTTCATTGCTGTCTCAGGCTGTAATAATAATATATGTTTCTTTAAGAAAACACATAGCTTTTACAGGAAAATATAGAGGATATGCTATAGTATTTTTGACTATTAAGCTAAATAGCCATGTAAAATGAATATAGAGTATTGGCACCAACTCCTGCTGTACTGAGGCTCCTTTGTGAAGTTAGTTAATTAGTTCTCCCCCCCACCCACCCCAAACTTAGCTTGAATAAATTTGTGGTTAGAACAAGAATGAGGAATTTTGCATTTCTTGGCTACTTTTTTCTCACTTCCCCCTTTTTAAAGGAAGCTTCACCCATCTCTTGGGATAGCACAGTTTCTTTTGTATAAAGATGACTGGCTAAAGAAGAAACATCAGTAAAAATGTATTTTGTGTAACAAAAAAAGCTGCCTGTAGTTTCTCTGAAAGCAACTGTCCCTCAAGGCATAAGGTAAATAAACAGATCCTACAGACTGTTAGAAGCTTGTGAATTTTTAATAAATTAGGCATGAAAAAGTGTTAGTTAACTAAGTGAAAATGTTTAGGGTTTTTTAAGAAAAAAGCATGAGCACTGGAAAAGCATATACTTAGTGGTATTTAAAAAATACAGGTTTTTTAACTCAGTTTCCAAGACTTTTATAACACAGTGCAGAGAAAGACAGATGAAATTATGTTCTGACTACATACACTGAATAAGCCCAATGGGAACCCCTGTATATAGTTATCAGTGGCACTGAAATCTGCTTAGGAAAGCAACAAGTCTTTTGTTCTGTTGACAACAGTTATTACAATTAATTCATTTTGTGATTGGTATTTGCACTGAGTGACAAGGTGTTATTTTACCTCAGTAAAAGTTAAAATGGTAATACCTACATGCGAAATAACACCGAGTTTGCTATCACTCACTCAATAAAAGAAAAGCTTGTCTTCAGAAATGCCTGCTCAGCTGCCGCTCCTGGGAACCTGAAGGAAGAGCATGAGGCTCTTCCCTCTCCTCTTTCCCTAGGAGCCTGGGGTTCTTCTTGCTCTTTTACAAGTTTCTTTGGGGGGAAAAAAGCCCCGGATTTGCCTACTCGCTGCTACGCCGTAAAGGTGACAACAGGAGTGAATGCAGCAGCAGGTGGGATGGGTGCCGTGAGGGAGCACAGGGCCTGGGCTGTGGGCAGCCAGCCTGCTCGGGCCTGCGTGATGGCTTCCACACCTGAGGGGCTGTGGCAGGCCGGTGGCACCAGGCCTCTGCCTGGGGCTGGCTGCTGGAGGCCTTCAGGGCCTCCTTGCTTACTGCAGTTGTATTTTATTTTTTTTACTGGAAAGGGTGGGGAGCCTCATTTTTGAGTGGGAAGGACAGGTGATAAAAGAAGTTAAGAGTTTGGCAAGTCCGGCCCAAAGGGGGTGGCAGTGAGAGTTCAAGCCGCACCCAGTGCGGGCCCATGGCGCTGGCATGAGCAGGAGGCAGCCTGGTGCTGCGGGGCCAGTGCTGTGCCCCCAGCGCTGAGCCTGGCCACGCTCACCCACCCCAGCCCACGCTGGCACCCAGCCCCTGCTACGCTGGGGCTGTACGGGCACAGGAACAGGCCCCACAGCTGGCCACAAGCCGTCAGCTGCCCATTTTTAGTCAAAGAATGACGAAACAAGGAGCAGGGAGCGTGCGATGATATATATTTCACCTCTTGTAGCAGGACCTGACAAACCAAGGAAAGTTTGCAGCACTAGCAAACGGCAAATAACCCATTAGTTATGGATAGTTCAGCACATCTCTACTTTTATTATAAGTTAGCCTCACTAAACCATTGACTTAACAGAGAATCATTATAAATCCCCATTTTGAATTTTTTTATTAGCAGTATTTATCACCTTCTCAAAATCAATCCTATATTTTTAAATTAAAACAAATGACTACTTGTACTGCAATCAATATTAGTACATTTCCCTTTTTTAAAAGGAGAAAAAATGGAATACAAAGAAATGTCCTTCTTTGGCTGCATCAATCCAATTTCAATATAATTCAATATTTAATAAATATAATCCTCCATGTCTGTGCAGGGAAACATCATAAAAAATGCAAAAGGTTTCCTGGTCTCCAATAACTTGCATGAAACAAAGTGTTTCCTTATTCCTTCCATAAATACTGCAGTCTTAGGCTACTGATTTTTTTCTTCCTGTGTATTAGAAAGAGTTTACTCTGATTATGTATAAGAAAAGAAGTTTACATATTTCATGATTAAAAAAACAACAACACAACACAACGACAACAAAATGCTACCTACCATCTCCAGAAAAATCACCATCTTTATCTCTTTGTACTTCTCTAGCTTATTTTTAAAAGGGCAAAAAAGAAAAACCTTATATAATACCTAATTTGTACATCTGTGGTTTCCCTCTGACTTGTGTAGGCACCATATGTTTTTAATTATCATAATAGCCTTAAAGAACCTGTTCAGTGGGAAACACATATGATCCTTTTATTACTGGTTTGTAATTTAAACAGTTTTAACAGAAAAGGTCTGGCTATAAGGGACCGAGAGGCACAAAGGTCTAAAAACCCTGTTATTGACCTCTGAAAGCACGAGTTCAAATCCCACCCACCGAGGTGGGACCCGTCTCTTTCTGCTCTGACAGAGGTAATCGGTCACATGTGAAACGGCTCTTCGGGACCTCAAAAGACATAATCTCCAATCTCAAATGACTCAACGTTGCAGTCAGAGGCTGACACAATGAAGCTGGGGTCTATAAACATTATCACGCACCCGATCTGGGCTTTCTTCTCCCTGTCGAAAGCTCGGCCAGCGACACCGTAGGAGAAGCCCTACGAAAGCCAGAAGCTCAGAATTTCAGCAATCCTCATTAGTTGTTGCCCTTTTATATTCACAGTTTTGTCCTTTATGCAAATGTGAGACTCGTGAACACGCCAGTCTCCCAGCCACGGAAAACAGTCAGATATTCGGAGGTAGGAATTAAATTTAACAAGTTCAATTCACTCCTGATTCTGGACATCTAAACACATAATCAGTCAGATAATGTTATTAATTATCATTCAAGCGACAACCTTTGACACTGGCATGCTCCCACAACCTCCCTACTCCAATAACTCAAACAGAAAATCATTGGCATGAAAACCCATAGTCTTATGAACAGAAATTGCAAATAAGCAGGCACTGAACATACAACTGGGAGTAAGCAAAATCCCCCTTTTCAGAGAGAAAGCAGAGGCTCACACAATAGCTCAGTCACTTGACCCAAAATGAAATTCTGCACAACTTTGTCCCAAAACAGATAATTTACACCCCAAACAAAGAGCTGTGGGGAGAAGAGGGTGGGGAAGGAGCACAGCTAAAATTACACTGAGGCTGGAAGTCGTTATGGCTCTATCTAGGGAGATGGATGGTGCCCTCATTAGGGCAAAGTTTTATTTAGACAGACAGACAGAATCCGTATTAGAACATTAGGCTGAAAAGTTTAAATGCCAGGAAATACAAAATTAAGATTTTGCAAATAAATGCTGACTTGGAGAAAAAAGCTTGGACTCCCTGTACGGATCCCACTGGAAACACATAGGGAAAATCAAATAACTCAGGAATTACAACCTCATGGGCCAGTCCTGCTCTTCAAGGGTATTCCTGGAGAACTCTGTTTCACAAAACACGGACATGATACCATGAAGAGTCTGACTAAACCATTCCCTGTCCTTCCCTGTCTCACTCCCCATCCCCATTCCCTCTGCTTTCTCCGGGGAAAGTCAGATATTTTGCCATGACAGAAAGACAGCTTAATTATCTTGCATACAAAAAAAGATGGTTATTGTTTTCCATTTTACCTGAAAGCTAATGGATCTTGGAATACCAGACGTGGATGTTCAAAATCCCCTCTGGAACCTTTCTGGTGATTTGTCGTCTCTTGGTTGCCTTTGGCGCACACCGGTCTCTGCTGAGGTAACGTGAGCTATTTCACACTAAAAGCAGATTTTTTGAGAGAGGAAGTGCATGCACTCACATACACGCACACACACACATACACACAACCCCTCCACCCCCTTGTCCTGCACTGTGCCTGGAGGTCCTGCTCCAAAGCACAGTGACCCGAGGAGGATCTTCTTGTCTCAGGGTTTGGGTGGTTTTAGGGTGGAGGACAGGGAGAGGCACGGCCCTGCAGAGGGGAGCAGAGCTCTGCACCACACTGACTTTGTCCTCTTGTCCCAGGCACATGGGGAAGACCTGTGGGTGCTGCTGCTCCCCGTGTGCTGCTGAGACAGACCCTGGCAGCCGACAGGATGGACACATGGACTCTCCTCCCTGGGTGCAGTGAGGTTATGTGGCACAGGGTTGCCTGCCCGGGGGACCCTTTGCCAGGTTCTGAGCTTCCACATTAAATGGTTTAATTGGGCCAGAAAGGGATGCTTATAGAAGATGGAGTTTTCACTGGAATGAAACAAATTTTAAATGAAGTTCTCTCATTTTGATCTAAAAAAAAAAACAAAAAACAAAAAACATTTTTCTCTGGGATATTTTTTTAGTATGAATCCAGTGAAAATCTAGTTTTTTGTTTTGTTTTGTTTTCCCCATGGTGTTTGCATACCTGTCACACCACCTTGTAACCAGCTGGCGCTGCCAGCCCCCACCCAAGGAGGAGCACGGATGTAGCCCATCAGAATCTCCCTGCCTTTGGACAGACACACGGGATCCATCCACAGGCTCATGTCCACCACCACCAAGTAAAGCTGTTCTAGGGACCCCTCATGCTGCAGGTCCAAACCAGAGAGTTTCTACCTTTTTGTATTCCTCTTCTGCCATACACATAAGAACACAAGTCTACCTTAAGAGAAATCCCAGTTCTGGGTCCAAGAAAACTCTTTTTCTATTTAAGGATCCTCCTTTTACAGGAAGGATCTTCCAAATTTCCAAAAAGTGGATAACAACAATACCACTGTGATCCCATCTGTACACAGCAATGGCACTGTAATGCACAGAGCATAAAACACCAAATTCCCACAGACAGCATCTGTCTTACTACAAACAATGGACCATTATCTTGTAAATAATTCTGATTAAGCTGCAGCATTTTCCCCAAACAAACAGTAGGAGAGTAGAGGGTGAGGATTTTTCTAGTGGGAGTGCCGGTTTTGTCCTTCCCCAGCACTGACACTCAGTTTTTTATTCAACTGATTGGGCCCCCTCCCCTCCCTGCTCTATCCCCCATGGCTTGGTTTTCATGTTCTGACCTTATCCATCCATCAGTCATCTTGGCAACTGAAGAGGGAGCCATCACGTTAATGGGTTTCCCACCTCTATCCTTTGGGAAAGCTTTACTGTGTTTTGTTTTTTTTTTTTGTTTGTTTGTTTCCTTTTTCTTTTTCACCCCAATGAAAAGTTACGCTTAGTGAATACGCCCATAAACCCCGCAGTTATTAAACTGTTCTCATGTTACGGGATAGGAAGACCGGCCGCTCCGCTGAGTGCGTACCAGTGCCGGTCAGAACTCGGGGATGTCCATCAGCAGCCAGCTGAAGGCGCCTGGCCGTGCTGCTGATGGGCCTCGGTGTGGCAGCGGGCTTCCCTCGGCAGGAGCTGCAACCCTCTTCCAACACTCAGCAGAGAGCGAAGCAGAGGAGGAGGGCTGAGCAGGGACCTGCACCCGCAGCAGCAGCACGCTGTGCCCCTCCATGCTCACGCTGCCATACCAACCAATCCAGCAAGAGCTTTACCAGGAAGGTCTTCTTACAGCGATGTAAAAGCAAAAGCAAGTGCACCAACTGGAGCAGGGCTAGCTGCACAAAGGGATGAGTGAAACGAGACACAATTAGGGCTAATGTGTCTTCTAATGAACCTTTCTCCTAAGGTTCACAAACTCGTCTATGCAGTCCTAAAAAAATCCTGGATTTGGTCTTTAAGTTGTTCATTTCAACGCATAAATGTTTTCGTATATGTCTCTCTTGATAAATGTCACATCTCTACATGGCTGACATGTTGGTTTGCCTTCCCTGCATCCCCTTAACATGCCTGGTTAGACATGGGAACTGGTCTGGACCAAATGCACTTCCTGGGCTTAAAACAAAACAAAACCAAAAACACACACACACAAAATAATAATAATAATAATTTTAAAAAATAGCTTAATCTAGGATAGTAATGTTGGAAAGCAGGCAATAAAAAATTTAACTTACAAATAGTGATTTGAAGTCACTGCCATTCAATTAAAACCCTTACAACAGGCAATTCCAGCCACCAGATCAATGAGTGTGAGTGCATGCCCCAGGACCTGCCAAGCTTCCAGGAGAACTGAGTATTGAGAATAATGCTGGTGCTGGAACGGAGGGGACAGTGTGACAGGTCCCCAGCCCCGAGAAGGATGCGATCATGCAAGCAGAGGACAGGGGAGCCTGCAGAGCCATGGGGACCAGGGGCCAAGCACCCTGCCATTGCCCAGCACCAGCACTGCACAGCTCTGCAGCACGGCTGGGGCAGGCATGCGGTTCACAGCCAAAAGGGGCAGCTCTGCCCAGCTGGCACCTGGAACAGCCCTGAGGTTAAAATTTGTGGATTTGGTTGAAAGACAGTATGGCCAAAATACTGAAAAGCTGCTGCAGGTGCAGAAAGCCCCTGGGCACCTGCCTTTTGGCTCAGGTAGGAGCTGATGCTGGAGGCAGGTTTCAGCACAGCTTTCACCGTACTGGGCTGCTTGGGAAGTCAACTTTATGAGTGCTGCAAGGACATAGAAGGGTTATCCACATCCAACACATAGCTCCTGTGTGTGTTTATTTTCATCAGTAATTTTTTATAGCTTACTGTAGTTATATCAGAGAAGAAAGCATTTACACACTGAGGACTTATATAAATGTTCTTCATCTTCAAAGTGCTTTGCAAACATTAATTAATTCATTTATCCTCGCAGCACTCCTACCAGGGAGATAAGTACTATTATTTCCCATTTCACAATGGAGAATCCAAAACGTAAAACTTATTTTTTTTCCATGGTCAGAGGGTGAATCACAGGAAGACCTGCAGGAGCAGTGAGGACTGCCAGCTTCTGAACGTGGGCTGCTCTCCTCAAACCTTATTTAACAGACTTGTGTTCTGCCAGAGTCATGGCACATATTGGGATATGCCTTGGGTTTTTCCTCCAGTAAGAGATAATTAAGGAACAATTCCCTCTCTGATCCCCAGCATGGGATGCTATTTCCTACCCCAGCGCTGCTCCACCAGCTGAACAATGGCTGTTCTATGCAGGGAGTGGCGCTACAGAAACCCTGTGTCAGAGATCAGCTTAAAGAAACTCACTCGAGCTCCACAGACAATGTGGCGGGTTCGGCAGGCTCTGGGTGTGAGTGCTGCACGTGGGAGCAGCTCCAAAACACTGGTTTATAAGTGGAAATGCTTTGGAAAGATGAATCCGCTGTTTAAGGTCACTCTCATCCAGAATTTGTATCTAAAAATTTCATGTATTAGGAAAATGGTTGTGATTTCCAATATTTGTTGTCGATCGTAAGAGTGTTCTTTCGACGTTTGTGCCGGAGGGATGCACAGCGCTCCTCTTTCACCTCTGTGGTGCTGCTGTAAATAAACCTCTTTCCTGTTTGCTTGTTGCCAGCAAACATGTGGCTGTTTCAAATGGCAGTACAAGTTTCTGTTAGCCTGAAACGGTCAATTTCAAGGCATATCTAAAAAATGAAATGGTGACAGGAATCTTGTAGGGAAACGTTCAGATCAGAGAACTTATATCAGCATTGGGAATGACAAACTGGAAAATAAATCCTAGCTTATAGTTGTCTGCAGCCTGAACTTTTTTGCATTTTAGTTTATGTTTCGACAATAACAAAAATGCACAGAAACCCAAACCTTTTAGGCAGCTCGGAGAAGATACATTCATTAACAAAGTAAACTGCCAAGCTAACCTGTGGCATATTGCAGAATGCATGACCACATCCTACTGGGGGAAGGCCAGTACCTAGACGTTGCTTTGGAACAACCAGAACAATTGTTTAGTGAGAAATAGTTTTTGCATATGACTCATCAACCCTTGAAAACAGGATTTCTTATATAATACAAGTGCTGACACAGCCTTCACTTGAGTGGTGTGACTGCAGCTGTATAATTACAACTTTAGATTTGATGTTATGGACCTTAGGTTACACCATTCAGACAAATGCTCCATTGTATTACAGAGATATTTTGTCCTTAGTCATATTGCCCACAGGACAATAAGGACTATATTCACAGCTCGCTGCATAGAAGTTTAGGCATATAACAGCCAGCGGTATTACACAAAATGAGATTATACCCTGTGGGGGTTAAATGGATTCATAATTGCCACTTTTTCTTGTCTTTTTTTTCTTTGCTCCTAGTTGATACTTTTTTGGAAGTGCTCTCCAAATAAAAGGAAGAACAATCTCACACTGAGTCTGGATAAATGTTACAGTTGTCTCACAAATGCTGTATTATTTCTCGCCCTTCCAAAATAATATAATTGTCCTACTGCTGAACTACAGATTTTTCTCAGTATGACACAGAACACTAAAATGTCAGGTCCTGACTCAGGGTGTTTTGGTGGAATAAATAAAAAGTACCAATATGCTATTCAAAACTGACAGCATTAATGAAGATGTGACACTGGGAGCCCTAGCCATGTTTTCCTTTAGCTTCCGTTGCATACTAAGTGGTGCACCGAACAATTGGCCACCTCTTACAGGTTCCCTCCTGGAAACACTTACCAGAGGCCTGAGTGATACTACTGGGACTAATGTGACTGGATGCTTGGTTTCCTACACTTTCTTTATCTAGTGTGAACCGCATGTGAAGGTGAGGAGCGAGGCTAGTCTCATGACGTTTACCACACATTCTTTCCATGAGGGATAAGAAGCAGAGTTAAGGACTACCAGAAGTACTGAAGACTGTAAGAATGTAAGACAGGGCCAGCTGAACTGAGAAAGGTCGCTCACAGGACATATACTCACAGTATTTCTCCACTGGGATAGAGGCAGTATGTCTGTTACTCACTATGGCTATACTTTCAGCTGCAGGGCTGGCCCAGTAGCTCACCCTGGCCCAGCACCCAGGCACCAGTACTTACACACGTAATCCATCCAACTTTATGCATGTTTAACCCACTGGCCTCCACAAAAATGTCCACCAGATTTTACTAGCAACAGGGGGAACAGGTCCTGCATTCCCAAGGTATTTTCTGTGCCGGATGAGGCAAGTCTAATGTCTCCTTATGCACCTGTCTAACCACACATTACGTTGTTCTAGTCACAGACTGCTCATTAGAAGACTGCATTCTTAATATATACCCTTTAAAAAGGCCAACAAGTTGCTTTGTAGAGCTTGCCTCTCAAAGCATGAAGAAACTGTGGATTACGAGTGGTCTTTGGTTTACCGAAAGATAAAAGAGTTTCTCTGAGGGTTTTCTTGAATGAATTAACAAAATGACTCCAAACTGCACTAATGGTTAACAGCTTTTTTTTTTATTAGCAACACTGAGATAAGTTATTGAAGCATTTTAGTATTGTTTTACATTCCATTCAGAAGTGACCTAACTTGTAACTCCATATACATTTAAAGATATAGTTTGACACTTATTCAGAAAGCAACAATTATTAAAACTTACATACCTTCATTACCAGGAAACCTTAATATATTTTCTAATTACTTCCAACAATACTCTATTCCAAAGCACATGATAACCCACTAGAAGTTTACACATTTCACTTCAATCACAGGTTTTAAATTGTGGATGTCAGAGTGCTGTTCATTGAATTTTACTGTCTTTCTTGGTTAATATTGGAAAACCTGGCACAATATATTAAGCTAGAAATATTGCTTAAAGAATATGAAAAAAGGTAACTACAGTATTTTTTCCTGCTAAAGCATTACAAAATACAGGACCATTAAAAACTCAAATAGAAATGACAATAAATAACCTTAAAAATGTTAAGAGAATTTTCACTCATACTAAAGTCCATTCCCTAAGCTTGCCAAACACATAAATAACAGAACGTATTCAGGACCTCTATTTTTGTACTATTATGATGGTTTGTTATATATTGTGGATGTATTGTGTATACATATATCAATGCTTACACTTAAGGTATATATTTTTTTTTCTTTGCTGAAACAATTAATAAACCTCAGGTAATTACTTATCCCTGGTACTACAAGTATGTAGATACGTGGGAGAAACCCCCAGAAATCCCAAATATGCAATACTATGCATAACAAGATCATCTCAGCATAAAGATATTCTAAGTTCCTTAGATTACAAAGATGAATTTGGTTATTTATTTCTGAAAGCCTGTGAAATAAAATTATAATTGCTGTCAAATTAATTGTTTAAAATTGGCCTCATAATAGGTATTAATTGTACACTTAGTTTTGATTTACAAAGATATCTAAATTGTTCCTGTTTATGAGTAGTTATAGGAAATACTATACCTCAGACACAAGAATATATGTTCCTGAACTGAAACACAAACCAGAGCATTGTCTTACTTTGGAAAGATCTGGAAACATCTCTATGCCTCTGCCTAATCCTAAATTATAATTTAAATTTGACCTGGATATGACAAAAACAATAAGAATATATTGTTTGGGAGATGAAACTTAGAGCAAAATCATACAGCTCTAAGCTTACATCATTATTTTGTCTCTGCAAAGAAAAGAAAAGCCTTTTTTGTGCTAGGGATTTGCCCTGGTGCGGCTGGCCACTGATGTCTGAAATCAAGGCACATACCAAGGCCTCCTTTTGCAAACACAATCCCCCTTTCAGATCTGGTGCTGGGAGGGACTGAATGCCTCCAGTTTCACTGGGAATAGAAGGTACTCAGCACTCAGCTGTATCAGATATTTTAGGGGTTAACTTCCAGAAACATGAACGGAATGGGAATGTTACACCACAGTATGAAAAATGGTAAGAAATAAGTTTTCAACAGTAAACAAAATGGTGATACCAAACTTATCACCAGACTGATTTCTGATAGAACAAAATACAATGAAATTAAATTACATGAATATAGCAATGAAATTTAAAGTCAAATAAACATAGGACCTGATTCTACAATCCTTAATCATGTAAGTAGTCCCACTCATCGGGAATGAGGGATGCAAGATTGGGTCCTTAGCTTCTGCTTAGGAAGTCAATGTTGATTCAGACAGTATCTTTTCTAGCCAAAAATATGCAGCAAAAGGAAAGTAACATAAACAAGGCTAAATGTCAACAGTGTTTGCAGGCTTACAGACACCATCCATTTGTTTGTACTGAAATGACTAGCGAACCATTTGGCAAATACAATGCTATTCACAGACCAGCCCTTTTATCCAGCAACACAAACTTCACTGGATCACTGGCATTCCCAGTTAATTAAAAAAAGGAAGCAAGCCATATGAGTTTGGTTTGATATTGCCATGCAAATGGCACTGCGACATCCAGAAGTGCGGCTGCAGCCCCGGCGTGAGGCCGAGGCGCCGATCCCCTGGCAGCACTATGGCTCCTGCACCAGGAGCAGGCCCTGTGCTGAGACTAATGAAACCTCTGCACAGGCACCACGCTGGGTAAAGAAAGGTCTGCAGCAAAACTTCGATAGCGTTTCAATTTGCCTTGAAGGAGAAGAATATTCTGGTTGTTCCTTCAACGGCTGATCGGGGCAAAATGTTGGGTTGCTTAACTGCATTAGGGAGTGCTTTAAATGGTTACGTGTACTGCAGTTTGCTGATTTTTTGTTACCCCATAGCTGTCCTAGTGCTTGGATATTTTGGGCCTTTTGCTTCTGTTTAACATGGATTTTATAATTTAAAAGAGCTGCGATAGGGTGAAGTCACCACAAACAATTAAAAATCTTTTTCTGTGTTTTATATGTTGGTGGTAGTCTTGAAGGGGTTACCATTATAATCTTTTTGGTTTTGACACCTGTGGCAAGAAGCAATTTACAATGACTAAATTCACTATTTAAACATTGGGGTAGAGCACTGTAATTATGTGACAATAAAGCTGTAATAATCTTCCACAATCGATCTTCCTCTTGCCCAGCCCTCTTGTCTGTGCTACAGTTCCACATTTGGAAGGTATTTCAGAAAGTTACAATGCTGAACGTTTTAATAATTCTGTGCAATGCTGAACACTTTCTGCTCAAAGGAAACGGAAAGTGCTCAGTGCTTTGCAGAAGAACTTCAAAGCTGCTACCATACATAAGAAGGGCCCCGCCCTATTTTCGTACAGTGAAAGAAGTGATAATGGGGTGGAGCCTATGCAGGAGAAAACAGTGCTAATTGCAGAGGAAAGCAAGCATGAATGGAAGCAAATTAGATTTATAGAGACAACATGGAACTAACACTTTTGGTCATCATTAAGAGTGGGTTCAGTAGCACTAACCCATTAAGCAACCAGCTAATGCCCAGGACCATCTCTGGCCAATATTTCTGTAGTCCACCAGCTGTTCTTTGAAAGCCTAGGTACATCTCAAGCAGAAAATGCAAGTAGGGATATTTTACCATCTTAGCCACAAAGCAGGAAGACTTAAAGAGAAGGAGAGATAGAAAAGAGTCTTGTCATATATAGATGCTGTGCAAATTGTGTAAATTAGGGACTCGGAACAGGAGATAGAACAGTACTGTGATTCAGGTACATGTATAATGGAAGACAGGCAGAGAAAGAGAAGAGCAGAAATGGAAAACGTCTTCTAAAACTTAAATATAAAATAGGTCTACAAATTCCAAGCATTAGTTTTCAAGTGAGCAAGTGACTAAAAGCAGACTGCACAGATGCTCAAGGCAGCTACCAGGCCATGGAGCCAGCACCCTGGGCTTCCTCTCTGCTCTGGGCTGCTGGCTGCCAAGCAGCATGAGAGGTGTTCCCTGGCCTTAGACAAATGCGTGGTAGCAAAAATGAGCAAGATTGGCTCTTAGTCACTTAAGACTCTGGAACCAACTACAGTTAAGTTAGAAAAGGTCAGGAGTAACTAAAAATTCATCAATTATACTTTCTTCTTCCCTTCTGTTCTTTCCTATTCTGCTAGATATGTAAAGGAGAATTATTACAAAAAGAAAAAAAATGATTTTTCTCAGCAGCATTTTGACATGGAAACTTCTGTATTATAAAGTAATTATAGTTCTTTCTTTCCTAATTGTGCCTTTCATCCCTACAGCCTGAAGCATGATAGGAGTATAAATGAATTACGTGTACATCGTCAGTCTCTCTCATTCTACGTATGGGGAAACTGAGGACTGCTTCCCCTATGTGTGGTGACTTTCCAAAATAACAATATATATTGGTGGAACTGTCCTCTAGAAATCAAAGCCTCTTATACCAAGATTTGGGCTTAAAAACTGACCTAGTATCTTAAGGTAAAATCTGCCAGCTATAAATGACCCACGTGGATATCTGAAAATCCAAGTTTGTTTTAATGCAGCCAGAAGTTTAATAAAATTAGTGTGGCCAATCAAAGATGCAATCTCAGCGAACTGAAGCTGAGATATTTCAATTTTATTTCAACTATATTCTGACTGTGAAAAGAGCACCATGCCTTGCTGTGCAAGGAGTGTATCAAGTGTATCAGTAAAATGAAAATGAAAACTCCCAAAAAACACTACTTTCAAGAGGGTGGTGTCTAAATGAGTGAAATAAATAAGAACTGCTGACATGGGGATTGTTCATATTCATCTATTTTTGCTGTGAGATATCAAGAAAAATGAAATGATGTATTTAAATACTCAACCTTAATACTTATATTCCTCAAATACTCAATAGAATGCCAGTAAGAATTTTAAAAAGCTATTTTTGGAGGGGGGAGAAAGGAGGACTTGCACTGCATTTTCCATTTAAAAATGGCTTAAAAAGTAGAACAGACAAGCTTCTGTTGCTTTTTTTTTTCTTCATGCTTCAAGTCAAATGCATTATCACTGGGCAGCGCTTGTGAAAGGGATATGGTCTTTAAAATCACATAAACTCAAGCCATCATAAAATGTTTGTTGAATTGATTGGAAGATGAAACAAAAAACTAATGCAAGTAACATGACCTCATTTCAATAATAATGTTAGGGGGTTTTTTCATTGTTTTAAAAATCTTATGTCTGGGAAGATGGATAAAGATATTTTGTACATAGCAACTAATCTTAGTTTTCAAAGTTTTTTTTTGTTTCTTTAGATTCTTTGCTACATTTTTCTGTAACTGATTGATTGTAATCCTCAAATATAGAGAAGAAAAATCTGAGTAGTAATTTACCAGCTGCTAACTGAAATTGAGTATCAACTATTTTCAAATATCAGAAATCTAACTATTGATTTTGAAGAACCTGGAAATATTTCCAACTCTCTTAACTGGTTCTTAGTGAACTGAGACACAGGAATTTACAAGTTCAGCCATGCAAATACTTGGGCTTGTGATTCAGTTTAAGTAGCGACAATACTGTGAAGGTAAAATGCTCTAAGAATATAAGCAAGATAAACTTTGTTGGGAGAAATTTTTCTTTTTTTCTCAGACCAACTAATGCACTAGAAAAAGCAGAAAGGGGCCTGAAGGAGCTGTTATGGCTGTAAGCACATATTCTTTCCTAATAAAGTTAAACAAAGCTCCCACTAACCTTAAGTTAACCAGGGTAACCACTCTTAAGTGTTTGCAGATTTAGGGTTTCATTTTAAGTTGTCAGGCTTTATAATTTTTGATCACATTTTCTTTTTTCTTTTCTTTTCTTTTCTTTTCTTTTCTTTTCTTTTCTTTTCTTTTCTTTTCTTTTCTTTTCTTTTCTTTTCTTTTCTTTTCTTTTCTTTTCTTTTCTTTTCTTTTCTTTTCTTTTCTTTTCTTTTCTTTTCTTTTCTTTTCTTTTCTTTTCTTTTCTTTTCTTTTCTTTTCTTTTCTTTTCTTTTCTTTTCCTTTCCTTTTTTTCTTAAACTTGAATACATTATTCAGCTCTGACAATGAGTTTTCTGATTAGTTTGAAGGTTAAGTGAGATGAGCATTATTGAAGTTTTTCTGTCCTTTGCTGACTCTGCTTTTTAAAGTGATACTGTTTTTCAAAGGATTTACATTCTAAAATCTCTTTCAAGCAAGAACTATTCATACAAAATTGGAGATAAATTGAAAAACCCTCAATCTCACTTGTTCCAAATAGATTTAACTTTATTTTTTGTCAAATGTGATGTGTGATATGAGGAAGTAAATCTGCAGTTTTCTAAATCATACTAGTAAGGGTAACAAAGTGGGTTTGTTTGTTTGGCTTATTGTTGTTTTAATTACATGAAGACATACTCTTAATTAGGCAAATCACAACTTGTACAACCTCTGGTTAGGATAGTGAAAATGGTCAAAGGCAACTACTGTATGTGTGCCATTGAAAAAAATTAGAAAAATAAAATTAAAAAAAAAAGGGGAAAAAGGAAAAGAACACCTCTTCACTACAGGTAGATGCATTCCATCTACTTGGCCTATTATTTAATTAATATTGTGGAAATGGAATGCACCCCAAATAAAAGAACAGAATGAGAGAGACAAAGAGAGAGAGGGGAGAGAGAGAGAGAGTGTGCGCACGCTCAAGGCTTGCCTGGCAAAGCATCCAGTGTTTTTCTTGGGTTTTTACTTATATCAAAATACTGAAAAGTTTGCAAGTTACCATGTGAATTTTTAAAAACTTTCTCCTCCTTTGAGTATGCTAAAGCAGTAAATATCCCCTTCAGATGCCACTAGCACAGATAGTCTATATTGCTGCTACACTAGATTAAAAGCAAGTTCTTTCTAAAACTCTGTATAAGTATATGCATGCAGCACTGTTGATTTCAATGGAGTAGACCACATAGAAGACTAGAATTTGGCCCACAGGGTTTAACATTTAAAAAAATGTATTACTAACAAACATGACTAAGTATATTTAAAGAGCAGCTTCATGATTCTGCACAAGTGTTTTCTGAAATGGTCTAAAAGAAGGTCTAAAACTTACCACACAAGTCAGGTCTCTTGATACATCCACTAGTTGCTGTGCTACTTGCAAGTCCATTAAAGGCTGCTAAGCCATCAGAGCTGTAAGCTCTTAGGACTGACAACATGTTCATCTGCTTCTCCAGGACCTGTGGACCCTGAACTTGTTCGGCTTTCATCACTCCTTGTGCAGTTTCATGGGAGGATAGAAGATTCTGACTGTGCCACTGCTTTTCTGATGCTTGTGGCAGTGGTGATACGAGCCCTTGTGCTGGTTGTGAGGTGACCACATTTTGTATATTGTTGCCTCCTTCGCTGCTTTCCTTGTTTAGGGCAGACAACTGCGTATTCATAATATCTGGTTCTATTTCAATGTCCTCATCTTCAATGTTTTCTTCCTTGGAAGATTCCATATCCTCAGACGAAGCTATGTCAGAAAGGTCATCAGTAGCACTTTTATTTACAGAGTCAGAGAGCAGAATATTTGGGTCATCTTCGGATTGTGGTTTTATTTCAGATTCATTACTGGTGCAAGAATTTTGTGTTCCCGTGCCAATAACACCAGGATAAACACCAAACTGCTTATAGAAGTCTGTTGTAAAATTACAAAAAGTGGATTCCATGTGGCTGGGCCAGGCAGTACTCTTTTGCTCTCCCAGGGTCTCTTTATTTTGTCCTTGGGTCATTTTCTCAGAAGCTGAGTCCAGCTGGCTAAGCATGTTTGAAACTACTGCCTCTTTGCTGGACTGTACCGAAGAGGGGAGCAAGCTCACTTTATTAACTGAGGCTGAAGCTTCTCTAGATTGGTCTTTGTTGTTCCCTATGATGTTGTCTTTACGTTTAGCCTTGCCCAAGTGATTGGCCTGGAGGTGCAGAGCCATTAGTTCCATAGATGAAGTTGTAAAGGAGCAAAATAAGCAGCCATGCCAAGCAATATTGTCTTGCACGGTAACAGATGAACCTGGGAGGGAGGCTGCATCTGGCCTTACAGATAAGTCAAGAGGTTCATATTGTGACTTTTCTGTTTTTCGCTGTGAGGACTTGCTATTGATCTTTTCCTCACCTCCATCTGAACCCAGAGCTTTTGCTGAAAGTGGATCTGACAGAGCTTTATCCTTCATTTCTTTTTCTTTCTTCAAAGAACTTAGGACAAAGCTGTCCATGAAAGCTTGCAAAGACCCTTGAAAGTTCACACCATTCCCAACCATGTTCTGGTAAGCACGGCCAAGTTCAGAGAAGTGTGTTCCTTTGGAAGATATGTCTGAACCCTTCATATTGTCTGAAGATACTTCAGATGACATGCCAGCTGCTTGTCCTTGCTGATCTCCAGAAGACAGCATTCCTGACATCCACTGCTGCGAGACCATGCCACTTCGGAAGTCGATACCAGGAAGCCCCTTGAAGGCTCCTCTCAGTATATCTGGTCTAATAAACATGGAACTTTTACTTGATGTCTCTTCTTTGTGATCTTGACTTGCCGCCTGCCCAGAGAGTGGTCCTGCTCCATTCTGTCGCTCCCGATGGTGCCTTTCCAAATGGTACTTGAGGGATGCAGACTGAGTACCAGCATAATCACAATGTGGACACTTGTAAGGCTTCTCACCTATGTGTATGCATAAAAAGACAAATACAAGAGAAGAGAGTTAACTGCACTTTGGTGTATGGATGAGTGAAGAAAAAAATCAACATTAGCTGCTTGAAAACAAGATCTTACAGATAATAATTCATTTTTTAAAAAGAAACGTCTTTAATTGAAGACTAATTTATAAGCTGAATATTTCTAAAATGGGTTTCTAGAATGTTGGGCTATTCAGGAATGACATGGTATCTACACACAATTAGCCATCTTTTTCTTAATCTAACATGTAGAAAACTGTTGTAGAATTAAAAGCTATGATTATGAAAATGAAGCATAACAATTTCAACCACAGTAATCATTAAAAGTACAAGTTTTAAAAAAAAGAGACAAAGAATGTAACAAATGGATGGTTGCAATATTTTGTGTATACAATTGCTCTAAAATTTGTTTAAATTATACACATGGAAACCATTTTTAAACCTAAAAAATTTATGGCACTGTTACGCAAGACTGAAATGAATGATTTAAGTCTTGCTCTGCAGTAAATCATGGATATAATTAGCAAATGGCATACTGCACAAGTAATTTATCATTATTTGGAGGGCACCATTCCAGAAGGATTCAAAGATCTGCAGACCTACTGCATTGTTTCTAAATAAAGAAGTATAAATACAGATTCTATAAAATATTAATATCATTATACTACATTATGATTGCAGCATGTAAGAACATATAGTTAAAATAAAAAGTAGTCAATAAAATAAAATAGAAATCAAGTAATAAAAAAGTACAAAATATACTTCTTTATTTGAAATTAGCATTATCTACTGGTTTTTGCAATCTTTTAAGTTTGTACTAATGGCACTTCTAATGCTCAAGTAGTAAAATCTGTAATTTACCTATCATAAGTGCTTTCCTAGGATTAGCTTGAATAAAGTTTTAAAACATATAAGATGATATTCACGAATTAAGTATGTATTTCAGTCCTGTACAAACTTTTATTGTTTGTCCTATACTTTAAAAGAGGTAGAAGATATTACATGCATAATAAATATTTACACACAATCATACACATATATCCAAAAAGAATGTATGTCTAACCAAATGTACATCTAAATTTTTGCAGGGCACCTGTTAGGAATACAGAGCTCATTTTAAAGGAAGAAGTATAGAAATACTCACAAAAAGAGACAGAAATGTGAAAAACTTGCAAGCTGTCAATACTGACAATTAGTGCTATCAGGGAGCTCAACAACAAGAAGAAACTGTTTTCTCTACATAGCTTTTTCTCCTAAGTGGCCCAAAAGACAATGGCCAACCTCTTCCAAATGCTGTAATGGAAAAATTTGTTTCAAAAACTTCCTCCATAGGAAAACAAGAAAAACAAACAAACAAACAAAAAGCTGTATAACATTATGTACTTTACCAAACCATCTGGAAAGTCACCCTTTTCAAATAACCTCAAAATCTGATTAAAACAAAATTGAAAGGCATTCAAACTTTCTGATTTGTTTAAGCTGCAGGCTCAGTTGAAAGTAGGGAAAGACTTGAGAAGCTGCTTCTCTTGCTGATCACAGAAACTTACTAACGAGATGCAACACAAGTCCACTCAAACTGACCATGACAGCTTACTGACTGGATACGTGGAACAGTAGCTGGATACATGCTGTAACTTAGACAGGGCTGAAGTAAATTATAAGGAGTGAAAATCCTAAATCCATGTGTAATCCTAAAGCTAAATGATGAGATGTGAGAGCTTTACATCAACCACGTTAATTGACCTTTTTCGAGAAGGAAAGCATAGCATCTCAAACAATAGGTGTTCAGCAGAGGAAGACGTAGGAATTAACAATGTTCATGCTTTAGGCCTGGGTCCACATAGTTTAAGGGAAGAAATCAGGTTTAAACATTTCAGTGCAACTTCTGAGTCTTTCACAATCACCTGATTAAGCTCTGGTGCTCTACCACCAAGAAGTACGTCTGCATTCAGTGGGAGTCATGCACAGGCAAACAGTTCCTATGGACCCTGAGATGCATCACCTCTGCTTGGGCTTCTCTGTCCTCAGGTGGAAGTCTGCACACACGTGCATGCGCGTACATATGCACACCCCCCAGCCCCATCGCAGGCATTTCAGGGTAGGGATAAGGGGAGAGAAGACCTCGGCTGTGGATTTGTTTACATTTCTGCAGGGCTGTTTGGGAGTGTGTAAACCCTGACAGCTGTGCTGCCAGTCAGAATGTGGACAAATATTAACGCTGTTTCTACAACATGCACATACTGCAGTATTTTTGAGCTGTTTTCCGTGATTTTTAAGTTTGTCCCCCAGTTACTGTCAATTACACAACTGTCACTAAAAGCCTCTGACACAACGGAGATATTTCAAGTATTGTCTAAGTAATCAGACTGGTGAAAAACAGCAGACTTTATAAGGTTGAATGCTCTCACTTTTGAGTTTTCACTCCTCTTGAAAAGCCCTTCCACATCCCCTATGCCTTTACAAAAATCTTTAACACAACTGTATTGATCACTTCCTTTTATTCTAATGATAGTTCAGTGTGTGTTTGCATGGCACATTAAGTGACGCTATCAATAAGTGTGTCCCAGTATTGCAAGCGCTATGTCAACTGCTGGATAACACACTTCGGCAGGGTGAAAGAGAATTTTGTAATATAAGCTGCTCTAATGTTGCTAAAATCATGCAGGAGGTGTTCAAAGGAATAAGTATTTAAAAACAGGTATATCTGAGTTAAAATATGCTAACTGGTAATATTTTGCACTAGTGAAGTACCTTCAGTCTAAAGTACTGGGCACAGCAACATACTTTTATTTTGAATTGCAGAGCCCTGAAGTCACAGTATCACAGTATCACAGATTTCTAGGTTGGAAGAGACCTCAAGATCATCGAGTCCAACCTCCGACCTAACACTAAGTACTCCACTAAACCATATCGCTAAGCTCTACATCTAAACGTCTTTTAAAGACCTCCAGGGATGGTAACTCAACCACTTCCCTGGGCAGCCCATTCCAATGCTTAATAACCCTTTCGGTAAAGAAGTACTTCCTAACATCCAACCTATAACTCCCCTGTCGCAACTTTCGCCCATTCCCCCTCGTCCTGTCACCATGCACGTGGGAGAACAGACCAACCCCCACCTCTCTACAGCCTCCTTTAAGGTAACTGTAGAGAGCGATGAGGTCGCCCCTGAGCCTCCTCTTCTCCAGGCTGAACAATCCCAGCTCCCTCAGCCGCTCCTCGTAAGACTTGTTCTCCAGACCCCTCACCAGCTTGGTCGCCCTTCTCTGGACTCGCTCGAGCACCTCCATGTCCTTCCTGTAGCGAGGGGCCCAAAACTGAACACAGTACTCGAGGTGCGGCCTCACCAGAGCTGAGTACAGGGGGACAATCACTTCCCTAGACCTGCTGGCCACACTGCTTCTTATACAGGCCAGGATGCTGTTGGCCTTCTTGGCCACCTGAGCACACTGCTGGCTCATATTCAGCCAGCTATCAACCAGTATTCCCAGGTCCTTCTCGGCCAGGCAGCTTTCCAACCACTCATCTCCCAGCCTGTAGCTCTGCTTGGGGTTGTTGCGCCCCAGGTGCAGGACCCGGCACTTGGCCTTGTTGAACTTCATACAGTTGACCTCAGCCCATCGCTCCAGCCTATCCAGATCCTCCTGCAGAGCCTTCCTGCCCTCGAGCAGATCGACACACGCACTTAGCTTGGTGTCATCAGCAAACTTACTGAGGGTGCACTGGACGCCATTGCATTTTCCTTTCAAAGGCCTCTCCGCTGAGTGAGCTTCCTTTTAGCAGAAGAGATCTGGACACAGCTCACCACAAATGCCATACGCACTGGACTGAAATAAGACACTGACTGAGATGGTTTGATAAAAAGTTCAAATCTCTCCTCACCTTGGTACACTGCCTCTGTGGTGCTCCCACCTCTTGCATGGCTAGAAACAAGATCTAATACGGAAGGTCTGCAATTGGACTCGACATGTAGCAACACACTGTGCCACCTTTACACTACAGCACTGGCCAAATAACATCGTTCAAAGGGAGTATTCAACCTTTTTTTTTTTTTTTTTTTTTTTCTCTCTTTTAGATCAAAATGTTGGCAGTGATTAGTGTACTTCAAAGCAATCTTAACTGTTGCTATTTCAAGGGCAGGCACTGGGAGAAGGGAGTACGATTGAGCAAATCATCTTTGAATCTTTGAAATTTACTGTTTCACTATTTCCTAAATTCAATAATTGACAAGAATACTCAGATGCTATTTCATCCATTCAGATTAACAACCAATAAGGCCTGTGTAAGTCTATACAAATGACAAAACAGAGCTATAAGCTTCTATGGGAAAAAAGCTCAGCCTAACTTGAACCAAACAAACCAAAACTCCAATCCAGTTTCAGTGGAAAACCCAAAGGACCCCTGATTTTCAGGACACTAGCAACAATTGTAATTGTGTATGTTCAAAGAATACTAAAGGAGTAAGAGAGCAAGGGCACACTTCCTGCCAGAAGATAACAATAACCTGTTTTTATCTCACACTTGGAAGAAAGGTTTCAGAGAATTCATCCTAGTGTAATGATTACCCAGGTTATATTGCCAAGAGCAGCATCTGGATGAGTTATTTAACACTTAATATCAGTTCACAGAAATTAAGGTTGCCGTGTAGGAGTGAGGGAACATGATTTTTTCAAAATAATTGTCTGCATTTCATATCTTAGAGTCATTTTTCATTGTTCACAAAGACAATGACTATCCTAACTCTCCAGCCCTGTTTGCACTACTGCAAACCCTTTCAGAGTGGAGTAGAAAGAGTGAATATCCCAATATGTACAATAAAAAAACATCTTGTAGAGAGCAACTTATCTAGGCAACATAATCACAGTTCTGATCTATCTACCACTTTGATTTTACAAGACACAAGACATCTCACAAAAACTATTTTATATCAGGACACAATAAAACAATAAAATTCAATGTTGCTTGTAAAATCTGAACAAAAACTTGGTAGATAACTGGAAACAGACATGTTGCCCAGTAGAAACAGGTCTATTTGTATAGTAGGTTGCATAAACAGTGAGGAAGTATAACCTATTCAAACTTCTACCAGTTCTGCTCAAAATGCAACCTGATCATACTAGTCATAGGAATTATCTGTGCTGGGAGACCACAACCAGATTACAAATAAATTTACAGAGTTTAAGGCCAGAAGGGACAATTATGATCATCTAGTCTGATCTGCTGTTCAAGACGGGCCAAAGACGCTCACATGATAAGTCCTGCATCAAAGTCAGAACTACAATTTGACACAAAACATACTTGTCTTAGTTTAAATATATTCCGTTTCAACCACAACAATGAAGAAGAATCCAACATGTCCTTATGTAAACTGTTTGCCATGTTAATTATTTTCACTATTCAAAATGTGTGCCTCATTTCTAGTTTGAATTTGTCCTAAGTCTGTTTCCTGTACTGAACCTCACAACATTTTTTCCATACTACACTAACCAGATTTTTTAATCAACAAACCATTCCCTGAGGAAGGGACTTGCACTCACCTCTCCACCTTCTCTTGCTTTGGAGTGGAACACCCTTCCCAATTTTTTCTATGTCCTTTTAAATTATGGGTACCCGCTGAAGATTTAATGAAATTTCAACTTGATATTATTCTCATAGAAAGACTGTTCACATCCATAGCTATAGCAATCAGCTAACAGCTCCCATTCTGTTGCTTCTCTGCCATAATACTAGGCCCAGTTCATCAACACCTCTAGTATTTGTTCCTTTACAGTTTGCTGATTTAAAATTCATATTGTTGAAAAGAGCCCACTTGACTATGCAACTAATCAATCCCTCCCCGTGATTTTTAGCATTTTACCATTTTTGTGCCATTGGTAAGTTTTATCAACAGCGATTTGATACTCTTCCAAATAATGATGAAATACCAAATAGACTGAGCTGAAAGCACTGCTGTGGGACTGCCAGGTTATGTACCACTTTGTCTGTGTATACTGTTGGTTTGGGGGCAAATGTCACATAGAACAAGTTATTTTCACAAGCCTTGAGAGAACCGTAAGAAACTTGATAAAACTTACTTTCATAAAATAAAATTGACTGGCATTAACTATGTTACCAGTTCTTAATTATTTACCAAATTAATTCTGTAATTTTACCTAAAACTTACATCAATGGGTAGTCCATTTATAATTTCAAGGTCTTACTATTCTTTGGGTTTGGAAAAACTAGAATAGCTCTAGAATAGCTGAAGCTTTTTTTTCTTTCCTTTTTTTTTTTTTTTTTAAATGAATTTTAATGATTTGGAGAGCTCTTCAGCCAGGGTTTTTAAGACTTTATCTGCAAGTTATCCAGTCTAATTCATTCTAAAAAATATTAAAATGTAGTGGGCTACAGTATAATAGCCTCAGTACTTAATAGCAGAACTGCATCACTGGAAAATACTTATAAAAGCCCATCATGCTTATTTCTGAGAACAGAGCAGAAGAGTATTTAGTCTTCCCTACCATAATAATTTTTTACCCATTTTGGCCATTCTTAGCAAGATACCAAGTGTTAAACCTGCAAGATCTACAGAAGTTACCTTGTACTCTGTAACCATAATATCCATGTACATATCTTTACTGTTTCTTTTAGTTCCCCTTACCAAAATCTCTATACTTCTTAATTGTTGATTTATATTTACCGCTGTGAGATTATTTGTTCATTTTTTATATTTAACATACAGCTTTTTAAAAATCTGTAACGCACCCTACACACCCGTTCCCCACTGAAAGCCCTCCAACCTTTATTAAAAAACAGATTTCTCATGGAGTTTGCCTGTGGGCTGTGCCTCTCTGCTCCTCAGCACAGTGAGGTCCATGCATCAATGCAAGAACCCCGTACCTAATGCTCCAGCAGGCAGTAGCAAGGTTTTGACGGATACTCAGGGACAATGTGTGTCTCAGTTGGATACTATACATTTCTAAACATGCTTTGGTTTTCTCTCATGCAAAGCAAATGAAATCAAACATCTTATAATTCCAGAGAATACTGCTTAATGAAAATATTGAAAACATTTTATAGCATTTTTTATTTTACCATTGAAACAGTTATTGATAACCTATTTTATTCATTGTGCAGTAGATATTTTAGAAATGAATTGCTGTATGGTTTAATTAGTTCATTATTATGCCTATTCTTACATGGTAATTTCTTTTATCATTCTAATCATTCACTTCACAGTTTTTAAACCAAATGGAATATCAAAAGTTCTGTAGGATTATTTTTGGATCCTGCACATGTTTCACCATACAATTAATCTGTTTGTCAGAAATACTAGTTAACTTCTTCTCTTTACTACTTTCCTTTACTAGCTATTTTTCTCTATTATATATGATTAAACTACCTCTACCCTTTAAGAGGACAGACTTGTGATGCTTTTCACTCAGTTTATTAAAGATTTTTAAATTGTGCACTAGGTATTACGACAAAATATTTTAATTTTTATAAAGTTTTATAATTGAATATTCTCATTTATTTATATCTCATCTACAGTATTTATTTAGTCTTTTTACATGTCTTTACTTAGTTAAAATGCAGACAGATAAATACAGTTGTTCCTTTGCAGGGAAGATTCAGTACATTAATATAAACTGCACACTAATTCCTCCAAAGCATATATATATATATGTTGTAAACCTGAAGACTTTTTACACAGCTGCTTATTGCTAAACAGTGTCTTGTCCAGAAGGGGACAATCTGTGTCTCTAATTGCTGTCACTGAAGCTGAGATTCATTATGTGACTTTCCCATTAAAATGTGAGCATTAATTTGTATAATGAAATATCACCCACTGCAGTGTTCATTAGCCATGCCCTACTGTATACTGCACATTGTTAGCTACCTAGAAACTGTAGTTAATTTCACTAATGGATATTTCCCTACTTAGTGTTTGGTAGGAAATTTATACTGTAACATTACCTCTTAAACTTTTAAGGAAATTTAAATTCAATCAATTATTTTCAACAAAAGTTTGGGACGTCATTAAGACAGGAGAAAAGGCATACTGTACAATGTTAAGGATGGGAAATCTGGAGAAATCTACAGAAATGAAAAGTCCTTTTAGTTCTTCTTAGAAATGTAAGAATAAAGGATGTTCAATACCAAAATTGTCTCCTCTTGGAGCACACATACCCATTTTCCTTAATTATTCATGTTGCTCATCCCACTACAAGAGCCTTCAGAGAATGGCAACAGGCAGTCTTTTTTTAGGAAGAAAATGTGAATTGAATTCATTTAAAACAGCACCATTTTTACTGTATTTCATCAGTTCATCTAAGCAAGTTTTAAAATTGGCTAGTCACATTTCCAAGGGAAACTGCAGTTAACACTGTAAATATAATACATGTAATACTTGTAAGATGTATATCAGCCATATCATAACATACTTTCAGCTAATGGACACAACCTTGCTAAACTGCTTCTTTCTACCCCTATCTGTCTTAGGTTTCTTCAGTTTAGCACAATCCAAACCTTTTTCAGGGCTATACTTTGCTCATGCACGTTATTCTGTTTTCATCACACAAGGGATTTAACAGTGCCAGTGATACAGGAAATATAGCTGAGGACACAAACCCAAACTGGTCCACATCTGCAGCAGTTTCTGAATGCTAATGCGAAGTGCAAGAGGTCCTAGAGCCCCTACATAGTATGTTGCTTGCCAAAAGCAGAACATATGAAATTTTAATTTTTTACGTTTAACTATTTCTGTGCTGTCCAAAGTCCCAGGCATGTAACATAAAAACAACACATCTAATTGGTTTTGGTGGGAATTGAGAATGCTCAAGAACATATAGAAGACACTCAGCTCCTTGAACGATGGAACCCTAAATTGCTGCCTGCAGAGGGGAAAAATGCAAAGTCCGGATGTGGCATATTATTGGTCTGAGATATTTTACATAAGAAAGTTTTCCTTCTCTTAGTCTGAGCACCTCTGAGCTGTCTGTGTTATAACCTTCACAGCTGTATTACCATTATTTTATAACCAGGAAGATGAGTCACAAAGTGGCTAGTCCACCCATCTTACTGTGAGTTACAACCTGAATCCAGTTTGTTCTTTTCCTAGACAGATATCCTAACCACTGGACCCTCATTCCTTTTCAAACGCCATCACTGACATTGTTCTGGAATTCTTAAAAGAAGAATGACACTATTCTCTGGCTTGTTGGAAACAGAATACAAAAGATATTCAGTACTGGAGAATTGTATAAGTATGGGGTCATAACTAAGCAACTAAAATCACCAAAGCATTCAATTGTCTTTCCTAATACATTCTATTTCATTACTGTGATATACTTTGAATTTTTGCATTTTCTTTCTTTTTTTTTTTTCCGTAAAATATTTTTGGGATACTATTATTCTTGCTAGTTTCTGAAAAAAAAAAAAAAGAAAGAAAGAAAGAAAAAAAAGCAGATCTATTTATCAATTTATTTTTCTTCATGCTTTGCAAAAGTCTGTATTCACTATAATTTTAGACACAAGGTCAAATTTTTACTTTGAGCAGTATAGCTTCCGCGCTTTAACAAAATCTCTTCCCAATTTCACATGGGGCAAATACACACTTTCCCTGTTTCTGTCTCTTCACACTGAGTTTTTGTGAGTTGAAGTAGGTAGTTTTGAAGAAGCAGGACCACACAGCCCATCTCTATCCCCTAGTCAATATAAACAAGTAATTTAGGAGGGTTATGGGGAATTCTTTCTTTCCTTTCTAAGCCATGAGGCTCTGGAAGATTTTGCCCTGAGAGTTCTTCCTCTCTTCTGTCATGGCTGTGCTAGGAAACTAGCCCTTCAACTGTTTTGAGAGCAAGAAAGAGGATAAACTCTGATTTTACATAATTATGCCCTTTTCTTCTTTTTGTACGGCAACAAGCAGACATCATATCTTATTCTCATCCCCTTAAAGCTGTTCATGGCTGAATATCATTGCATTAGAAAATAAGAAGAAACCTCTACAACTGTGTGTTGGCACTCAAATGAGTTTTTGGTGTGTTTTTTGTTGTTGCTGCTTCGTTTTGAGAAGCTTATGTGATAGCAAACTACACAGACATTGAGCCCCTGTGTTGAGAAGGTTGCAACCATAAATATCCAAAGGAAAAAAATAAGCAACCCAAGTCAGTAGCTAATTCTTTTATAACAGAGTATAGCTTCCTCCTCTTGTGAGGGATGAAACAGCTTCTCTAGCTTTTTTGGGCCAATTGCCACAGAAGCACCTCCTGGCTGGATCAGACTTTGGGTCTTGTGTTGGCATGCGTACCAAACCAACCTACTCATGTGCCTCCAAACACACAGATGTTCGAAGGAACCTGACTTCTGCTGAACTGCTTGAGCTCATCTCTAAAAAACAGGTGCTGTGAGAACAAGAACAGTAATTGAGTTAATGTAGTGGAGAAACACAGTAAAGTGTTTTTTATCAGTCAGTTATATGATCCAGGCATATAATAAAGACAGAGTGTGACATAAAAAGCAGGAAACTGTCCCTGTTAAGTATGAGCTAACCAATATTTGTTTAATAACTGGTATCTATTACATCATTTCCATTTACTGCAGAGCAACTTAATTTTTATTTAATAACTCTAGTAATTTGCCAATTTACATTTTTATAATATTTATTACGATTATTTTCAATATGTAAAACACCGCTCCATTTAAACATACTCTTGTCATTATTTACAAATACTTTGTTCTCAACCTAATGGAAATTGATTTTTATCTATTTTAAAATTATAATGCATTTTAAATGTATTGCAAATGTTGTTTCAATAGTCTATATAATGTTTTCTTTTTTTGTGTGTGTTATTTCATACATGCTTTAGTTGTTCTTGTTTTAATTTTTAGTAACTTTTAACATGCAATTTCTATGGAATATTTCCATCTCAATTAATTTACTTTCCATTAGTTCTAAGCCACAAATACCAAATGCGTAATCATTGTCATCTTTATAACAACAAAAAAATGACCACTATATAATAAAGCAAAAGGAAAGATGGGTATACTCAGGTTATTTTAAAGAATTTTCCTTTGCTTCTCCATTAGCAAAAATGTCAAATTGTTTAAACCTCATAGTTACAGGATTATTTCCCAATAAAATAACTACCATGGTTTGTTTTCACTACATTAGAGAGCAAACACATAAGGTTTGAAGTTTCATATTTCCTTCAGTTTTGGGAAGGGAGGCAAATACTGCTTATCTGCTACCTCAGTGAAATAAAAAATTCTGTTGACATTTTTCAAGCAAGAGGTATAACTGAAAAGTATTTCTTCATGCAATTTGTTTTATCTATCAATTAGAAAAATAGCAGTAACATTCCGAAATTCGTTTAAAGTATCTTAAAAAGAAAATGAATGACTCCACAACTGCACTGCCCACTGCACCTGTTTACAAAACCAAGTGTCCTAAATCTCCAGCTTTGCACGCCCTCCCAGAGCACACCACAATACCTAAGACTTGAAAGAAAACAATATCAGGTTGACCATAGACAGAATCTCAAGTGACATCAGCAGGACCTGAGGATGCCAATACTGTATGTCAGATCCTAACTATGGAGATAGTAAGCCTTCCTAAATATATAGTGTCTCTGTGTGAACTCTACCATGCACATATACACTTTTAAGCAAACATGGTATTATAATTTAATTGGAGTGGTTACATTTTTTTTAGTATCTAGAGCAGTGACATACAAAAATAAAGAAAGAATCTAGACCAGTAGTAAGTCTCTGTAGAATAGAAAGTCTGGTTTTCTTATTAAAATAAAATGTGGCAAGTTTTCTTCCCATGCTTAAAACATGTTAAGTATTACTATGTCCAAGTAGTAAGTTGGGTTAGTTCTAGCACAAAAAAAAAAAAAAAAAAAGCAGATCCATGAATCCATGAAGCTGATGTATTCATATGAACAGTGAGAGGTTAAAAATGAGCACGTTAAATTGTACAAAAATAGTAACTCTGAGCAAAACATACAGAATCCCTAAGTAGATGCTAAGGAAGGCCTTTGAAGCAGTTAATATAACTAAGTCTGAAACCAATAGGCTTATGCCTATTGAAGGACAAGGGTAATTGAAGGAAACAGTGATGAAGCAGGGAAGGAGACAGAAATAACCTCAACTGGGAAAAGATGATTCTATTAAAGTGGTCTTTATCCAACAACACATTCCTTGTGCTTTTATTTAAGACTGTCATATATCTTTCTCAAAAGACTTTCCAACTAATGAGTCCAAATCTACACTGGGAATTAAGGCTTCTAGCCACATATTATGTTAACCCACATACACACATTGCTTGTGTCGACAGTGCTCCGCTCCTCTTGTTCCTCTCACCTGTATGTATTCTCAAGTGGACCTTTAAGTGATGTGATGTTCTGAAAGTTTTTCCACAATATGGGCAGTCTTTCATGGCAGAACCAAGGCTCCTGTCTCTCAGTAAAGCTGGCTGTTGGACTCCTACAGATCTCCCAGCTTCTTCTCCAATGTCTGCAACACAGAAATGTTCTCACATCACTTCAGCACGTCAGAAGTTGTTCTCACTAAAACTGCTAACAAAACACAAAGTTAAACATGTCAATACTACACCTGTCTATTTCATTCTTTAAATCTGACAGAATGCTGACAATTCATGTATTTTCTTGTTATTCTCTTAAATTATTTCATCTTTCCTATCATCATTTTAAGCAGCATATGGTACCTTTATATTGAACCAAATTATACAAGAAAAGAAACAGCTGTGTCAGCAGCTGGTTTGATTTCTTCTTTTGCTTAGTTCCTATTAATTTTTCCCCAAAAGTTTTAAATTGTTGTTTTGTTGAATCTATTTAGTTTATAAGTATTGTAAAAATGTGCATGTTTTTAGAGGAAAAAAGGCTGCATCAGCATGTAAAAACCTTCCATAAAAATGGAATCGCAGTGATGAGTCCAACAGAAGTGGCAATGCCTACACACAAAGCTAACCAACTTTCTTCTGCAATACTTCAACATTAGAGTAATGATGCCTGACCTAGTGAGTGACCTAATATCATGGGAAAGCCAATGGAAAAATTGGTCAGATGAGGGGGGATTCTTATGCCCTCTCACTCACAGCTACTGAGTTTTCTCCTTCGATCTTCATGGCTGCAGTTACTCTTTGCTTTGTAATACAATGGGTGAGACTCCAGGACATCTTTTCTCTCTCCTGATATAAAGAAACAGTCATTCTCAGCCACCCTGAAGAAGCTGCTATTATTCAAGCAGACTATGGACAAAATAACTTGCAAAAGACTGATATAAATATTATAAAACATTGAGCATTTTTAAAAAGTCATTACTTGAACCACAGAAGACTCAGCTTTCACCTTGTACTTACAGGGTCATGTAATATCACATACAGGTATCAATTCACATTATCACCAAAGAGTATCATGGCACATGTTGAAATTCCGAAATAGATTTACGATACTGGCACACCACAGAGATACAATACACATGGACACATTACCATACCTGTGTGCAAAAGCTGAGTTATGAGGTCTGTATTGAGGTGGGGAGTAGGTAGTTAAAATCTGCATGCAAAGTCTCGACTATTTCAACCATAAACTAGTGACCGAAAATGCTCTGTCTCTACCCATTTGATATGTAACTAAAGCTGTCAGGAAACAGTGCAGTTTAAACAGCGTTGTCTTTTAAATGGAAGTGATGGAACATAAGAAAAACTTAACATTTGGCTCTAATAAAAACTGCTCACAGAAGAGCAGAGACCCAAATACCACATTACTGGAAAAGGTAAAACTAACAAGAATTTCATTATTTATTATAAAATGGTCACTCTAAACACTTTCACTTAAAGCTGAAAGAAGGGGGTGACCAAAAAAAAAAAAAAAAAAAGAAAAGAAAGTATAAATGCTTATCTTAGTCACGTATGTCATCAAGCTATTGTTAATAATCAACAGGCAAAATCTGATTCTTGAAAATGACATTCTTGTTTAATACTTTCTGACTGCTCTTAGACCGCAGAGTTATAGCACACTATTTCGGTTACAAGGCTAGTAACTGTCATTTTGAATTATTCACATGTATGTAAAGAAACATAATGCAGAGTTTATTTTGTCTTTCAGAATCCAGAAAAGCGTACATAGGTGCTAGTCTATAATTTCAACTTTCCTAAAGAGTTTAGATTTTCCACTTTTTTTCTCCTCAATAGTTGTATATAACCACATCCTAAACTGCTTCAGGAGAAAAAGAATTCCTGAGTGCAAAAAGCATTTCTGAAGTGCAAAATATGGAATGTTGATGATAAATGGTGGGATTTTATTTTCATTTTCAATAAATACTGTATGAGCATTATAGATAAATATATAGATAAAGCTAACAAGCCACTCAGGAGGAATTTACCGAATGAGTCTACTAGTTATGTTTTGCTAAATGTCACTCTAAATGATGGCCTGTTATCCATTTGCCTTTTATCTTTCTATCTAGAATATGTGTGGCCCAATAAAAAAGAATAAATTTGTAAGATAAACAGCTCGCTTTGCAGATTTAAGAGTCTAATTTTCACTTTACACAAAATTGAATTTTTTCAAGGCAGCGAGACGATGGAGTTTACTCTAGCACTAATCCCTCTGAAAAAGCAAACTGAAAACAACAATGAAGCAAAGAAAGATGTGGGTGGTCTGAAGAGTTTTCTTTTAGATTTAAATAGACATACAGTAGATAGTTCCAAAGGCTTTGCTCCAACAGGGGCCTTACCTTGAAGAATTTTTCTTCCCACAGTGAAAGCATTCCTAAGACTTTAAAGCTGGGCTGAGGGGTTTTCTTTTGAATTCCTCAGCCTACAAAGCCCACCGAAGCACTGGAGGCCATCACTACCTGAATGAACAGCTTTACATCTAAGTCCTTTTATTTCCAACAATGAAAAGATATGTTCAAGGATGCCGTCTGTCCCCATAAAATGCTACCCCAACTTCTTACTACGGCCCTGTTTTGGCAAATTGTACCTATTTGTCAAGGCACTTAAGTTTAAAATACGCTTAACTTTAAAATGCATTTACATCTCACTGCTGTCAAGTTTTTTATACTGACTCTCTTAAAACAACGAATGGACAGTGAAGGGGAAAAAAATGTGAAACAGAAAAAGGATAAGTGATTAGCAAGGAAAGAGTTATGAGGCAAACTGGTGATTATAGGTTAAGCCAAAAACAATATATGGGCAGAATGAAAAATCTTCTACTTTACCAATAGTCATTTCTGCTGCACCTCAGATGTGCCCCTTTCTCCTGCTTTGTTACCCTCTTCCTAAGCACAAAATCTCAGTTATGTTAAAGCGTGCAGAACTGTGGTAATGTTTTACAGGCCAGCAGAACTAGGATTAGCCCCACCAAATCCATCTATGAGTTACTTGGGATTTGAGCTATGGTCTTCAGGCTGCTCAATTCTGAGGATAAAAGATCAGGAAGGAAAGAGAACAGTTACTTATCTTGCAGTCATTGTGGTTCACTGAGTTATGCGGTCTACATGATGTGCACTCGATGCACATGAGATTAGGCTTCTTTTTTTACTACCTACTTCCATTATAGGCAGGTCTATGTCCTGAATGTCTTCCTGCCCATCCCTACCTTTCCTGATTCAAGTGCAGGAAATAACAGAACCGGGTATGAAATATTGTGTAGAGTTACAGGCTAGATGTGCAGCTTCCAAGCCTTGTATCTGAACTTACTTTCACTGAGCTTTTCTTTCACTTTGCTCACAGCAAAAGCCACGTGTAGAACTGCAAAAAGCAACATTCAGTTCTAAATGAGAAACCTGTCTTTGTGTCAGAGCAAGGAAAAGGCCACACCTGTGAGACCTGCCACACACAGCCGATGGACAGGCAGATACACCTCCTCAGCATGGCACGCAGCCATGAAGCAGCTTCTAGGGGAGACGTGCTGGGACACATCTTGTGTACCATGCCTTGGGTGACCATAAAGTCCCGATTCATTCTGCAGCCACTTGTGTGGTCAGCTGTAAGTGCTCACCTCAAGCTGCTCTCAGTTTGCTGTGGAACCTGTCTTTGGCACGACGGGGATTCATCAGGGCAGCCTTGAACTGTGCCATGGTGAAAAGGGACATGGGAGAGTCTCATGGCCAGAGGCTCACACAGAGGCAGGTAGTTCGCACCACCCCTAGCATAGCCATCCACCCACCTGCACTCTGTGCCTTGAACAAATAGCAAAAAACATCTAGGCCTGGCTGAATGCTCTTCACAGCTTACAGGTGGTGACAATCCCCTATGAAGGACTCAGATGCAACAGCCATTGGCTTTGCCTTCAAGAGCTACCGTTCTGTGGCTGTCACTTAGTGACTGCCATGGGACGAGTGCAAGGAAAGAAACTTCACTTTAACATCCATATCAGAAGGTGGTAATTAGCTACATAATCAAAGAGCTGATTTGGCCAAAACGTGAACGAGTCTATTTACCACACAGACTGAAATGAAAATTGAGCAAGCCATAAGACCAGTACTTGCAGGACTAGCTGTAGGACTAGCCCTTCATCAGACAGAAGCCCCCCTCTCTGGAGAGGAAGGATGAAAAGCCAGCACTGGAGAGGAGCTGCACAGGGCTGCAGGCTGTGTCCACATTCCCTGCAGTACAGATTTCCTCAGAGCCAGATAACACCAGGAAGCAATTTTGAGCCAGGAACACTTTTACAGTAGCAGGTTAAAAGAAAATAAGTGAGAAGTACACTGATGAATCCTCTTTTTACAGCAAGTATCTTACTAGGAATCAGAAATTATCAACTCAGAAATGAGCTACTGTCACAACTATCAGTGGCCTCAGCACAAGGATACGGACCCCACTGGGGCACAATGCCAACTTCAGTGGATATTTCTAGAAAAGAGAATACATACATAGGTAGATAACAAGTCTGTGTACTCAGAGCAGAGTCAGTCATATGAATATTTTTTTGGTTTTGAAATTTCTGTATGTTTTCTGTAAGACTGGCCTACCTTTGTGGGAGGAGTTTATAAACTTGATTAGAAAAGGACTGACTGTTTTGTAAAAAGAAGCATGTTTTCAGTTGGTTAGGTAATAGCACTGACTTCTGTCATATGAACAGCAAATATTCAAAGGAGCATCTACATACATGTCCCATAAATTTTACAAGAGCATTTATTTGCTGCGTGTATGTGAAAGTACAGGGATTCACAAAGAAGTACTTTCATGTTCAAAGGAGCTAAATTGCAGTCCTCACACAGACTAAATTATCAGTGAAGTCAGTTGGAATTTTTCAACACAAGGATTGCCAAATTAGCCAAAAACAGGCAATCACATGGAAAAGGTAATCAACTCACAAAATAGGTAATCACAAATGTGTTTGCTCTTGCACATTTTTCAGTCATTATTAAAGAACCCTTTGAAAGGGTGGCCAAAAGCCTTTAAAGATGCACATAATCCCACGTTTCTGTATATTTCAGAAATTCAAAATATTTGCAGTTCTTTTAAGCTGTCTTCAAAACTTAATGAAACATGGTGCAACATGAAGTGGCAATGACCATGGTTATTTAAAAACAGAAAAATTAAATGTATAAACCACCCTGATAATCCCACCTTATGTACAACTACTTACTTTAGCAGGAAAAAATTTATTCTGAATCGAATGTCAAGAAGAGAGTTAGAAGATATTCAATATTTTAATCCTGTCACTGCTGTAATCTTTATGCAAGTATGCCTAGACTCTGACCACCCTGTTCCCTGGGAAGAAGTAAAGGATACAAAAGTTTCTGGGAAAACATGCTTTACCTTTCTTGCCAATTCCTTAGAGAAAACATGAATAAGATTGAAAATAGTGGAAAATAGGGTTATAATTAATCATATTTTTTTCAGTTACCTGAAGTAGCTTCGATAGTATGCTTAGATGTGAGACTAGAATCTGCCCCAGTGCTTACAAATCTGAAATTAGAATCCTGTTAGCAGATGTTACTACACTTTTTGCTAGTGAAGTTCATGGCTTAAAATAAAAGTCTAATATTACTGAATATTACAGTTATATTTTAGGCCTCCGGAAAGAGTTACTAATGTCTTAGGTCAGGAACAACTTGCTGTCTCTATTGTTTCATCAAGGATTTAGGTTTTATAATGACCATATATGGGAATCTTAAACTGTGGAACATTAATATAGATTGGCAGAGAATTTGTTTAAACAGAGAGCTATTTTAGACGAGAATTGGAAAGGAGGCCTACTAGTGAGAAAACAGCATTCACATTGTTTGTATTATTAGAAATAAAGATTATACCAAAGGTTCCACTGGTAAATAAAGAGATACCACTTCTGACATCAGACTTCCCACTCAGCCCTCCGAACCGCACAAGCAAACAAAATTCACAGTTGCCCTGCCTATGCTACCACTGCGTGCTTTAGCAGATTTAAATTTAAAGTACAAGCTAAATTAAACTGAAGTAAAATGCCCACATCAATTTACACCAGGAAAGACTTGCCACATCTAGAAGTGAGCACACAGCAGTTATAGCCAATACCACCAACTACAAGGGAACTCCCTAGGAGTTATTTCAAGCTCAAGAGAAGACGAGCCAAAATATTTTAAGCAATTTCTTAGTAACTAGCATGCTGGCAACTTGGGACAGCGCACACACCTTAAGCCCATACTTTTGACACAGAGGATGACTGGTGGTTTTCACATGCCATGGGTTACACAACACTACAGCATGTATGCAAATTTTGGTTATATTACAATGCTTTTTAGTGTGGTACACATTCTGAGAAATATGCAAGAGTCTGTATATACAGCATAAAGAGACACAACAGACATTTAACCAAAATTAAGCTGTTTATCACAAAACGTTTCTTATCCTCTTTTCATTTTAATCAAATTCCCTACAGAGTTTTTGCTTTAGAGTTCCTAGTAGTCTTACTTTGCAAATTGTTCTAAATCTTTAAAACCTTTTAAGATAATCAAAGTTCAAACACAGTTTCTGAGTACATCTTTTTAGCTGTCTGATTTGTTTGAAGAATCCTGTGTCCAAAAGACAAAATCAGATATAGTACTTAAAAAAAACAGGGTTAATTACTTGCCATTAACTTACAATGGCTCTGTTTGGACTGAGAATTCATATTATAAACAAAGATTTTTTTGAATAGACTGTTTTTTTTTCCAAGAGACCTTTTTTACTCTTTCTTAAAAAAAAAAAAAAAAAAGTAAAAAAAAGTTAAGTATCTTACAATTTCTTTCATTTAACAGTTGGCAGAAGGAAACTCCCAGATGAACACTGGCCTGTGTCTTTCTCTTTAACCAGCTGAGTGATCCAAGCTTTTAATAAAGCTGTTCCAATTATTGTAAAAGTCATCTAGTACCTTATAGCCACAAATATTGACAGTTTATTGCACAACGCATTCATGACATTTGAAGGTCACATCATACATAATACATACACTTTTATAAAAGTGTCTGGAACAAAGAGATACATGATCAGCAATTACATCTTACCATTTTAGGGTATGATTTTATACTTATTTAAAATGAAATACTGTGTAAAATTCAAATAGTTAATAAAAAACAAAATAGTTCATTTGCTGTACTGTTTTATTAATGAGTGATACTTAGTTCAGTTGTACAAAATCAACAGAATGTAGTCCATGCCCCGAGAAGATTACAGTTAAATATCATTATCCTGTAAACCATCACACATTCTCTTAGCTCATCATAAGAAGAAAGTAAGCTTGAGACTTTGATCTTGCACCTGTATACCTCTCCAGGCCTACAGAACTCAATGATGCTTCAACACTTAGATTCAAATCAATACCTTAGCATGTTATTGAAATACTCATTCCACTAAAATTGAATCAAAATGAGACTGAAGAGAGTACAGAAGAAATTTTTGGAATGTAGGCACATGAAGGCATATTGAACATCTTCAGATTGTTTCCAATGCTTATGACTTTTAGGGCTATTCTGAAGTGCATGCCCCAGCGATATAATTAAAAAATGCAATTTATGCAATCAGACCAAAGTAAAGTCCTTCACTGAAGTAAACAAACATCAGGAATACACAGAGATCACCACTAGAGATCACCTGTAAAGTCCAGCTAATAAGAGCTGAGTTTGCAGCAAATGACTACATTGTTCCCACTAATACCATCTTTGCTACTTTCTTCCAAGATCCTGGAATACTTTTTTTCCTAAATCCTTTGTGTGCAAGACTCTTGAACCACACAACCCCTTCACTGGCTTTCCAGTTCAGTTATTCCAGTACCATGGCTTTGACATCCTACTTCTTTAGTTTGACTGTATAGATAAAGATGTACTTCTTCATTTATGTAACAATGGATCTGTTTGCTATCTTGAATGTAACATTAGTTACTCACAGCGATGAGCTTCTGTTTGCTCTTAGTTCCTTCAGAAGCGCACATCTGAGCTGCCAGGACACCTTATTGTACTTCTCTGTACAGAATACATTTATTTACAAGTAAAGCACTCTTTGGATCACCTGCTGTGGGCTTAAACGTACCTATGGATCTTTTCTTGGTGTATTGCCAATGTTCCTTCTAATCTATCCTCAAAATTTACAGTAGTGCTCACTTGCACTTCTGACAGTAATGCAAGCTCCCAAACCTTCCATGCGACTGACCTTTCCGTGTTTTTCTCCTCTTATTTTTTAAACAGGCTTAGAGTATTCTGGGTTATTCCCCAATGTTCATGCCAACAACAGTCTGCCTTTCACATGTAAGCCTGTCTGTCTCACTAGTTTTCCTACTCAAACCCTGACTCCCCCGAGTTAGCTTTGATCCTGGCCTTAGATTTGAAATGGGCACTTGGTTACTGACCAGATAGGACGAGGTCTTTCTGCACTTCATACAGATTGTTTACTGCTTTTGGAGAAAATTCCAATAGGGAATCTCAGCAGAGAAGCTATCCAACTGGATCATCTTTTGGATTTGTGTGTTATTTGTAGGCAGGTGTTCAGGTACCAGATGGCCTTAAAGCCCATATTACTCAGGTTATAGCAGCTTCTACAGGCTGTCTGCATCATATTCCCATCTCTGAGATTTGCAGAGTGGCTACATGGAGCTTGATAAACACTCTTACCTACCATTGCTCTCCTGATGCCAAGGCTAGATCAGATATCCAATTTGGGAGAGTTGCCTTACAGTCCCTCTTTAATTAAGTACTCCTGATCTCCCACTCCTGGGATGGATTGCTACTGCTGATTAAGCTCCAGAAGTAAGGATCTGTGGAGGCAATTTCATGAGGGAGAAAATGAAGTTGCTAGCTAATCAACTAAAATAACCATTAACTGGACTTCTGTGAATGAATATATTGCCGCCTTCTTGCTTCCATACTTAGCCTGTTTCTTCCACATTTCAGCATCTTTACCTACTTATAAACCAAACAGGTAAGGTATACTTCATTACAACCTCTATCTTATTCCTACTACACTTGTGGGACAGCAGAACCATTTAGTACAGGCCACACTAAGAAGGAAATCCAAGACCGTCAGTAAATTGTAGAGAAGATGGTGAATCTGGGTGGAAGAGAGCAGTACAGAATTCATTTTCTGTAACTTGTCCAATGTGCCCAAAAATATAGAGTCTGTGAGACTCTAAAAAGCAGAAATTAACAACCAGCTCCACACAGTTTTCAAAATTCATTAAATATCTTTTAAAATCTTTTGAGTAATTGTATGGAAATATTTAATAACTATACAGGCCAAGTTTCACCTTGAGTTGCTGGGCTTAGACAATAAAAAAAATAAATAAATTTTCAAGTCAGAACCACAGACTTGGCCACATTATAAGTAGGTCTTGGGGCCTCAGGTCTTATTACAGAAGTTTTTTCACTCTATGGATTAAGAAACACCCTTTTCATAATTATTATCTTATCATAGGTTGGTAAAATCAGGATAGAAGTGCTGGTAGCACATTATCAGCTTTTATAAAAACTTCTTCTAATAAAGAAAAATGTAAATTACTGAAAATGTCACAGGATCATCTTTCTGTAGACCCCAGTAAGAAAGAAACCAACACTAGAATCAGTCTCATAAAAACAACTGTACAGGTTAAAGTAGGTAAATTACTAATTTTCCCTCAACAAAAAGAAAGAGAAGTAAAGTCTGTCATTCCTTTTACAGATTACTGATTACAGACGTGCTGACAAAGTCTCCAAAAAGTGGATAATGTCACAGTGTGTGATACAACACTTGGACAGATTGTGACAGTACAGACTTTATTTTCTTAAATTTTACTTTCCAGTGCTGCCTCCAAACTAAATGACTGCTTTGAGCTAATACAAATACCTCTGTAAATAATTTTTCTCCCATTAACTTTTTTGGTACATGCCACTTAAGTATAATTTCCAACTTCTTTCTGCATTTAAAAAAAAAAAAAAAAGTCATATTTGAAGAAATACTTATAAGCAATCCTGAACTGCTGAGACAATTTTATTAGCAACCTCTTTCTAAAAATAAAATATGTTAATTACATGAGTTTTGCTATAATGGAAAAATATTGATTAAATTCATTACTTCTAGTGCTGAGAAAGGATCCTTTAACTGCTTAGTATTTTTTTCTTCCTCATTGGTTTCACAGTGGATTGCAGACATATTGGGACCAAGATGTCTTATAACATGATATCATATGAATGCACTCATTAATTATTTTATACTAATGACGCATCTCAAAAGGTACATTAGTAGGTCAACCTGTACCCATGTTTTGTAAAATAGCCTTAGAGTACGCTAATATTAACATGCTATTTGTAGGCTATAAAAGTAAGAAATAGTGCATATGGAGCTAATATATCAATAATCCAATCTCCATTTTCTACTATGAAAATATACAATTTTTCATCTGAACTATCTGGGTAAAGAAAGAGGAAAAAATACTGTATTTTGAACCCTCCTCTGATTTAGCTGAGCTTGTGGCAATAACTGGTTTAGGCATAGGCTTCAGTATGCTGGAATGATCTTGAAACTAATTTTGCATGTGTTGGAGTTGGACTGTGGCCATGCACGTCAGTATGCTGGAACTGAGTTATATAAATCCTGAGCCTTATTTTACATGTGGTGGTGTTGGACTGTGGCCCTGCCATCTTTTAGTTCTCCATCTGTAGATATCAAAGCCAGGGTGTGCCCGGACACTTGCTACTGCTCACTGCTTTCCTTCCACAGGCCTCTTCTGAGCTCCGTGCTCAGCAGCTATGGCCTTGCAAATACCCTCCACACCGGTGGGACTGGGAGCTCTTCAAAGCCCTGGCAGGTCTCATGAACCTTCATCTGAAGTCTCTTTTCTGCCATGGCTGGCCTTTCGTGCCCATTACACTTCTCATATCACTGTAATCCTAGCTAGTTATATACAACATCAGGGATGAGAAATAACTTCTCAGACAGATGGTCCCTCAGATTCAGTGAGTTAATTCCTCTTTCAATACTAGGTAAACAGCCCCTTAATTTTTAAGCAATTTATTGAGATCACAGCTCACAGACTTACAGAAGGTCTCAGAGTTTTCCTGACATTACATTTTCCCTGCGACCACTGTGATTTAAGTCCAGACAAAAAGCTAGAAGCTGTTTTCCTCTGGGGAAGGGGATGAGAAAAGAAAATATCAGGTGTTTGGAAGCAACATTCCTTCAAAAATACAAGAAACACTGGCTTTACATAAAGCTGGATTACCAACACAAAGGCAGTAATGCATAGTACTGAGAAAAACAAAAGCAGTTGTACAAAGTACTTATCACCCTAAGGTGAACTAGTGACATGGTGGGACGTACAGTCTGACTGTAACATGGTACAGTTTTTGAATGCCTCCTTCCACTAGTTCACTGTTCTTCCACATTAGTTCACCAGCAAATATATATTTTAGCCCATCAGGACTATCTATAAAATCAGGAAATAATCCAGACTAACTTATTTGCAAACACATTTCTCTACCTGAAATTAATAACATTTTGTCTATATGAAGCCTACCAAACTGAAGAAACAACTTCACAGTAAGGTCAAAATTGCACATTTGAATGCAGATCTAGCTTTTTTTTTTTTTTTTTCATGTGACTAGTCAGACACAACTTAGTTTATTAGCTGCCTTGGAGACAGACAGACTTTAGGAGAAGAAGGGTTGTTCCATTCCTTTGCTTATTAGCAATTTACTTTTTCAAATTCTATTTCTGCAAACTCCAATGCCAAAAGAAATTCAAAAACCAGGTAGTCTGCATGCACAGAAGCACCTTTTGTTTAATAAATAATTCAGCCATGTATTTCTTTTTAATTTAAAAAGGGTCTGACTGAATAGTCAACAGAGTGAACTAAAGTTAGCAAAATATGGTGTTGAAAAATTTAAAAGTATATTCAAGGCCATATTCATTTGCTTCACTTCTACACTGGAGAGGCAGACTGCTGCAGTTCTACCTTTTTTATATTTTCTTTTGCTTTCTTTTCTTTTTTTTTCCTTTTTTTTTTTTAAATATACTCATACAACCATGCAACACTCCTTTGATTTTGAAACCTTCCTTGTCCTAGAATTAGTCTCTCTCTCTCTTTCTGTTAACAGCACAACAGCAACTTCTCCTTTACGTCATGAACATCACCAGAAATTCAGCCAAAATGTTCTCACGAGCTCATCTGCCATGCCTGTAAGTGTCAGGCATAGCTACCGAACATCTTGAAAAACAAAAATACAGGAAAACATTCTGGAAATATTCTGACCATCATGTGGATGTTAGTTCCATATATTAATAAGTGTATGTTAAGGTACAGGAAACACATCCAGCTGCAAAAATCTGCAGATAATGATAAAATGAAATCGACTGAACACATAACATGCTATTGCAAATGCATACAGATAGTTGCAATCAGTTGAGTCTATTTGGTACCAACTGATCCTCTTGAAGACAGAAGTATATACAACTATCGTAAGTATGAATTCACACACTTGGTTTTATAAGACAAAATTCCCGGTAATAAAGGATAAGAAGGAACAAAATAAATAGAGTCAATTTGTCTACCTAGTCTTCAGCACCAGAATGTTCAAATAATTATCTTGAATCTTAGGGCAGTTAGCAAGGAAAAAGTGAGGCTGTGGTGAAATCTCCTTTTTCAGATTCCTGGAGATCTACCCATTCCCCCCGTACAACCCAAAGCAGCAGCAGGTACATAAAGTCTTCTTAACAAAGCCCAATCTTTTAGCCTCCACTCTGCTGAGTGGTTGAACGCTTTACTGCAAATGGCTTTACTGCATTTTGCATCCTTTCTGATCAACGTCCTCTGCATCACTGACCGCTCTTGTAACCATCATGAAATATCCACCAACATGAAATTACCAGTTGGATTTTCATGACATCAAATGCTGACAAAAAGAAATCCTATCTCAGAAAGGTCAGATCTGCAGGAAAGATCTTTACAGGGAAAGAGAGTAGGGGAAACCTACCCCTTACAAAGGAGCACTGATTTTAAAGAAAAGGACTCCAAAACATCCCATCTTTCAGAGTGGACATACTTATTTTCAATGCACCTGTTAGAAACAGAGGATTACACATAGGTCACGTTTGAAAGAGACAGGCGTTTCACAAGTACTTCTTGAAAAATTCCATAGGGTATGGAAGAAGAGCAGCTTTTCACCGTTTTTTCACTATCGTGAACAGAAGTAAAATTACCTGTAGTATATAAGACAAAAACATTAAACAGACTAGATAAACGCTCTGGACAGACCGGAAAATGGATAGTTTTAAATGAAACTTTTAACACCTTGGTCTGCTGTGACAAAACTACCCATGAAATATATGCCCCCAAAAATCCCTGAATCTGACAAAGTACAAACAAAAGCATCAGGACAACTATAGAAATGTAGACAAAAACTCCTACCCTGCAATTCAGAGGGGCTTAAGATTTTAATTTTGGCCAATTACTAGCTTAAATGAAGACACTATGTAATAAATACCATCTCAATCAACAGACTAATTTTAACTCTGAGAATAAAGACTACTGCATTTGTGGAGACACACGTTTCCATGCCTTTTCAGGATGGTACTAGTGGGAGCCACTCCAATAGCCTGGCAAGCCCATGCAGAATTTGGTACATAACAAACTGGCTTGCAACTGATTACATTTGAAAGCTGTCTACTGTGGGATTGACCAACGTAACAAAGTAATGTATGGGATTGAGAAAAGTTGAATGGCAGAACAAAATGGTCAAATGAAACTGAAATAACGTCAACAATTGTACTACTACTGGTCCTTTACTGGCTACAGATAAGTGATATCTTGCTACAGATATGTGTCCAGTCATGGGAATCACGGGTATTTGTCTCAAAAAAGGGATCTTATTGACTACTGGGCAATGGAGCTTTCTGATAGATGCTGAAACGTTTTAAGAAAGGGTGAACAACTAAAACCTGTTGCGGCTGAAGTCTGTAACTCTATACTGCTATCATAGGAGTTTTATCATAAAACTGCAGCCAAAGGACATTAATCAGGACAGTAGCATAGTGTATTAAAAATAAACAATGATAGAAGGATTCAACTTAGGAAAGGCAGCTCTGGTACCAGACAGGGCAATGGTGAGTATTGGAGACCAGTGGAAATGGCATTCCAGAAAAG
>NC_137707.1:20718151-20798151 GCF_964034855.1 Anser brachyrhynchus | reverse complement strand
GCAGTCCTGTCAGTGTGCCAGCAAAACGTTCGGTGACTACAGAAGGAAAATAGACTTGCATTTCTTCACAAGAAACTCTCCATCTCTTCACCTGGCACTCAGGTCAGAAACCCAGGTGAAGCCCAGGCTGCTTCTGGACAGAGAGCTGGACAGCAGAGCGTGCAAGCCTTGAGAACAGCACCACAATAGGAGCAAACCAAAACAGGGAAACATTCAAGGGAAATCATATTTAAAAAAAAAAAAAAGCAAAAACAAAATCTTCCAGTTTACAAATTCCGATTGAACAGTGGTTTGGTCTGGATGATTTTAAAAAATAACAAAAGAAGAGAGGGGGAATCTAGACTCCGGGGTTCTATTTCCAGTACAACCACTGAGCTGCTGTAAAACTCAGTTTACCTATTTGACAGACTTAGTTAATTAATGTTTGTAAAGTGCTTTGAGATCCCTGGATGATAGTGCTATATAGGTATAAAGTATTATTATACTAGAAAGTAAAACGTCCCATAAAATAGATATTGCCCTAAATTCTGGTAAAAGTTAGTGCAATAATGTAAAAAGCTGGTTATGTGCCTACATTAAACCCAGATTTAAAAGCATTAGCACATCACCAATGTGCTCCTGTTTGGCATGTGTTTTATGCCCAATACCCTACTCTGGCACATTAACAATCTGTGTATTCATTTATCAGCAGTACATTTTGAATTGTATATTTATGGCACAGTGCACTTTTCATAGCTGAAAATTAATGAACATGCCTCTCTCGTAACAAACAAGCACCTGTGCTGCATAGTTAGTAATCGGAAACAGATTTATTTTTATTAGTGTATATGTGGGCAAATTTTCTATTTTTTTAAAAACCTATGGTATGCTAAAAGCTTGATTATAAGAGTATATTCTGCCAAAGGATATTTTTGTTTTATAAACTTCTACTTATAATTTCTGCCAGTAATATTTTCTTTTCAGATTTAGTGATAATGCCTTCATATAGAATGTAATCATTTGTTTGCAGAGCATACTTGTCTTGACAAATCAAGTTCTGAGCTGTTGCCAACCACTACTATAACAAAATGAAAATTCACAAGTAATGAGGAAGATGGAACTGAATATTTAACCATTTCAGCTAAACTGCACTTCCCAAATATCTTTTAAATCATTCAGCACTCCAATCAAAAACTGCATCACCTTCACCAGTCTCGACCAATTAATCCTGGATAGAAACTCTTCCTATTTCCTGGAAATTTCCTATTTCCTACTCATCAGTTTTCATTTTTATTATTTAAGGAGGGAGTTTAGCCAAAGAATCAAGGAATGCTTCAAAACCATGAAACCTATATACATTGTGAAATATGCTAGATCACAAGAACATTTAGGCACTCCTCCTTCAGCATGTGCGCTGCCCAGTCCTGGCTTGTTCCTGGCCCTTAATTTAATCTTCTAACTTCCTAACTGCTGCAATTCTAAGAGGTCCAGGGATATGTTCCAGCACCATAAAACAAGTACAGTTATTCTACCTAAGTCTGTAGTATCTTACTAATTTATTTCTTGTGTGGCTGAGTATAAAGAAACATCTGCTGTCACTGTCTTCTCACCTACGTGGTCTCATTGCTGCTTTCATGGCTCCTTCACAGCCTGTGGCCCAAAGAGGCTTTTGTTGAGTTAGAAGTGGGAACTGGAAGAGTCAAGACAGTCCTTCACCACCCAGCTATAACTGGACTAGATTTGTATACCACTCAGCAAAAGATACTACAGCCTCTGATAACATCTGTAATATTACAGTCAAATAAAAACCTTGTCATTGGTAATGGTGGCAAAGGGGGCAGCTTATTCAGTTCTACTTCACAGCGTATCTGCACAGAAAACAATCCCAAACTAAGAACATAATCAAATATTTCCAGAGGTGTTAATTTGGGTGCCTCCATTTTGTTTTAGTAGACCACAACGTCAGATCCAAACTTGAATATAGACTTTTTCATTGAGCTCTTTAATCAAATTCGTTTGTAAATTAAGCTACAAACAACCTGTCAAAGCCCATTAAGAAACCTGAACAAAACTCTTCTGGAGAGTACACCCTATCCAGCCAAAGAGCTAAGCTACTCTTCTCTGTGGCATTCTGTGTTAGATGCAAGTATTGTTTTTCATTGGATACATCTAACAGTTTCCTGTTCACACATCAGGATGGAAATACTAACGTAAGAATGTCAAACTATCTAGCCCAAAATGACTCTTCTCCATCTACAGAACTAATGGTAATCTTATTAGTTTTCATTATACATTTCTACATTTCTTATGAATTTTGCAGTCTCTGCTACCTTAGGAATATCTTAGGTCTACAGGGAAAAAATGGCATTTATGCCATCAGCCATCTATCTCACACCAAAAAAAAAAAAAAAAAGTTTCCTTCTCATGAAGGAGTACTTTATCTGTCAATATTTTAAATATGAAGCAACCTACTAACAATCCAATTGAAATAAAGCTATTTATTTAAATAGCTTATCACAAGGAAAAAAAAAAAAAAGTAAAAATCCTAGCTGATGCTGAAGTCCTGTAGCCCTGATTTCCAAAAATAATGCACAAGTCTGAGATTGTCTGGTTGGTTCTTTCTCTTTCAGGGCTGTTTGGATACTCCTAGCAGATAGTTCAGGAAGAGCACCAGGTGTAGCTCATTCACAGCCTGGGCCACTAGACATGAAAAACCCTTCTACTACTTCAAAGCTGTTATCTCCACCAGTCCTTTACTGCAACGTTGTCTAAGCTCACAAACTTTACACTAACCCCTTTCTCAGGAAGGGAACAGTTTCGTTTTTTCTGTAACACTGACAACTGGATGATGCTTTTTCTCGTCAAGCCACAACCCAGCACGATGTTTAAGCCCTGTTTTTTGCTTAGAGCTCAGCAAAACCAGGATTTGGTTTGAGGAAACTTACATGCTTCAAGAACTGTTAACGGGTCCCTGGGTTGAATGCAGCGGGGCCTCCAGAAAGCAGAAGCTGGGAATGGAAGTAACATGAGGAAATTTTGGACTCCTTGGGGAAACATGTACAGGGCATGCCTCACTAATAACACACTATGAAAAAAAGGCAAAACGTTCCTCTGTGTCAGTAAATGTTATCTTCTCAATTTGGTCTTTTAATGCTGATGTCAACAGCAGCCCCAACCAATTGTAAAGGTAGGCTATGTCCCAGTAATTTTTACAGTAATTCTCTACTATACTTTACAGTAACAATGCTGTTATAGCTATGGTGATCTAAAGATAGAAGCACAGTAGAATTTGCAAGAATTAACAGCTTATATTAAAACTTAACTAATATTAAAACAGCTAACATCTAAAAAAGCAGGAATAATTTTCAGTCACAAGTTCTTTTTCAGGGCAGAGCAAGCAGCAAACTTCTATTACTGCAGTTACAATCAAAACAATTTTTCCCAGTCTACAGTTATCTCATATTTAATAGGTTTGGGGCATTTTTAGAAGCAACTTTAATACTTATTTTTAGAGAGAAATAATGTTAAGGGAAGAAATTATTTTTTTATTTTTCAAAATATCAATTAGAGCAAACACAGAAGCACCAAACTCAATGTACATGTAAAGTGATTCTGCCATGGACAGCACTCTTATGGTGTGGTGAAGAACAGACCTGTGAACTAGTAGAAGTCTGTCCTGCATGTTACAAATTTTGTGATAAAATCCAAGTTTATTGTAAAGGTCATGACCAGATAATACTCATTTTCTTTGTGGAAATCTAACCATTTACCACTAATGACTCAATACCCTCATAGTCATCTTTAAAATCTCTTAACTGTACAATTAAAAATATATGTGCTTTTGTGCAACATACCTTCCAGTGTTGGACATTACAGTTAGTATTTGAAGAAAACAGATAATTTTGCCAAGTATGGACACTATCATGTTTATTTTAGTAGTATTTCTGGGAATTTCTGGACAGTTACATGCAAAAATATATTTTTGACCAAGTTCTGTAATTCATAACTAAATAAAAATCCCCACATTTTTATATGACAGCATATTAGAAATGTTTTAGGTCAGTAACATTAAAAAGCTTAACTTTCCTTATCCAAAAGCCAGGAAGAATCCTGAAAGTTTGACGTACTCAAGTCTTCTGATTACCATTTATAAGAAGAAGAAGAAAAAAAAAAAAAAAGTATTATACAAAACATACATTATCCCTAGTACGAATTTAAAGTTAATTGAAGCTTGGATAACTGATGATAAAGCGTGAACTACTTCATCTGCCACAAACCCAGAGAATACCATTTAGATAGAATTTGAAATGGAAATCGTCAACTACCCTGTTTAAATATTAAAAAGCTGAGGGGTGGGGCTCAGCTCAGTTTCACTGAGTTCGGCACACCACAAACCACTGCAACACCACCATTTAGCTTTTGTGCACAAATGTTTATCCACAGATCTCAAAGCGTTCAACAAAGAAAGCTCTTCTGTGTTTTCAAACAGAAGAAACTGGGGTATAGAAAGACAAAATTACTTGCCTAGGTGTAAAGAAAAGTTTCTGGAAGAAAGAAGCTCCTAATCCTACCCAATCCCCATGACATCAACAACATCCTTGAGGTAATCTGCAATAAATCTAAATATTTAAAGGCACATGTAAAACTCATTTCTACACAGCTGACCTGACAGACAAAAAGACAAACATCACAGGTGGAAGCTGTCACACAAATCAATAATACTGTGTCACTCCATATATAGATAGTTATAAGAAATGCATGTTGCAACAGCCTTGCAAAGTTACACTGAATGAAATATTTATAATTGCAGAGTGGACTTGACACAAATAAACATCTTATTTTAAAATAAAAAATGCAGCCTTTATTCACAGTTTGTTGTGGAGGTGCAAACTGATGGAATTCTGTGTGACCCTAATTTCTAAGTTGCCCACTTGCTTTCTTTTATCAAATATCTTTGCTCCCAAATAATTCTCAAGGAACCTTTATTGCAGCAATTCCCAGTGCATGAAACAGTGCCAGGAAGCTCCACCCATTGCCAAGGGTCTTCCATATCATCGAATAAGAGCCCCACATAACAATGCTGTTGCACCACAGAACTAGGAAAAGACATCTATGACTACTTCGCTGCAAGTCCTATAAAACAGGAATCCATAACATAAATCCTAAGGGGCTCTTAAATACAGAAACTATAAAGCAGGACAAGTATAATCTAACAAAAGAGGAAGGCATTTCAGATCCTGAATTTGGGCTGGGAGGATAGAAGACAGAGAGCATTTGAGTTTATCTCTAGATAAATTTCACAAAGGGCTTAATATTTGTCATATAAATTCAAACACTTTTGTCTTAATAGAATGCAAAGTCCAACAGAGGTTGTGGCTGGCTTGTTTACACTGGCCCCTCTTCACCTGTCATAGTGACAGAAAGGAACAATTATTTAAAAGGATCTGAAAACAGACAGCTTGAAAACAGAGTAAGGAAAATGGTATCAAATTGAAATTGCATGGACAATTTAGGTTTAAAGAATATAATTATACAAACTAAATTAAATTCTCCTTCTGAGAAAGGCAGCGCATGGTCTTTAGTCTGACAAGTGGCCAAACATGTTCCCCACTCTGTTCAAAAAAACCCTCCTGTAGCACCTGTGTCTCATAGCATTGGAGCAAACCACAGAAAATAGGGATCCAGTCTGTAAATCACAACACACCTGACTGCGGTTCCCAGCACTGACACTATGTTAGATGATGGCTTTTCTTTCTTTGATCAAGAGTCAAGACATTATTCTAGATCCAACGGTGTAGTAAGACAAGCCTGTGACTTCAGGGAGGATGGTTAAAAGGGACTGATTTTCGGAAGAGTTCATCTCTGGCAGCTAGTGCTTTTTCAACTGAAGATAAAATTATTACTTATTTTGCTTTCAGCTGCTCATCTATGAATTAATCTAATAACATACGCATATGTGTATATATATATGTGTATGTGTTTACATATATATAATGGGAAATGTGTTATAAATCTGTGATTAATACTGGTGTGAAAGTATATCACCTGCTGAGTAACATTGGTAAGATTCTTAAACTTCCCCTGCCTATTTAAACTATGTGATAGCCCCCCTAGATTTTGTAGGACTACTGCATCTTAAAGGCTTGCATCATCTAGATGCCTTGATAAATTAACTTCAGTACCACCAGTACCAAGTTTATGTAGGACATAAACTCATTTGTCAGTTGGTCAGCGTCACTCAGCGTGATCTCTTACACTACCTGGAAACCTCCTCATCCCTTTGCTGTACCTCCATCTTCTCAAGGGACATGGGCTCCACCACCTACAACATGTTAGCTAAGTACAACAAGGTCACGGAAAGCGAGGTAGTCTGCAAGCTGATGCAAATATTTCCATTCTGTGAAATGAGATGGCTGAAGGCAGCAGAATCTCTTTCTGCAATTATTTTTGACAGGGAAACTAACAATGAAAGACCTGAGAGCAGGTTCTGCTTTCACCACTAGGCAGCAAGGAGAAGAAGCACTTTGGAGAAGTTAAGGAAATGGGTCTTTAGGTACTCAGAAGATCTCTCAGTTGTAAGGGTAGGTGTCGTTAACATGTTAATTTTTCAACAACTGTGCTGCACCAAAAAAAAAAAAAAAATCTAAATTTCATTTTCTCTCTTATTTGTGGGTCTTACGCTGCTGTTCCTATGCAAGCAAATCCCTATCAAAATCAATCACGTTCCCTACTTATGTTTTTTTATGATCAAAATGCGTATTTATACTATTTTATAAAACTCACAGAATATGTAAAAGCACATAACTTCAACTGCAATAAAACATGGACAACAGAACCTCAATGGAATTAAACTAGTGAGGGTTTTTCAAGAGAAGAGGTTTCAAAATGAGTTTTCTTTGTCCCTAAAATGAGAACATTTTAATGTAGTAGTTTGCAATTTTCTCAGATTTTTGTAAAGGATGCAACAAAGAATACAATTATTTTTCCTCATGGATGTTGGTGAAAAGCCTGAAGGAAATTTTCTTAAACTTGCTTCAAATCTCTTTCCCCAAAAGGGTATGTTTCTCTTTAAAGTAAAAAATAAATAAATAAATAAATAAATAAATAAAGAGTTATATTACTGGTAACAAAGGTTTTAGCATCCACTAAAATGTCAGCTAAAGTTGCCAAACAAATACTTACATGCTGCTGATGACTGTTTATTTAGGAAAAGGAGATTTAGCTGTTCACATGTTCATTAGCACACACAGAGAAATGGATGAAAAATTCTTTTGGTACTTAAAACTGATGCCATGGCTGCTGCTTACAAGTATTACTAATACACAGTGGGCAAAAACTGAATAAAAAGCAGATTAAGATATTTAAGGAAAGCAATGACTGAACTTTAAAAGAAAAAAAAATAATAAAGCAACCAACAGAACTGCTACTTCTTTTTTCCTGGTTACTCTAAATGCTTGAAGCAGATTGCCTGTTATTTTAGCAAAATATGGTGATTTCTGAGTGTTCCTGTGCTTTTACATATTTGAGTTTTGCAATGATTCAGGCATTATTGCTCTGTAATAGGTGTGGCTGCCTTTGAAATGTAAGCTCACAGCTTCTGTAGTCAGTGAACCATTGCTGATAGGGCTGACTAGTCAGAAGCAGAACTGGCTAGTTATGAAACTACTATAGTATATCCTTTATCTCATACACATTTAAAGGATTTACCTATCTACCCCACTGCAGACCTACTCATTGAGTAGGAGCCAACAGCATATGATTGTGTTAATTAATCTGCTATTGTGAGTAAAGGAACAGCTGCAGTGGTCTCGTGGATACGTTGTCAAAGGAAAACAATGTAATGTTAAGCTTCTGACTGCATATTCTGTTACAAAGGAGGTTTACGAGAAGTTAAATTCATAAATCACAGATCATTTTTGTAATAATAATAAATATCATCTGACCTTTAAAGGAAAGGTTTTAGCATTCTTAATTTCAGTTTGAAATATGTTCTGAAATACGATACTTAAGCTTTAACCCAATTCTTTATTTGGAAAACAAACATTCCCCATAAATGATAGGAAATGGTAGTAGCTATAGAAATGACCTCTGACTGTACTAGATACATGCCATTGTAGTTTTAACAAAGATCAGAGCCCAAAATATCAAGTTAAAAGAAAAAATTGTTGGCTTCCATCCAGTGCCTCTTCTAATAAAAACACAGTTTCCAATATTATACAGAAATGCAGAATGAAAGAAACATTCATTACAGGAAAAACACTTATTATTTACATAGGATTTTATCTTTTTTTATATGGAAAAGGTACAAAAAAGACTTTATCGTAAGTAAAATAACGTAATCACTTTTGTGATTCAAATATCTACCCCCTACCAAATCCCTTTGGACAGTATATATATCGATCCTTTCATAAACACCCAAGTGGTGAGTGACCCAGAAGAGAGAATAAATAGAATATTTTTTTTTATGCCAGGTACTTAAAACATAACCATAGTAAATTACGTTAGAAATGCAAGTAGGAAAAGTTTCACAATTCAAAGATGCCTGGATTCAATAGTAACCTTCTGCTATGGTAGGCATGATTTTATGAAAATACACTGAGAGGTTTTTAATTCAGAAGTGGTTTGCTTATTGTAGTATACAGAGGAATATAATAGTCAACCATTATTTTAAATAACAGAGACCAGATTCTTAGTGGTTACAATCAACAAATCCCCACTGGTATCTGTATTCGTATGCCACTTTACACCAGCACAAAAGCTGCTCCAGGAAGTGCTGTCTTTCAAGAAAACACATCAAATTATAGAATTCTTGCTTTGTTGTTGTTTGTTTTCTTTTTTTAATTTTATTTTTTATTTCCTTTGACAGTTGTAGTTAGCTTCATTGGCATACATTTTTTAGATGAGATAAACTGCTACTTTATTTCTCATAAATCTTTTATGTCTACAATCCTTTTCTTATCTATTTTTAAAATCTGTTAAATTTGTGAAACCAAGGACCCAATCCAGAGCTCTGGTACACTGGAATGGCTGACTATTTCAAAGGAACTATGCCAATTTAAATCTCTACAATGTCCTGGCAGCAAAAGAGATGTTTTGCTTCAGCTGGAGTGGAACATATATAAGAAAGCCTGAAGTAGATTTATTCATAATTTTCAGTGTGATTTAAAACAAAGAAAAAGAAAGGAGCATAACTTTAGATATGAATCACCAGTGTACAACTTGATAACCCAGCAGTAACTGTATGGCACCAAACAGCAGATTTCAATCCAACAGCAGGCTCCAAGGAGAGAGAATAATGCCAGAAATTAGGACCCCAGTGTTTTAAACCCATGTAAGTGATATCTTCCAAATTAAAGTGTTATTCACAATAAGAATCATTTTATCCCTCACACAAAACGCAAGGTTAACTATGGATATCCAAATAAATAAATCTAATAACATCAGTGGATGTTGTTTGCATTTGGAGGACGCTCCTCGTCAAAGTAAACTCTACTATTAGTTCACCCAATATCCCCCAGAAATAATATATGAGCTCTAGAGAACTGCCATCTGTATTTCAGCTCTTACATGTTATTTTTTAACAGATCTGACTATGCTTTATTAAAACATCAGCATGCATCTCCTTTCTGTAATATGCGCACAGTATTCACCTCAATTGTGTAGAATTGCCAGTTGCTCGCATAAGGTCATTAAAACAACACTTTGTAACTTTAATCAGGCTCTGTGAATTCATGAGCATCATTAGTCACTGGGCTGATGACTTCAGTGAGGTTGATTGGGTTGGGCCTTCATTATTACTTAGTATTATGTTTCATTTTCCAAGTCAAAATTCTCAAATAGAACAATTTCTTGGACTTTTAAAAGCCTGATTAAAATAGTGCTATTGGCTGAGACTTAGTTTGATGTTACCCGCTGTTTTCATTTGACAAAATATGCCATAACTTTGGAGGAAATAAGATACATACTTTAATGGAAAATTACAGCTTTGATTACTGTACAGTTCCTTTCAAGCTATGAAAAGAAGGATGCATGGAGAAAAGTAAATTTCTTAAGTTTCCAAAATGGAAATCTAAAAAGTTCCCAGAAAATAATTGAAATCAAAAGGTAAATTAGAATAAATATTGAATTCTGTCATGCTTATGACTGGAAGGCCACATGCGCAGCATCAGATATAACAGTCTTCTACTGAGGTTCTCTTTCCTCAGAGATTGAATGGATCTACCCTGCCAATTAACAAGTGGTTTTACCTCTACGATCCAGTTTCTTCTGGATCTTAGAATAAGTTGGTCAAATTTATTCACATTTATCTGCAACAGGTTAACCAGCTGGCAGTGATCCTATACAAGGTTAAAAATATATATATATATTTTATGACCCTTGAAGAGCTAGAACAGCAAGTGATTTAGAGGTGACATTAGGGAATAGCACTTCAATTGCCCATTCGGCTGTCATGATTGTTATAAGCCCCTCCAAAATGTAGAACAACATATAAGATATCTATCCTTTAATTAATGGAAACTGAAGAGTGTCCTAGCTATTTGGGAGATTGTTTATGGTTATATCTTAGTCAACATATCAACAGAAAACTGTTGACTAGGATACTCTATGAATTGTGTAAGTTGAACAACTAGTACTGCTTTAGCCATCATAGCTTAGCAGCCGTTACCTATTAAAGCTGCCTAGTTAAAAAGTCACACTAATTTCTATTGTAATTGCATCTATTTCATTGTTCTGGACATTTCCTGTTGTGTGACCAAAAAAAAAAAAAAATGGTCTCAGTCAGTCCAAGAAGAATAATGCAAATGTAGAGCTTTCAACCTATTTGATAGCTGATACAATAATACTTTTACTTTGGATCTACTCATGATGAATACTGGCTGTAGAAAAATCTGCAATTTTCTAAAAAAAGAACTACAGAATTCAACTACAGAAACTCAATATAGGCTACTGTATAAATCACTGGACTGAAACTCAAGAGATGCTCCACTAACTCTTCCATTGGAATACTGAATGACCTTAAGCAAATTCTTTTGCCTTTGTCACCTCAGTTTTGCAATGTATAGAATGGAATTAGCAATATTTTACCTCTTTGTCAATTACTTTGAGATTTACCACCACCAACAACAACAAATGTGTAAAAACTAGCCTATTAGACAGGAAAGAAGCTGACCAAATGATGTTGATTAATTATTTTTATTTTAAGAATGGTTGAAAATATACTATTATAAACATATCTGTCCATCCTGGAATAAAACACAGATCTCTACAGAAAACATCAAAAGAGAAGGCAAGCATAGATTCCATGAGGAACAAGAAAGTATATAGTACTCTGACAAGTGGACATCATCTACAAAGAAGCATGCATGCATGGAAACCTTTAAAGCTTATGAATCCATACTACTCCAGAGAGTCAAACTTAGCTTTCCCCAGCCATCATGTTCTAAAAGCACTGACAGCAAAGTACTTGACACACTCTCAGTTAGTAGAATAAGGATGCATCCATTTCTAGTGGCTGAATTTATACAGGTATTCTGGCGTTTGAGAAATTAACTACATTTGTTGAGACTTATTCATAAAGCCTAAGACTTGATTATAGCATTAGCTAATACTCCTCCAAGAATACCTATCTAGAAATATTTCCAGCCCAAAGGCTCTCTTAGCTATAGAACACGTAAGCAATTTACTTCACAGTAGCTGTGGCCTTTGCCATTATAGTAGGGACAAAATTATATTTAAAAGAAAAGCAGAAAGTGTTATGAATCAACACAAGGAAATTTCAGCCAGGAGACAAAACACAGATAGCAACATGCAGCATAAGCAGCACACTGACCTATAAAAGTAGACAACAACAATGTACTATAAAATGAAACTAAGAGTAAAGATCTTCCCCGTGACCCACTTCCAACAAAATGAGACTGCAGGAACCACTAATATCATATAGAATCTTCCACTTAAAGATTCATGGTTAGAAGTGGATCATATGTGATAGGAAAAGACAGCTATTACCATCCAAGAGTTGTTTGGTAGGTATATGAATGCATTAGTTTGAGGAAACTGTTCTACATCAGCTGTGGAAACAAGTAAAAGGCTACAAACTCAACAGCTTTCAGTCAGAAATCTCTCTTCAGTACTAAAAGAAATAAATAAGCAAAACAACCAAGCAAAAGAGAAAAGAATAAACAGTTTCATAGGCCAAAACAGCAATGTATGCATACAGATCAGAGCAAAGTTTAAACTACTCAGTATCAAAGGCCCGAAAGAAAAGGAAGGATAAAGATTTGTTAGAAAGTTAAACCATGTAGAAGAACATTTTTTAAATCCAATTGTATAAGCCAGTAGATTGAGATTGCTAATGGCAAATATGTCCATATCTCCATAATCTTAAGAAAAGATGAGACACAGAAGTAATTCACTGTCATAAGGTGCTAGGTCAAGAGACACACAAACTGTTGGCTTATCCGCCTGATGAAGATACGGGGAAGACCATTCAGGAGACCATTCCTGCTACTCCAAGAATTCCATGCAGCATACAAACCTCAGAAATGAGATCCTGACTATCAGCTTCAGTAAAGCAGCAATGTTAGGCTGGACTTAAACAGCCAAGACTTCAATTTTTAAATGATGCAGCCTGTTTCTAAGGAAAAGCAAATATTTTCTGCACAAAAAAAAAAAGTGTGGTCTTTTATATTCTTGACTAATATTGCAGTATATGAGCTATACTTACGTTATTTGACTTTGGTTAAATTACATTTATATACCTCACTGGTTTTTGTGTGTTTTCACCATTGTATTATTTATTCCTGTAATAATATCACTTTACTTAAGATATTCTCATCATATGCATGGTCATTTGCCACAGAACACTCATGCCCTAGAGCTGTTATTCCTGTGAAAGGAAGGAATAGGACAAGAACATTTTCTGATTTTTTTCCAATAATTTTCTCAGAAGAATATATTTTACTTTTTTGTATATCTAGTTCTAGAAAAAAAATAATTCCTAATGAATTAACTGGAATAAAAAGGTCCAAAATGAATTTTAGGTGAATTCATTATAACAATGTTATTTTTACATTCACAGTTTTTAAAAATATTGGTGAGTAAAGGAAGGAATTCTTAATTTCAGTAGGTACCAAGATAAAGTACAAGCACTGGAGAGTGGTAATCGCACGAGTCCTTTTAACTGCACACTATAATATTCTGGAAGTTACTTACAACAGAGTCATTCCACAAAATCTATTATATTTGTCAAAGATTTCATAAGTAGCAGCAATAGAAACAGTGAGAAGAATAGATGCATGGGCCATCAGACGAAGAAAGAGTCACATTCCATGGAAAAATATTTACACACTTTTTTTATGAAACCTCACACGATAGCTTGATTATAGTGCTTCTAAAAGGAAACAAACAATTGCACTGATGATATGGTTCAAGGCTTATTTTTTAAGAGATAACACCTCACCATATGAAATTACAAATTTGTTAGACAGTGCAGAACCGCTTAAGTGGCTATTTGTAGAAAAAAAAAAAAAGATTCTTATCTGATCAAACATTTCTTGGTGCATTATTAAGTACAAGTCAAAGGACATTAAGTATCACAGAAAGGAGACTGCTTAAAATACAGGAGATATTATCCCAGAGAACCGGGTATTATTGTTTCTGGAATATATTTTTAAGCATGTTATAAGGGAAAAAAAAATGTACTCTTAAATCATTTGAAATACACCAGGTTTCAGAGGAAAAAAAAAAAAAAGCATTCTCATAGTGCTCTGATAAGCAACATAAACAGGGTTACAACTCCCTTCAGCTTAAGCCTTTTAGTCACGCCACCAATCCCAGATACACAGATGTGTGCCTAACTTCTATGTTGTGTTACAATTATGAGTCTCCTGAGTGGGATGTTTGAAGCCAACATGTCAATAACCAAAGGACTTATAGTCATATGCACACATGAAATGGCAGAACAATTTTTAAAAGTGGACCTGACAAACTTTCAATGTCCAGCCCCCCCAAAATTGTTTTCCTTTGCAGCTTCTGCAGAGGAGACTCACTAAAACCACACACATATTAGTCCCATAATTCTCTATGTGCGCTCTTTGAGTGCAAATTCACTTGCACTCAAGAAGGTTTTGTTGCTGGTGTTTGGAGGGGGGGGGGAGGAAACCAACCACCTTTTTTCATACTTAACTATGTTTCTTGTTCAATTTAAAATAAGAGCAAAATTAATCTTTCTTAACCAAAAAATCCCTACTGTCTGTATGCATTAAATATATCAACAGGTACTAAAGATACATACTAGATATCATAGCCCAGTGGTCTGATCCAGAATACTTATGTGTGTAAGCAAACTGAAACTGCATTGTAGAAAACTAAAATTCCACCTCAACAGTTCTTAAGTTACCTGTTAAGACTGAAAGCAGGGGCTGAGATCTGCTTTTCATGCTCATAGGTCATTTGGGTACGGCAAACTCCAGTGATGGAAACTCCACTGAGATAGAATATACTATGTCTGTACTTAATACTAAATAATGTGTATTAAATGTATCTGATTTTCTTTCCCATTATATCTGGTACCTCTGAAAAGCTATGTCAACATTTGCATTTAAGATGCTGACCAATATTCTACGTTTTAACTTACTATGGCAAATAAAACTTTGTGCCATATGGCTGATTAGAGAGATTCTCTCTCTTTTTCTTCTCCTCTAAACAGCTGGGTGAGTAACAACAAGGAAAAGACAGTCAGCAGCTGCACACTGTTATCATTACTTTGATACTGCTTGAAGGAATCTAAGCCTTCCACAGGTATGCACCTGAGATTAGAGGCAAAGAATTTTCCTCTCTAAATATGAGAGGAAACAGCTATGGGAGTTATAATTATGTTTTACAGGTGTCATCAGAACAATGCTTCCAAATTTTACCCAGAACAAACATACTCTTTTTCTATTTTGTGATCGAATTTTTCAAAGGCCTTCAGGGAAAAGATATTATTGTACAAAGGCAACAACAGTGAGTAAATAAGTGTAAAGGCAAACACTTCTAGTGCAGACTTCCCAACTTTATCTATTTCACCCATGCAACTTTAGTAGTTATCCAATAGGATCTGCAAACAGAGCATTACTCGTTCAAGCTCTGTGTTTGATTATTGTGTACCAGGGATTCTCAAACTGGAATTTCTGTGCACCACCACAGCTGGCAGATTACTTGCTAGTAATCTGAGCAGAATTAACAAGTCATGTGGCTCTGGCTTCTCATAATTCAAAAAGTATTTGGATAGGGTAACGGCTGTAGGAACCTCCCCTAATATTACCTTCAACACAAGTGGTTCTTTTAGCAGCCACAGGCATGGCTGATCTGGAAGACTGTCAGCTACAGCTGGTGATCAGGAGAGGGAGGCTGAAGCAATGGTTAAAACGTGCTGCATGAGGGAGGAATACTATAAACACCACTCTGGGCCATACAACTCCTGCATTGGTTTCACCTCCACCACCTCAACCCTGACCAGGCTTCTGAAGGAGAAAATGTTTTAAGTCTTTCGTTGCTGCTTTATTATAAGTAAAAATAAATAAATATAAATTAATTTAAAAATAAATTAAATAAAAATAAAAGAAACAAACAAAAGGAAGCAAACAAACAGACAAACAACAACAACAGAAGTCTCAAAAGCTCCTGTTATCATTAAGTTGTTTATGAGACAATAGCAGCCATTTTAGATCCTGTGTCCACAGAAGTAAGTGACCCACTTGTGAATTCAATAAGACAAACACACTTTTTCTGATTTTGTCTTACAGGGTTTGGGGAGTATAAGGAGAATTTTGTCAGCCTATTTGGATGTCTGTGTTCTTTCTTCCTTTTACATTAAATAAATGTATGGGAAAGCTATTTTACAGAGCAGTACAATTAAACAGATTAATACATTACATTTAAGAAAAGTTAGATTTTAATTTGCATGGTCAAGCATTTACAAAGACTTAAATGATTACTCTTGTATAAGTCTTCATAATAAGACTTACCACCAGAGCTACGCACCTATTCAAAGGAATAGAAATTTTGAGATTCCATGAATTGTGAAACAGCACAATTCAAAGGAATACTTGCACAAATTTCACAAGTATATTGTGAGAACTTCACATGAACATAAAAAAGAACATCCATTGAGTACATAAGGTTTCCAGCTAATCAGGGAATAGCAATTACAGTGCAGCGCTAATTGTGGTCGTTGTGAATATCGAAGGTCTTTTTCTATGCACACACATACATTTTCAAGACAGAAACCACCCTTTCATTGTTGAAAAGCACCTAGAAATTTCTGGACACTACTCTACCAGAAGCTGTGTTATTTTTCTTTAAGTTTAAATTATTGTACATGGCTATCGTTGCTAGGTAGGACTTGGCTTCCAGCATTGTAACAGTGATGGCTGAAGTCTGGGCTGGACTAAGAAACAAGCAAAAATTCAGAGGTGAAAATTACCTCTGTGGGGGTGGTTTGTATTTGTTAATGCCTTTTTAAAATTATCTTGGATATTTGCTTGTGCAAGGTATTGCCAGGCTCTGCTCTCCAGGCATCCTAGCACTTGTACTCTTGTTGCTTTCAAGTTCAGTGTCACCAAGATACTTTCAGGCAACAGATCATCTAATGAAGAACAATATGATGTCAGTGTGTAATGACTTCTTGAGAAAAAGAGTGATGTTATTCAGCAATACAAAGAGACAGTCTCACTTTCTTCTCAGATAAACAACTTGGTAATGAAAGATTTTTTAGAGGTAAAGAACAACTGAAAGAAATTTAAAGGGACATAGGAACTAGGGTGTTAAAAAAAACAACACCCACATTTATATATTAAGAATAGGCAGAGCCACTGATTCTATTTCTATTGACAAGAAATAAAAAAGCTAACACAAAAAAATCAGGTGACTATTTAAAGAATATATGACAGAAATTGAAGATGGTAGTACCTCTGAAAAGACAACATTTACAGAAGAGCAGTAAAAGATCAGGAAGGAATTATCACTACTCTCTGGACTGGCTCCAAGTCACTGTACTAGACTCATACCTGATGTAACTGATTAAAACAAAGTAGATGGCACCAGTATACCAGATTTTGGCTTTATGAATCATGCAGCATTACAAAAGCTTGAAGTGTGCTTGCATTGTATTTCTTCCTGTACTTTAAGTCCACCTCACTGCTGTGCAGTGCAAAACATCTGTACTGTAAATGCAAATCAGACCCAAATCCCTGAAAATCTGTGTATTTTTTAATTCACTAATGCCACCAGCACTCTGCATGAAGCAAAAAGATGGTCATTATAGAAAGATGCCATGGGCCATTTTTAAATAGAATCCATTTACGTTTACTAGAACCTTATTGCCAGTCTTAGTTTTGTTTTTTAATAGTGCTAAATAGTCACTTGGGAAAGCCTGTTATGTACAAAGAGTGCACACACAAGCTTAATTCTTCAGCAACTTCAGACAGAAGTGTAAAATGCAAGCTGGAGTCCAAAGGCAAGGAGGTAGAGCTCTAGTAAATCTGATGCAAAGCCTAATCTGTCTTTTGTCTGTACAGTCTGTGGAATATTTGAAAGGGAAGAAAACATGCCAGCAAATATTGCATGTTGCTTGTCTCAAGGGAAGTTCTGAATTTTTGTTCACCCATCCAGAGAGAGATAATCAAAAGGAAGACCTTATAAGCCAAATACTTCAGGGTAGGTCATCTATTTCTACATTGTTCTCCCCGCATATAGACTGCCTTCAGCTGAACGTACTATAAAAGTTAAGAGTCTAAGAAAATAGTAGATGCAATATTTATGTCAGCAAAAGCTATTTCTAATGCAAGTTTTGTGCTTACTCTTTTCACAATGTCATGGAGTAGATGGAGAGCTATTGCGTTTTCCTGTCAGTCTGAAGGGCAGTGCCTCTTTCCTGACATACACTTTTGCATGTTTTTAAGAGAAGTGACATTACTGTTGTTGGCACTGTCATAAGCAGACAAACCTGGTTAGCTCAGTGTTAGCTGCCTACTGAGTTTGATCATTGGTGTGAGACAAGGCCACATTGACAAAACACCAACCACGAACCTGGAAGACTCCTACTTCACACTTCTGCCCTACTAATTTATACTTCAAAAAATGATGTTAACTGGTAGTAGAACAGAGAATGGCTCTATTCTTATATTACAACTATCCTATTTCCATATTCCTAACTATTACAAAAAATAAAAAATAAAATAAAAAACAAACTATAAGCTAGATAGCAAAATAAAAGGTATAAATGAAACACCTACATAACTATTAGATGCTCAACAGCTCACTCATCATTCCACAGTATAAATGTCAGCTGATGTTCATATTATCCCTTGGAGAAAGAGTCCACCTGTCTCACAATTTTTCCACACAGTAGTCACATTAGAAAGATACTCATTTTCTGGTGGTATTTTGAAAATAAAGAATACTATGCCTTTAAGGTTTGAGTACAGTTGCAATGTATTTCCTTTAAGTCCCTGATTTTCAGCAGGGCTCCACATGTGCAGCTAATAACCAACTTTATTCATTTGGTTAAATATAAAGAAGATAGAATTAAAGAAGCTGCTTTCTGTCTATAAAATAAATGACACACAACAATCAGCTCAAAGTTGTTTGGTGTTCTTTTTTCATTCAAGAATATATAGAATTCTTTTGGGTTCATCTGATGAATTTCACATTGTTTCTATTATGCTACCTACTCAGCAGTGACTGTTTTGAAAATAACCAAATGGAACCCAGTGCCTGAAATTATCTCTACTAAATAGTCTAACCTACTTCATTTTTTATTTTTAAATGACCTTCGGTATATTTATTCTTAATACACTAATCCTCATTTTCTTTTTTTGATTTGTCTCCTACAGACCTTTCTGTGAACAAAGTCATCAACAATGAAAACAGTTTTGAAATGCTGCCTTTATGATTGCCCAAATTTACTCTACAATTTAAGAAAGCTCTCTGCTACTGAATGTCTGGTATTTTCTTTGGCTAAGGAGTCTTTTGAAATTCTGACTGGAGCTGTGAAAACCCAGCTGATGACCAAGCATAGCAGCATAGCATGTTGAGGATTTAACTTTAAAAAACTTGCCATATTTTCTAGGCTCAATAGGCTCATCAAGCTAAATTCAAAACAGCAGTGCTTTTTAAATACATGTCAGGAAGTAAAAAAAAAAAAAAAAAAAAATTAATCAGAATTCTCTCAAGAGAAGTTGTAGGAGCTTAATGTCCATCAAGGGCAGAAATTAACTAAAAGCACAGTAAGACAACATCAGGGGATGAGGATGCACTCACCTACCTTCTAATTGCAGTACGTGAACCTACAGCGTGGTCACCCTTCTTTCACTGTAAGAAATTACATTTTGCTATATTCAGTTCTGCTCAAATTTGACTGATGAGAGTTCATTTCATATATTTTTTGGGAGAAATAAAATAAAAACACTACCTTGCACTCAGATTCTCCATTGTCTTGCACATTTATATTTCTTCAAAACACGTGTAAACTAGTAAAAAGTGCTACTATTCTAATGTCTATTTACCACCCACTTTGCAGAGGTGAAAATGATGACACAATGTGCATGGGAGTAGTGAATCAGTCCCCATATTGTCTGAAGATATATTAGCATGGGCTCCTATAAAAGGAAAACTGAGGACACTAAAACCACTGAGGAAAAGAACAATGTTTTTCATTGATAATGCTATACATGTTCTTAGTAATGAGGCTCTCTCTCAACTCACTCTAAGTAAAGCAATTGGCATGTTCTTTAGATAGAGCAACAGTACAAATACAGCTGTGTATATCTGACACACAAGCATTTGATTTTGGACTTGCTGAATGTTCAGATAGTTGATGAGATCACTTCAGTGTTGCTGCATATAAAAAACAAGGTATCTGCCGCATGCCTAATGCTGACATTAATCACTCTTCTCAATAGACTGAGAACCTGCAACAGGGTCACTACTGTGCTTCTTTTCTTGCCCTAAGATATGTTTGCAAAAAATTGCTATTCACCACTGGGGAGCTGTGAGGAAAATGCCTGGGAATTGATGGGCACCAATTGTACCCACAGCTGTGAGTTCTTCAAATCTGGCTGCCTCAAACATAGTTTCAGGTCTTTTCACAGTTCTTTCAGTGCAAAAGGAATGGCGACTACTCCTTAGTGTTATTTCAGCAGTCTGGCTTCAATTTATCTCCCCATGTTCAGACAGATACTGAAACTGTTACCCACATGAAGACTAAGAAAGGTGGTGGAAGCCTACTGTCAGACACTCTCTTCAATAGAGACAAACTTGCTGTGTCAGGCTTTAATGTAAAAGGTATTATCCAAACGTTTTGGCAGATGAGTAGCAAACATGGATTCCCTTCTATAATAGTTCAATTTCAGACCTTTCTTCTAGTGACAATTCACAGCTAACACTGCTATCGTGCTGCCCAAGTCACGTCCTCTTGTCCTTTCACTATCAGTGAAAGTGATTTGGTGTTCATATATTGAAGGATAAAGCTTAAAAGAAATAGTCAGAGTGCTGCATTATGAAATGTTCTGTATTTGTCCTCTACTACAGGTTGTCCTTCTCAATAACGTCCATTTTCATTCTTTATCCTTCTTATGAAGTTGATTGTAATTGTACTGTAGTGGTCACCATCACAAAGTTGCCACTTACATGAAGTTACTAGATGGTAGCATCCAAGCAACCACAGTATTATTTCTACACAGAATAGGAAATAACTGTGGTGACCCTGATACCATTGTGTGGTAAATGTGGCTGTATGTTGACTTAATGTTCTTCACTGTACTAGCTTCATAATTATTTTAAGAAAACAAATAATTTTTTTATTTTTTTAAAAAATACTTGATAAACAAACTCCTCCCCTTCAGAACTCACTGCCTACTTGGCAGAATAACATGGAAAAGATTCATCATAGCAGATATCTGCCTGATCAACGATAAATGCAGACAAATGAAACTAGATATCTATGTCTGTAAAATTAACATAAAGGCACTGGAATACACAAAAGAACAGTAACAGTCAATTTCCACTTCTGTCATTTTTCTTCTTTATATATATATGGAATTGTCATATGCCCATCAATTTCCAGCTACTAATAAAAATCAAAGATGTTCTGTTCTTTTCTTGAATTCTTTCCAAATTATGAAGAATGTTTTGTTGTTGTTGTTGTTTTGTTTTTTTTCTTTCTTTTGTTCACTGAAATCTTTGAATCACCTTTTGGTTTCAGTCAGATCATAAACAGTATTCCATAAATCCCTCAGGAAAGTGTGAAGTATTTAATAGGGACACTTAAGACATTCCAGAAAGGATTTTCAGATTTGCTTCTGTCCCTCTTTGTGTAGTTTTGTTAGATCATTAAAAGAGAAAATTATGCAGTCTTTGATAAACAGACTACTCCCCTACCTTGGTGTTGAGTAGTTTAGCTTTCAATTACATTAGCCTATGATATATGTGGTAAGGCATTCATAAGAAATCTAATGAAGGGGATACCTAAAATGAGGCACATGAGGAAAGCACAGCTAGTATACAAGACAGGAATGAGCAGGAATCATAGCTGACAAGCACAATTATATAAATCCTACTTACAGCCATCCTTACAAGCATGTTTTAGAAGTAACTCTACTGTACACTTTGTAGATTTTTTTTAACTAGGAAGATACTCAACATTTAAACTGCAGTATCTGTGTTGCTCTAGGAATCAGAAATTATCTCAAAAACCCTGACACGGCCCAGAAGCCTCTTCCTTACTTCTGCTTCCAACTCTCTAGGTTAGTATTTAAACAAGGCCCCAAGTACAGCTGTGTCCTCTCAAGCTCTCAGTTCATGCTAGATGACAAAGAAATTTTAAGGTACAAAATGGGGAGAAAAGGGTAAGAAAGTCTAGAAATGTGCAGTGTGATATAGCGGGAGATAAAGGATTTTGTGATGAACACTGCCACTACAGAATGCAGGAGAAGTCAGCAGAGGCCGTGCTGGGATGGTGGGACAGGTGTCTTCACCCCAGATGGGGGCCTGGTCAGATTCCAACACGGCTTCTTTCCAGTGCACGTGCCAGGCCTTCCTTCCCACCTTCCTAGGGTCTGGGACCTGACCTAACACAGTCCAGGAAAGGCTACAATCCACAGCCAGCCACAGGAGCTGGGGACACTGACAGGGCCCATTGCTGAGAACACCTGATGCTGGCTGTGTCCCTCAGGTGGACCCACAATACCTTAGGCATTTTGGTTCTTCGGGAATTTAGGCTGCCCATGACTGAACTATTAAGAATGTCACACTCCACATCATGTGATTGCAGCACACAAACGGAAAATGCCATACTGGTATTTCAGCCTATTCTTGGACCTCTGCCTAATGTTTCCTTCTCCCTCTTCTTCCCCCTCACTTTTGATAATACTCACTTATGTACTTGCCTCTGAATGTGCAGCCAAACTTCTGGGTTTTATCTGGACCCCAAAGTGGCTGTCTAATAAATTGTGAGACTAATTATCTAAACTGCAGCTAGCCTAGGCAATAAGATCTTTGAAAGTACCAGTAGAAAATCTTAAAGAAGGAAGAATAGCATTAAGTTGGCCCAGTCAACCAGCTCAAACCAATGGCAGAGAAGAAGCCAAAGCCCAGGCTGGGTTTGCTACAGACAAGGATAAAGGGATGCTCTGCGGCTGGGAGCAGTGTTAATCAAAGACTCTTTAAACTCCACGTCAGTGTTGTCAGCTGATGCAGGTACAAACCGACCAGTAGTGCTGGCCCTGGGACAGGGTGTTGGAAGGAAACACAGGTGCAGTTATTGCATTGACTCGTTAGCGAAATGGGCCAGAATTCACCCCCCTGTTGGTCACACAGGGCCTCTCCCTGCACCCCTCATGTGGCTGAAACACTACCAAGCACAAGCCCAAGCCAGCGTGTGTGGCATGGACAGAGGACCTGAACAAATCTTTTCCTGCGCCAAAATGAAGACTAGCATGGCTCACAAATCCCTTTCATTCAGTCTTAAGGAGACAAGCTTACTTTCAGTACCAAAAAAGTAGGCTGAATATGTAGCCATCTCACTTTTTAAGCTCTAGAGACTTGCTTTTATCCAAACTAATAATAAAGAAAAATGTCAACTGGGAGTGAGAGCAATGCTTTAGGAAATTATGAGACTCTAGTTCCCCTGCTGGAAAGAAGGTGGGTAATGCATTTTTGCCAACATGATTCAGGACTTCAGGATCACAAATCCTGTTCCCTAGTCTTCCAGAAAAGGCCAGTGTTTTTGAGACACACAGATCTTTGTCTAGGACTCTTGGGCTTGTAACCTATCCTGGGATGTGATGCTAGGGAACTAAGAATGGCTCAGGAGAATCAGAATTCAGATGCCCAAATCAGGTGCCACTGGATGGGGCTGGACCACAGGTTTCCCCACTCTGTGTTAGATCCCATTGTAATAATACAATGGTGCCCTTTGTACCCTATGAGAGTGTCCTTGACAAATCCCAAGAAATGATCAATAAATGTCACTGAAATACCACAGAAACACATTGCTGTTTCAATACCCCAAGAGGTCAGTGAAACAGAGGAGGAGAACTGGAGAGCTTGGAGGAAATTCCCATCTGGAGTCTTGTCTAAGCTGAACCTCTAAATTTATTATTTAATTTCTAAATGAAGGCAAACATTCCTTGGATGTAGCTGAAAGCTGTCCTAGTAATAAATATATCATATCATACCATCAGTTACAATCCTATTTACCTGGAAACACACACCCAGACTGCAGTCTAAGGGCTAAACACAAAACAATGATTTATGCTTTTTTTTCCCAGCAACAAAAAATACATTTTTTATGATCAACTCTTAGCACCAATACACCAACTTACTTGAATATATCATGAGAGACAGAAAAGAGAATCAGTCTGCGGCCTTTTCATCGTGAGAGAATTTGGACATCTGTCTTGCACAAAATTCACTGTATCCCCTCCAGAGGTCATAAAGCATGTGCTTTGCAAGGACACGACAGGGAGGTGTTTTCTTATTTTTTTAGTACAGTGCCCTTTTGCAGCTGTTACTCATAACAGAGTCCAGCCTCACAGTAGCAATGTTGGGGCTAATTCTATTATTTCATTAGTGTTGGCGGAATTGATCCCAGATTTATAGCAATGCAACTATAAATAAAACCTCGCCCTTCAAACATCATTAATTAATGTTACAACGTCGAAACATTATGGAGGATACTTAGCCATAGCATTTCCACTTGTGTAATAAGCCTCTTAAAGTTGCTTTTTATGTCTTGAAGTAAAAGGAAACATGTCTGCCATTAAGCCAGTGTGGAGAAAAAAATAAATAAATAAACAGATTTGGGACCACTGTGATGATCCCCACAAGTAAACTCTGACCTTTCAACAGAGATGGCAATTTAAAGCATTATGTAAGAGTAAAAGCTGAATCTTTGCCAGGTTATTAGTATAGGCCTACATCCCCAACAGCTTTACTGTAAGTACTTTCTCAAATGTCTAGATGTACACAGCTTTAATACACACAACTCAAGCTTCTGTAAATCTCTTACAAACATGGAGCAGCATGTACAGTATTCCATATCAGGGATTGAAAGGCTGCATATGGTGCTCAGTTATAACAGCTGAGCTTTAAAAAAGTGCAGCTTTGCATCTTGCTGAACCTGATACAAAATGAGGCCAACAAAGACAAAAAGGAAAAAGAGAAAAAGAAAAAAAAAAAAGGAAGAAGGAAAAAGGGCACAGACAGAAACTGCTTATATTAACTAGAATTTCTAGAATAAAAGTTCTGTTTGCTGTCCTCTGGGACTGGCAACTTGCCAAAGCAGCGCTCACTGTGTGCAATTCTCCAGCTCAATATTTGCAACTGTTTCTTAAGGTAAAATATCTTCAGATGGGCAAAGGGAAAACCAAAATATTTTCCTTACCACTTCCCATGTCACTGCTTGGGAAAGTGAGGCTTTATTAAGATCAGCAAAATGTAATACCTGCTAATGGAAACCTCAAGGCACTGGATTAGTTTGAGTCCTCCATGTGGGACTGACTATTGACAGAAATTATGTTTTTCTGTTGTTTACTTGGTCACCTGGTTTGAGAAATTACACCAGTGCTTGAGGTACAGAGAGGGGCTGGAAGGAAACAGGAAGCCGATCTAGAAAGCAGATTTCCCTTGAAACACCTAGAAACTTTTACTTTCTCTTTCCTCAGATGCTAATGACTTTCTACAGCGTCTCAGTCAACTTCCCACTCCTCCCTTCCCAGCCCCCTGTTGCTGCATGCCATCCCACAGCTCCAGTATAAAGTTTGGCTTTTGCAGCATGAAGCAGCTGGGCCAAGCTACCAGGGAATGATAATGACCTCAGAAATCTGCTGTTAGCTTGACAACAATAGGGTGCTCAGTCTAGTGGAAAATTGTGTTCATCAGCTAACTCTGCTCAGTTACTAATTGACATTGCCAAATATTTTAAGAACAATTGGAATGCACAAGCAAAAAAATTAAGATCTTAATCCTCAGACTTAAATTTTTTGCCTGTTTTGTTCACATTAAGCAGTTGATGACTATCACAAAAGAAAGAGAAAGAAAGAAAGAAAGAAAGAAAGAAAGAAAGAAAGAAAGAAAGAAAGAAAGAAAGAAAGAAAGAAAGAAAGAGGATCATATCACTGTCTTTCCCATGTCTGTGCAATGATGCCCAGTACAAAAGCTTTTTATGTCAAAGGACATAAATATGGGCTCAAATTCTGTTTAATAACAAGTGCTTTTTTACAAAAAAATAACAACAATTTAAAAAAATACCACCACCAACAACCCCCCCCCCAAAAAAAAAAAAAAGATGTTTGAAAGATTGTAAACCATCTGATCAAACAAATTATGCCAAAGTCAATATTAAGTGCTGCATGCAGGAATAAGTGGTTATATTTAACAGTATTTTATTTTCTTTTTTTTAATCCCTGTGCTTTCCATTGATCATGTAACTTGGCCTACTTTATTTAATGAACTGGAGGGTCAGTGCATTCAATTACCCCTTTCATACTATCAAGACTTCAATTATCCCCACACCAAAATTATAGGAAAATGCAGAAGGTACTACTACCCTGCTGGATATAATGAACAGTATCATTTCTTACTACATTAAGTTTTAATTATTCCATGCATTAATTCCTAAGCAAAACCTGTATAAATGCAACTTTTTTTAAAAAAAATAAGAGGTCTAGAAATAATGCTGGATATCTAGTCCAACTCTGATGCATTTCTGCTGTGATGCTGCAAAATTAATTTCAGAAGTGTGCTTGCATGTAGACAAGAGTCATCCAGATAGCATCTCCACATATACCCTTCCGACGGTGTTGTATGTGTTGTATATGCAGGCACAGTTTTTTTTTTTTTTACAGCAGTTTTCCTTTGTATCGTATGTGGAGATAGAAATGACATTTATTTGACTCTCATAATTTCACACAAAAGTAAACAAAAAACAAGATAAAACAATGAAAAACACAGGGAAATGATCTGTGTGACTAGTTTCGTTCATTTCTGTTAGAAAATATGACCTCTCAATTTGTCAAAGGTCCTAGTTTTAGCAGTTGATCTTAAGCTTAGTTCTCAGCAGTTTGGAGAGCTAAAGAACAAACACATTTTCTGGTTCACTGGAGTCATTTTCACATGTTCACTGATTCAAACATTCTTTTACTCACATAACAAACAGCTGCATACCACATTAGCCCAGCCAGTGACAGTCACACATCTCTGCAATAACTGTTTGATTGCAAACTTGACCCTTTCTTCTTCTCAGCCTGAGCTAGACATTTTTAAACAGGCACTCCATTCCCAATCCTCCTTTGCAAAGAATTACATCAGATAACAAAGACTTCTCTGCCACTCATTGTAAGCCTTCTTCTGGAGATCTGTTCTAAGAGGCACTGTGTAAAAAGGTTTTTATGATGAATTCAGAACTACTATCATGTTAAGAGCACCAATTTATAAAGAAGAATTCATTGGTTAAGATCTGAAAAAATAGTTTCTCAGGCCCTACTGACCCAGTTTTCAACAAAAAAGAATCAAGTGATGCAAATTAAGTTTTGAGACATTGTTATGCAGTCTGAGAAATTTGTAAAACTGTGTTTTGCGGTAATTTCTTAATAGAAGATTCAATGACTACTTAATTCTCCCTTACTCAAAAAATCTGATTCCTTTATATTCTGCAGGTTTATCTTTCACAGGTACTGACAGAATACACACTTCATAATGATGAAAAAGTTGCAATAGCAATACTGCAATAAATTTTAAAGTACTGAAGAATATTTATATTTTGTTCAGGTAAAATGCAATACTGTTTTCCTTTCATCTGATTAATAAGTTATAAAGATGTGCACACTTTCTATGGTAGGATATATGATACTGAGAACTGTCCTAGATTTACTGCTAACAGACTAAAGGACACCATCAGATATTAATATAAAATATAATATGAGTCTGATTTTCTGTAGTAAAAATGAACGTGCTTCTAGCAACTGTTACTGCACATATTTTGCTTTCATTTTTATATGCTTCAATCTAAATGCATCAGGAGTGAAAATAAAAGCTTTAAATACATTGTAGTTTAAGTCGGAAATAATTTTAAATTAGTGGCTACAGAGACAACAAGACTGCAGTGTTATCTTTTGCCTCTGAGGACAGGAAAAACTTCCCACAACAATACATTAAACGAAGCAGAACACTTGGAATTAAAGTTTTTCAGGGCACTCAAAACACACCAACTTTCACATGCATTTTTCTGAATCCTCTTAAATCTGTATCAGTTCACCCTCACTCAGGACTCCAGTGTCTTCTTTGCAAACTTTTCCAGACAGCTCTGGAAGGCTTCAGGCAGAACTGAACCGATTTTAGGTTTCTTTATTTCCCTCTGTGGCATTGCAAAATAAAAGTGATGTTTTCTATACTGAAGAAGAACATTTTTTCTCCCCTGACACCCCCCCCCCCCCCCCCCCCCAAAGTTTAGGATTTTTGAAAGTGAAAGTTAGAAAACTAATCTTCTTCATCCTGACATATTTTCAACCCTTTTAAAATATCCTGAACAACTCTACATAGTATGAAATTAGCTCTCGCCTGTTTCCCTTGTTCCTACATAGAATTTTCTAATGTGTCTCACCAGTAATAAATTGTAAACGAGGCTATGACTCTAAGAGTAGACAGTGTGTTTCATGGGTATTTAAACAACAGCATTAAGTACTATAGGAATCTGTGGAATGTGGAGTGCAGATTTATGTGTCTTAACAATTTCTTTACTGGTTTGTAATAAGCCAGCAAACTAACACTTTATTTTTATATTAATTTGGCCTCAGAAGTAGAGTATACTGGAGCATGACAAGAACAACAAAAATAAACTGGCATATACTTAATAACTGTAACAGTGAATTGCCTCCAATACTAAAATATTTATCGAAACTGGGGAAAAAAATAAAAAGAATTACCCTCAACAGCCTGCTACCAGCTCTTTAACAGTGGGCAATGTAATGCCTTAAGGTACCTCAAACTGTCTTTCATTTTCTAGACTTAATGGCTGATTGCAGAAATCAATGTTGCCATTAGTAACAGAGTATTTGTTATGGCATGATTTCCTCTGTTGTTAGGCTTGCAGAATGATTACAGTATTAGTGAGGTGCTTTCTTTATAAAGGGCTGAAGATATAACTTTCAATTTACTATCCATTAGTAAGTGACTTTGGAAATATAGATGAGGCCAGGAATCTTACCTGTTATTACTTGGAGATTTTATTTCAGCAGTCATAGGCTAGTAACTTTAAAAATTGTACCAGGAAGCTCAATATTTTATAGACATCTCCAAAGAAATATTATCTGCTTTGGTATTTTATACACAGCAAGTTAACATGACATACAGTGCAATTAAAATGTTTCAGTCCAATTTCTATTTTTCTTGTATTTTCAAATAGATATGAATTAACCAGAAGGTTTCATACATGTTAAAATGTGCACATAAGTTAAAAGATTGTCAAAAATTTAGCAATCTGAATCTCCTCTTAATCAATCCAGTGGCCAGGTTCAAGTACATATGTCAGCTAAGTAACTGATATAGTTGTAGGAATAAGGGCAATCAAAGAGGTTAGCCAATGCACTGCGTATTAATCATATTTCTTTGAGCTAGAGCTCAAAGAAGGCATCTTTCCTCACCCTTTTCACAGAGGAAAAGGAATGGCCCGCAAGATAGACACCATGAAGAGAAGAGGAGGAAAAAAATACTTCCGAAGCCTGGAGGGAGAGGCCCTTGCAGTGACATTCCTAATGATGAACGTACAGACCCTGCATGCGGCTGCCGGTGGCATGGCTGAAGCGACAGCTGAAAGGCTAGGAAACCTGCCCTTGGAGGGGAAAAAGGATGAACCAAGAATTAACCTCGAAGGCATTGAGGGAACCCAAACACAGATGTTCTGGCATATAACACCGCGTCTCTGTGGACTGTTAGAAAACCGACCTAACAAGAGAATGCATAAATGACTTTGCTGCTGTGATTTCAAATATAGCTACTATGTTTTCAGTGTAAAGAGGGAAGGAGAAGTCATCATACCTGAAGAGGAGGGTGAGGAAGGATGTGGACTGTCCTCCTGGGCACTCCCCGTCTGCGAGAGACCCCCACCTACTCCGCTCTCTTCGGTAATGTTAGAGGACCCTGGTGTTGTCGACCTGCTGACAGACTGAGACTCTTGATCGCTGCCAGACCCACGGCGCTCATCAAGACTACCTTGAATTATTTCGTCTTCTCCTTTCCTGTCTCTTTTGTGGACCCTGGAGTGCACAACCACTTGGTGGTATGTTCTAAAAACCCTTCCGCAGTCTGGGCATTCAGTTGGCTTTTCTTTTACGTTTCCATGACTTTGTAAGTTGTAATCGAGTCCCTGGTTCATACCATGTGACAAAAAATCTCTACTGCCTTCTAAAGGGTCTAGTTTGTTTGGCAAGTCTCTCTGATTGCCCATTTTAGTGCTGTGAACCAAATCAGCAGGCATTTTCTGCTTAGAGCCATCTGCTCCTACTAACACATACTCCCGCTTCTCCTTATCAAACATAACTCCAGCATTTGCCAAAGTGTCTTCATGGCTGCGCTGTATCTGCTGCTCTTTAGACAAAAAGCCATGTTCCATGGCCATTCCCCTTGCCATAAGCTGCCAGGCCTGATAGCTGTTTACTGGATCCATCTCTGCTGCTTTGGCGGCAGCTTGTAACCTTTCTATACAGCTGGATTTCAGAGGAGGCACCAGATTGAGACAGCCCAATAAAGAATGTTTATCCCCTTCAGCAATACTGTGGCCAATGCCAGAAATGGGTGAAAGGAGTTTTCCCAAGACTTCTTTCTCTTTCATGGGCATATCTCCTTTGTTATAGATTTGATTTTGTTCACTTAAACTTGTTTTGTCGGGAGGAAGAAATCCGCTCTGCAAACACGACAGATATCTTGAATACAAGTTTGCATGAGCTTCCTGGGACATACTGCTGATGGAGACAGGTACTTCAGGATCATTCGGAGATTTGTTCTTTACTGATAACTTATTCAGGTGGACTTTCATGTGATTTTTAAGAAACCAAGGCTCTTTGAATCGCCTCCCGCAGATCTGACAGCAGTGTTCAAAGGAATCCTTGTGCTTCCTCATGTGGCCTTTTAGGAACCAGGCTTGGCTAAACACTTGCCCACACACCTCGCAGCGAAACTCATTGGTGGACTGCTCCCCATTCCCATTGGAGCCCTGGCCCTGTGCTGATTCTGCAGTTATGTGAGCCTTCTCCACGTGGCTGATCAGTTCCTCCTCCTGCGAGGCAGCAAAGTCACACAGGGTGCACTTGTAAGGTTTGTGCAAGATCCTTATGTGCCTGTCTAGCTCTTCTCGCTTTTTAAACTTGCCTTTGCAAAACGTGCATCTGAACCCAGCTGTCTGAGCAACAACTTCTTCCTGGATGCTGACTGGCTTTGGAGAGGGAACAGGGTTTGAAATATCAGGTGTGCTGTGATTAGCTGGCACAGACAAGTTGCAGTTTGCAAGAGGCATTGGCTGGGTATGCTGCTGTGCTTTCACATCAGGTCGTGGCTGCAAGAGGCTGCTCTTCATCTGCTTGTCCCGAAGAATCGCTCTCTCCTCCAGCTCATGTAAAAGTCTGTTTTCCTCTCGGACTCTTCCACGACCTTTGCCAAGGTTTCCAAGTTTGTGAGTACGCAGGTGTATCTTCAGGTTGCCTTTCTGAGCTGCTCGGTGATCACAGTATGGACACTTAAATGGTTTCTCTCCAGTATGAGTGCGCATGTGTAGTGACAGGATGCTGTTAAATCGAAAGCGTTTCCCACAGAGGGGACATGGGTACTTTCTGTTTTTCCTGGCATCATCCTCTATATCACTCATCTGAGACATAATCCCTAGGTTTTGTCCATTTAAGAACTGCTGCAGATCCACACGCCCATTTAAACTGGTGTCAACCTCCCTGTTGAGCTGGTTTGCTAACAGTGCCATCTGACTGCTGATGGGCTGGTTTGCTATGGACATGTGGCTTTTGTCTTCTAGTGGTGCAGATGCCTTCTCCTCTGGATTCTGCCTGTTCTGGAGCTCTGGGAAGGCATGGCTGAGCTGGGAAGTGATCTGGTGCAGCTTCTGGCTCATTGAATACTGCCCATTGAGTATGGTGCTGTTGAGATGGGCGTCAGTTTCTGGCACAGCTGAAGAGACACCAAGGCACAAACTAGCTTCCTCCATCTCTGAAAATCAGAAGATATTTTAGATTCAGACTGTGAAAGAGTTACAAGCATTGAATCACTGACGTACAATTTGCATTTCATGTTCTACCTACTCATAATAATGCAAAGGAATTAGTGTAAAAACAATAAAAAGTGTATTAAATGCCAACTGTGCTATGCAATTGTGATCATGTATGTGCTTTCACCACTCTGTATGTTTACCAATAACCATTAACTACTATTTTAAAATACGCTACAGTTTCAAAATCTAATTATTACAGAAGGGGCATAGGCTTTTACCATCCCCTTGTCTGTCTTCTTATGAAATTGCACCTGTTTACATTTCTAAATCTATAGAAAAAGAAATGTTATGCATCTCTCCCATTTCCATTAGAAAAGACAGAGAAAAAAACAGAAATCCATTTGTAACTTTCAGTTCCATTAACCATATTCAATATATTACACATTCTACAATGAGAAAGATAGTTTTATGATTTGACAAAAAAAGATGGTATGATATTTACTGGTGTACAATAAAACAAGATAATGTTTTGGGAAAAAATAAAGTAAAGGACAAGCTTTAGAACAATAAAAGGGATTTTGCTTTAGTCAACAAAAAGTGCAGTAATATCTCATTAAGCTGATTAGTATGCTGCTTAGAAACAGTACTAGGTGCTGTAACACATGATTATAATCATAAAAATCCTTCAGTGTTTGCAAGTAAGCATTAACGAGGTATATTAAATTTTAAGGAGACTGCGACTAGCAGCTTTGTAAACCTCTGAGATTAAGATTTAACCCTTCTGTTACAAAACATTGTTATTTTGTCATTTTGAAACTGAGCCCATCAAAAAGCACATAAATTATCTTCTGCCAAGTCTTTCAATTCATCGTTGAGAACCTTCAGATTTCATTTCTTAGGAAAACTTGCCAGATTATAGAGGAATATCTCTGTCCTTCGATGGGTAAGACGTGATTTAAGGCACTTTGATTTGTTTTAAAGAGCTCTCTTATGGAACTAGATAAAACCAATTAAAATCTGGGGAAGGTGTTGTGGAAAGCCTCAACAAGTTTAAGAATTTTAATAACTTTCCTAATACACATTAATGACTACAAATTGTACCCACACTATGTATATTGCAGAAAATTAGAATTCAAAGCTGTTTGTTGAACACAAGTGCTCTGTTCTGGTCTGCATAATTGTCCACAACAATCTTCCACCCTTGCCACTTCTCTACACAGAAAGAAAAGTATAAAATTCTATTTAAATTATAAAGTTTTACACTAATAACTCTCAAAAAATATGAAGCTATAAGGTTATATTAGAACACAATTAGTATCTTTGTTGTTCAGTGGAGTGATTTGACACATAATTCACTAGTAAAATAACTAAATTCTATATGTTATTGAATAATTAATCTGGAGAACTTTCTGTTTGGCATTAGCCAAAAGCACTTACTCACTATGCCTTCCACAAAGGCTGCACACACACTCCAGGTGGACACCATTCCTCAGGCTGCTTCATAGAGGCCACTTGCTAGATAATTTGAGGCCCAAATCTGGCACATACTTAAAATGCATGTAACTGTGCTCATGGGAGTAGTCCAGTAGACTTCAAAGGATGACTCTTGAAAGCAAAGTTCCACACATGCTTAAGTCTTCACAGGATCAGGGCCTAAAACAGGCATGGGTGGTCTCCAAGAGGAGACCTATTTGGTCCTCAACAGGATGAATGAGGTTGTGTGATACAATGCAGATCTTGCATGAAGAAAGGGGGAAATCGATATTTATGCCTGTATTAAAGACGAACATGAGCCACAAAATTTTGCTCAGATATAAACAGGTCTCTTTCAAACTAACACTGCTAAGATTCAGGTTTCATGTTGGGGACCCACTACTAGTATGCTTTCAAATATTTATAAAAATATTAATGGGATGAAGTATACCAAAGGAAAAGGCTTTTATGCATAAGCTATAGGACTGCACCTAAGTTTGGCTTGAAGTATCTGATTTGCAAAGGTAGGGGAACATGGTCAAGCCAGGTATTCACCCAAGGCCATATAGTAAACAAATCAAATTCATGGTTTCCATGCAGATTTTCTGTACCTCACACCACAATCATTCAAAATAGGACTACATAAAAACACATTATTGTAACATTTTTGAAAGTTTTCTTAACACTTGAAACAAGCCAAATTTCATGTTCTAAAGTATTAGCTAAGCATCTGACAGATGTGTAGTGTAGTGCTTAGGCTTGCCATTACCTGAAGTTGACCAAGATTTTGAATATCTGTCTAACCACTTCCTTTAAAAAGAAACAGACAAACAAACAAAAACACAGAAATCCACTTCTTGTCTGGATTCTACATACCACAAGTGCTATTTCTCCTCACCATACTTAAATAAAGCATGCTGGCAAACAATAGAATAAAAATTCAAGAAATTTATTGTTTGTACAGACATGCACATATATTAAAGAGGGTTTGGAAAAGTCTTTCTAGATTGTCATTATTCTATAACAGCTTGAAAAATGCAGCCTAGATTTCATTTATTCAGTTGACCTCAATGGGAACTGGTGTCTTTACATGCTTAGGAAGGTTTGGGTAGTTAATTTTAGCATTTTATGCTCTATCTAAGTTTGGAAATGCTGACAGATCCCAATGGAGTTTATTAATTCTGACGTTTAACCCTAAGCATCAGTTCAAACCTGTAGTTATTTGGACCAGGGAAGGGAATTGTGGTTGATCCTTCAGGTTATTTTGCGGCTCTTTTTCAAAGATAACTTTTAAAGCACCAACAGCATTTATAGTTGGAATATGATAACTTTTCCTATTTTTTTTTCTATTTTCTGTCCCCCACGAAACATACATACACATATAATGTAGGATGAGTTGAAAAAAAAAAATCAAAAGGAAGACCAAACCCATATTTTTTAATTTAAAAACTAGTAATATTGGATCAATTCTGGGGAGCCTGACTGACACATGTTTTTTTGACAGTGGAAATTTTATACTTTTTGGATGAAATATGCAGAAAGGTCAGCAAGCCTCTGCTTAATGAGAAACAACCACCTCTAAGTACCACATACTCTGATCAGCTGTTCAGTTTCTAGGATCCAGCTACTGCAATCTCAAAATGCTACAGATCTTCACTTAAACTGTATTCATACCCTCACCGCCCCCACTTCTTGTACTCCTGTCTCCTGCCTCTGGCCCTGAACCGTTTTTTCCCCCCCACTTCTACCTGGTTTTGTTGCAAAGTATAATCGTGACATTCAAAATACTGCCATATGAAATCTCTCCTCCTGCAATTCCTGGTTGTGTTTAGAAACCCAGGGACCCTGTTGCTGTTCAGCTGTCATGTAAATCAGGCTCTCAGTATCCTTCAGCCCATTCACAGCAAAACCTACCAAAATCTCATCTCCAATCCACATGCAAGACAGAAATAAAATTCCTCCTCATCCATCATTCCACCATGAATTAGATAACCAAATCTAATTTGCCTAATTTCTCTTAAAAAAAAAAAAAAATAGCAATTTCATTCTCTCCCTCTTTATCCGTCATCCCTGCCTTTATCTATGACCAGACGGGCTATCCCAGGTGGGGCAAGGGGTTTTCATTCCCCAGTGAGCCTCTAACTCCTGCTCTCTTGCTTCAGGCCTTGCAGTTCTAGGTCCCAACTCTGCTGTGGCTTACCTCCAGCTCCTCAAACTCCTGCCCCAGGTCCAGAGAAAGAAAAGTCACAGTGGTCACTGCCTAACCTCTTCTTGCCAGCTCTAGCTCTCTCTCAGGACCTGGCCGCTCTCCCCAACACTCAGGAGTGCAGGGGTGCTTCTGCATCAACAGAGATGACCACAGCTGTGCAGTCCTTCTGCCTCCCCCCAAATTTTTCTATAGACGCAATGGTCCTCTTCAGACTGGCCTGATGTGCCATTTCACCCTGTCCATTCTACACCAACTCTCAAATGTTAAAAACACTGAAGCAAACCTGAATGGAGCTCATTAAAATTTACCTGAAAATTACCCTTTAACAGATAAACAGTACATCTTTTCAAGTGTTTTGACAAAGTAAGTATTTTCACATCTTCCTTCATTATGTCCTTTCCTTCTTACCTCACCAAACCAACACACCAGGTATTCAAAAAATAAAAATAAAAAATCTGGAAATATCCGTTTATAAGTGCTGCTGTGAATTTATAACTGTGGTGGTGGGATTGCCTCCTACCTTCACTGTCCTCTGCAGGCCAGGATCTGCAGACAGACTACACGGTATTTCCCAGCACACTGCTGGGACCAGAAAGAGCTCAGGAGAAAGCTGGGTTATAAACTTTCATGAAAGCTGAAACCCTGCAAGACAGCTTGGCCCAAGCACTCAATTTGGAATTGCAGGTACCCAAATCTTCACGAAGTTCCCAATCTACATCATAACTTTCATTTAGCATCCAAACATTTTTGCCCAAAATGTTTTTTCCCCAAAAACTTTTTCCTGAAAAGTCAGAATTTTCCAGATGGAAAAATAATGTTTGTTCAGTTCATACACAACATGTTTGTGTGGAGTGTGATAAAATGTTTTGTCTGCATAAAAACTGAAAAATACCAGAATACTTGTAATTTCCCCATTCCTCTACTTGATAAAAAAGAAAAGGAGCAGACACTCAGGACCACTTACAGGCTTTTCCTGAATATGCTGAAATCTCTAGCTTTCTATTTTTAAATATATAGTCTATTACACTCTTTTACTGATTTTGATCTCTCTTATAAGGAAAACACAGCACGTTTTGCCATCACTTGCACTGGGAACAGAAGCACGATATTCTCTGCAGTAATATATGTTTACAAACTCAACTGCAAATAAAATTTGAGATTAAGAAATTCAAAATGTCTTTGTTGAAATTTGTATAGTCCCTTTTTGACCTTTAATTATCTCAAATGTTTTGTAAGAACACTGTCCCCCAAGACTCAGCACCATACAGAGCATATTGGTATCAGTTGTTCACGGGCTGCCCTTCCTAACCTAAACAAACCCTCCACTCCTGCAGCAAAAGCCATCCTCTCCGGCCAGAGGCACAACCTCACTCGCCCTGTGGCATACATCCAGGTTGCAACCCAGTGCAGGTCACACTGCACGGGACAGGGCAGGACTGAGCCCTCCATAAGAAGCTAAGGAACCATCAGAAGACAGCCATTTACTCTGTAGGGCATACAGTTTCCTATTTCTATGACAAGGGTACTCAGCTTATGAAATTCACAACAAATTTTCAACATTATGAAAATACTCTCTCATCTCCCACATGAAGGTACAGTGAGACATTCAAGTCCCTTTGATGATACTAATAGTTATTTTGATTTGACTCACATTTTCGCCCTCAAGAGTATTTTCTGTGATATCAATAAAGAAAGTTCTGACTTTAGCCATTTCAATTGAACACACAGATTTTATTTAACTATTTGAAATGGATTACTGGAATTTAAAACCAATTATGACACCAGAAATGCCTGTCATCACAACTACACTAAAGTAATGTGAGATGCTCAACTTCCTTTTGCTGGAAACAGAGGAGGAAAAAAAATATAACAAGTAGAATAAAAAAGTTGAAATACAAATATATGCCTACACACACGTGTAAACATGTGCGCACATATCTGTATAACTGTACATATATGCATCCACACACCTGTTATCTTTGTAAACAGATGGACCACATTCAGCTCTCATTTACACCTGCTCGCTCCTACCGGACACACACTAAAGCATTTCCCTCTTCACTGCTGTAGAGAAAACAGTCATTTTAAAAACACTGTTGTGCTGTTATTATAGCTTAGATTAGGTTAGTTAAAAGATTTACAGTTCAGTAAGCAAAGTAATGCTTTACAAGCTCACGTGTTTAAAAGACAAGCTCGCTCTGGCCCTGATCCTCTGAGCAGTTAGTTACACATACTGTTACTTATGCTTTCAGAATACAGACCTGGTATTTATCTTTCCAGCTAGAAAAATCCACATATATCTACACCATCTTGTGGTCCATTGATAAATTCCAAATACTCCAATACAGATTGCTTCAGTTCTTAGCAACTCGTAAACAGGTATCATTGAGAAACTTCAGAATATATATAGAATTTTTATTAAATATTGTCCTTATTGTTGTAGCTGAAACTGTTTAACTAAGGCTGTTATAAGCATAATACACTCCTGTTAAGAAATACAGAACACCAGACTACTGAACCCTTTCGGGGTCATTAAACAGCTGTAAACATTATTACAAAAATAAACCAGAGATTTCATGCTTACATTTTAGCCCAGAGCTTGGTGTGCTGAGCAAGTACATTTTTTTCATCTCTTACAATCAACGCTGGTGACATTTGGGCATCCAAACAAATTACATCACAAATATTACTGAGGTGGGTATGATACTGAGGGGTTTATTTGCCAGATGATTAATATATAAACAGTAGAGCAGCACAGATGACCTACTCTTCTTTGACTGATTTGTAGGCAATACTAAGAGACATAGATGTAAATAGTTAAATTTTAACAAAAACATGTGTGCATGGAAAGGAAGGAGAGAGATCAGCTGTATTTAATGCCACCAGGACAGCATTATCCAATCCGATAAAGTGAAACAAACATTAGGCCAGATTCTATTCTTATTTGTACCTATGTAAAATAGAATAACTGCATTGAGTTCATTGTAGTTTTCCCCTTTTTTCTTTTCACTTTTTAAATTATTATTATTATTTTTGGTTGGTTAAGTAGGTGTCCTGCTCCTTAGGGTATAACATAATTATATTAGGGAAATACATGGTTTCTGGAGTGGAACAGAATGCTAAAAAAAAAAAAAAAAAAAAAGTTAGCCTACAGGTAACGTGTCCTATCTATTTGTGGTTTTAAGCTATTATTAAGGCTAAGTTGGTAATTAGTTACTACTATTAATCACTTTTTCACACTTAGGTTTTGTTGTCTTTGCAAAGCTTATGTAGAATTAAAAAATAATTATTATTATTAATAATAATAATAATAACAATAAACCGCCACTACAACCTGGGGCAAACCATCCTTCCGGCACAATCTGCACGAAGCGACCCTGATCCCACTCTCAGGCTGGGAGCGTGGGCGAAGCAGCACCCATCTTCAGCGCCCAGCCAGAGTCCGACTGCTGGGGAGGGAGCAGGGAAGGCATCCGACACCACTGTAGCTGCTTTGTAGTGCTGATATTTAAACAAGCTGCTTATTGATTTCAAAACAAAGTACTCCTTTAGTAACAACAGAGCCAACTCATTCCACAACAGTTTTTATGTCTTAAAGAAGGGTTAGCACAGGGATTTCAAAGTTTCAAAAGTCATTAACAGACAAAATTGTTTGCTGAGGCTGTACTGCTTGCAGTCCAAACTAAAAAGACAGTTGCTTTCTAAAATACCTGTTACCACTGTAGGTTCCTTTCTAGCTAGCACAGCGTTTTGGACTGACAACTGATCAGTAGAAGATAAATCACCAGATCAGTCTTTAGCTGGTAGCACCCATGGAGTGGAGGACTGTGAACTGTTTGTGATCACAATCTAGGAAGACTAGCAGAGAGGAGAGGAGAGGTCGTTTATAAATCTCGCTCACAGATTAGAATAGAAAGATTAGAAGAATGCAGACAAGCTGTTTGATTTATTGCTACTTTGCATGTGACTTAGCAAAACCTGTTTTCCTTCTTATTTATTCTATTTCACTTGCATATACTTAAGAAGTCAGATCCAAAGAAGAGAAAGATAAATGATTGGTACTGAAAGTTCAGTAGCTTAAAAAAAATAGTTTAAAAAAAAAAAAAATCCTGCTTTTTTCCAAGCACTGGTTGCATCTGGGATAATTATTTTTTAGTTTATAAGCATTTATTCTTTTTTTTTTCCTAGTGTTTTCCTGATGACAAAAGTAAAGATAAGAGTGATACCTAAATTCAAATGGGAGCCTAATTTGTGGAATGCTTCATTAAACTAAAGCTGATTTTTTTTAGAAATAACATTTTTAAAAGTAAATTTGTTATTTTCATGTAATTTGGAATGTATACAACTGATTAAACTCTCTCCAATTTGATCAATCTTCTGTAGCTCCTATCTGATCATTCACTTTAATTAATCTAACTGGCATCTGCCTCAGATTGAAGGAACCTTAAAATTAAGTCTTTAACAATCTACTCTAGTATCATGCAGTACAAATAAAATAATAAAATGCCTGGAAGTCTTTGCAAAGCTTATTTATTATTTCATTTTTTGTCATTTTTACAGTATGAAATGAATTCTGAATCTCCCATTCTCATCTGAGGACACCATACCAAACTGGAAATCTGTAATACCCTAACTCATTATATAATACTAAAATATCCATAATGTTGACACCATTAATCCTGCATTCCTTACAGAGGCAAGCTCCAAATAAAAGGCAGTGTATTTCAGCTGGGGGAGGACGGGTGGATCAGGTCCTCTGCACTGATTACTAAGAGATGAAGAAAGAAGAGTTAAGGCTATAGAACTCAAATCATAGTTTGAAACAATTTAAATCCTAAAGTGTAATGCTGGGTTGATGATTTTATTTTCATTTCACAAAGGCTTAGATTTAGATTTTGCACACAACTAAATATAATGTCAAATGCACATATGTCCCAAAGATCAAAGTATGATTGATTGTGAAATATTCACATGCGATAGCCCAGTGAGATTTTGTTCACAAGGGCACCTGTCGGAAGCATAAGCTTGGATACAAATCATCAAATAAGTATGTAAAATCGTTACTAAAATCCAGGCATGCAATCAGATAGTCAGTTGCCTGAAACTATTGGACTGGAGCCAGCACAGTGGCTCAACAGACTAATGCTTTGGTCTTTGCAGATCCTCAGGGCCCTGGTTCAGTTCCTCCTGCTACTGGTCAGGTCAACTGTCTGTACCTAGTGTTAACTTTCCTGGCATTTAATGCTAGGAGTAAAGGAAAAAAATGCGAGCCCATAAGTTCCCTTTGACCCGAGCCACAGAAACATCTGCTGGTTGAGTCAGGAGCTGCTTGTTGGCCAAGTTTAACAGTAACCGATCCTGTTGCGGATCAGCTCTCTCAGCAGTAGGTGTCACTGCAATAAATAGATGGATTTCAAGGGACAAAGACACACATTCCTAATGAAAATGCAGAAACAGACTATCCCCGAATAGCAAGAGTTTCAAAAAGAAGGATATTGTCCTATTAGACTTTAACTTTATGTAAAAGGCTGGAAATCTGGTCTGGAGAGAAACAAAATTGCACAAGTGGGACTGACAACAACAACAACAAAGTAATTCTGCCCTTTAGTCATATGTCAAAGGGATCCTTTAATTCACATTAATCACTTTCCTGCAATCCCAGGTCTATCAGGTAAAGACTGTTGCATTTAAACGTTAAAAACAAAACAAAACAAAAAAACTCTCTAACAAATTAAGTAATTTTCTCTAGTGGAACAAAAGACCTAGTTATATGGAAAGATACTGCACACTCAACTGTAGTTTTAGGACTTAAAGACCACAAGGTTAGCCTATTTTTCCATCAAATTACAGAGTTCATATCCAACCCTATCTGCATGTAGAACAAGGAAAATGAGAATAATACTTATAACAGGTTTGGTGGAGAGGGTAAAGGATGTCTCAAGTATAGATTTAATAGAGTAAATATTTTGAAAAAGCAGTAACCAATTTACATTTGAAACAAATATATGGTATGCCAATAATATCACAGAGATGTCAGCCAAGTCTACACCATATTTGGTTTCATTATCACAAAATGGTTTGTAGGATAATTAAGGATGCTCCAAATTGCATACTATTAAGTTAGTGGACAAAACAATGCATCACTGAACACACGGGTTACCTGTGACGACGTCAACATAGAAAGTACATGCCTAAGAAAATGTTTTAATGTTGGTCAAGAGTTCAAAAGGAAGAAGAAAGATTCAAACTCTTAAATTTGCATAACCTTTTGCACATGAAAGAGATCATATGTGATGAAGTATATACTGTCAAAATTCATATATAGCACAACTGCATTTATTTTACTTCCAACAACATTGAACTGGGAACAAGGAAGAGGAAAGAATAAGCGGATACCGATAAATTGTTCCTTTCTTTCAGGTCAGTATATTTAAGACAAACTAAAAAAAGCTCCCATGCACTTACATGAGCATCAAGCTTACATGAAAAAAGCTCCCCCATGCACAAATATATAGAAAGTATAAAGAGCTACTCTACGGAACTGGGAAGAGTTTAAGAGCAGCGTTGTGTTGCTCAGACGTCCCAAGCAGTCATTCACGTCAGGCCATACTCCTGTGCTCTGTAAAGCTCCAAGCATCATGGGCTCATCAAAGCATACTGTGATCAACACAACGAAAGGAGGGGAAGACATTTTCTGCAAATTCCTTTGCTGAGCACAGAAATAGTCAACAGCTTAATATAACGTCAATACAAACACTTAACAACTCAGAGGTAACTTGCCCAACAGCAGAGTACCCATCTGCTTCCTAGGCCAGAAAGGGACTGAATTTCAGGACTGTAGCAATGAGTATCCTTAACTGATCATTTCCACATCTCACTTAGGAAAAATCTTGCCATGTATCTTGACTTAAATAGATGGCTCATTCTCTGTAAAGCAGCCAGGGACAGAATCCAGGACTCTTGACTCCCATTGCTTAGTCCAGTACGCCAGATAGCTTTCTTTTATCAAACATAATTGACTGCTGAAAAGACTGTTTTTTTAACTCATGATGGACCTGTCAGCATAACATTTTTTGGTTAAAATATTGTGTAGGGCTATTTTGGTTGTTAATAACTGAGATTCTTGGCTGTTAATCCCTTCTACCTCCAGTTTCTGTCTTCTCTCCTTTCTTACCTCACCCCAATTGATTTATTTTTCCCTCTCCCTATAACGCATGGACTTTGTGGCAAAAAGAAAAGACATAATTTAAAGGGTCACAGTCATTCTTTGATACAAGTGGCTTTAATGAGTTATTTTTAATACTAATTTCCAGGAAGAGGATAATGTTGAGAAAGCCTCAGTTTCATCAAGGTGAAAGATGAAGCTGAAAGAAGCGAGAATGCTGGGAGGCAGGTGGATGAGTGAAAAAGAAAGCAAACATTACTTAGGTGCTTCTTGTCTTCGTGCTCTCCAGAAAAAGTAGAAAGAGCAAATTCCTTGCAGAATTGAATGGAATAAGATAGATAAGGAAGCTCAACACAAACTCAGACTAACAATAGAAAAAATGCTCTTAATTAACACTCAATAAAAATAAAACTCTAAAAACACAAATCTCCTTTATCCTTTGGTGTTCTGGTTTGTGCACACTTTTACTGATATATTTCTACTGCTGTCATTTAACTTTATTAATTGATCCCTGCCCTGAGCACAAACACAGAGCTGGTAGCTCTGGAAGCCACCTAGCACCTCACATGATGCTTTCACACTGAGATAAGTGGTTTAGACTTAGAAGGTGTGGTTAGCAGTCACTGCACAGCGACGACACCGACAGCTTGATTTTGTAACTGCTATAATCATATCTACCCCAAGGTCAGAAATATGCACAGAACAAGCTCTTTTTCAGACTGTAATTTCAGAGAAGGAAAAAATATATATTTCTATCTGCAGTACTGCTAATCACACTGTTCTTTCTGAGGGCTTCTTGAGCAGAAATACAATCCTGAACAGGGCTGTCTATACTTAAAGCAACTGAGTTAGGGATATATTCCCGTATTTCCCTTGCTGCTTTTTCAATTATGTCTACCTGTCTGAGACAGATAACCCTGCTTCACAATAACACTGTTTCTTCCTCTGAACAATGGTGCGAAACAGTCGTAACAGTTCTGTGATTAAGCCAAGGAAGTGACAATGATGTCATATAAACAAACATAAAAAAGGGTCACATCTTCGCAGTACTTTTCAATTCGGGGAGGTATGAGCAGTTAAAAGAACAGGTAATTTCCTCCTACCTTGCGCTGCGAGGTCAAGTGCAGGAAACAGAAAGCCACATAGTGCATATATCAAAGAAAGCAAAGACGCAAGCACTGATTATGGTAAAACAGTACACACACTTAACTACAATGGCAGCATGACCTTCAGGATCCTGACAAGCTTAGCTCTGACCACTGTTTGGGTATCCCCATTTTATCTTGGCACAATAGCTTTGATCATTAAAAGAAAAGGCACCGAAAACTTGACAGACACAGAGCAGAAAGATGAATACGGGGGATGAGGAATGTTAGAAAAGTACAATAACATATTTCAAAGCTATCTGCAGGACAAAAAATCCTTTAAAAATTTTTGATGTTAATTGCAATATTCTGGGCCCATGGCTGGAAAGACAACCTATCATGGTTGATAGGTGAGCAGCAACCAAGCTGACAAAGGAAGTCCGATAAATGCAGTCATGGGATGACAGACACTGGCAAGTTCAATTATGGTTGCCAAGTCAGTAGGGAGATGGACTCCACTAACTGCAATATATCCTTAACAGGCGGTGCTGGCCAAGTGCAGCTCTGACCAAACTCCTTCCAGTGACTGACAGCATCCCTAGAGGCTTTGGCCCTGCAACAGGCTGAGGGCAGCTGAGAAGCCCCAGTGACTGACTGAGTGCTTTACTGCAAGGATTTTGGATACAACATGCAAATAAACATAACCAACTCTCAGGAAAACAGTTTCAAGTCTCTTGAATAGCCTGTACAAATGAGCAGTTTGAATTCACTTTCTCCAGCTCATGTAAAACTTCACTTGATATTAATTTGCAAAATCATACTCTGAAGTAGCTATTTTTTAGACATAAACATCCAAGAAAGGCTATTTGGCGATTAACATATCTTTGCTGTAAACCTGCATGAATCTAGAAAATTTCAGCAAAATACGAAGCCAGACAAATGGCAAGGGAAAGGTTCAAGGAAGCAGCCACGGGAGGCAGGGAGTGGGCTCCCACTGCTTGCCACAGGACATCCAAATGCTCCTCACTGTACAGGACTCACCACCAAAAGCCCCAAAGCTGAGAACATTCAGTTCTCCCCAAAAACCTCTGTATTGCTTCATTTCCCTAAGCATAAACTCATTTTTCTGTTGTACTGACTTCCAGTGCCTTCCACCTATGCTTATATAGAGACTGATATTTATATCTAATTAAAATGATTTTTCTCTCCTTTACTTACTAATTTTGAATAGACCAGCTATTATTTGATGTGAGAAAGTATGATGGGAATGTATATAGCAAATTGTGGCTTCTCATACTTCAGCGCAAGATTATCTCAGAATTTAAGTCATATTTAATCAAAACATCAGGCTTCCTTGTAGTTCATTTTTCACTTTTTATTGTTATTTTTTAAGTCACAAAAAAAAGTCCTTTCTCAGATTTTGGTTGTTGGGTTTTATTTTCTTAGTGACTTTTTTTTTTTTACCAAAAAAAAAAAAGCTAATAACGCTGTTTCTAAACAACTTCTTCGTTCTCTTTCTAGATTTTCCAGAAATATTCTAAAAGGACAATGGTATAAAAATTATACTGTAAAAAAAGTAAGTACTTTGAATGAGCAGAGTTATTCAGTTATATCCCTCACTTATGAAACACCCGTATCATGTATCCTTTATCCAACAGCAGACTCTTTTAGCTTCAATCACAAGAGCTAACAATATGTTATTGATATGATTTCAGGAAACTGTCAGCAGGCAGCTTAACTTTCAGCTCATCAGCTATGGTGAGTGTATGCACAAAACATACCTGTACCCCTCCTGCATGAAAGCTGGCAGCAACAGGAACATTCCTGTCAGCCGTCGGGGCACAATAAAGAGAAACATAAACAGGTTGTCTTCACTAAACGCAGTCTCACTCCTTACACAACTAAAATTCACCTCTGGTTTCACTGGGAATTTTAACTAGAATCAGAGAAGCGTATCAGAGCTCTGAGATACAGCTGAGTGCTCCCTGCGGGAATCCGCACTAAGGAACAGCCAGGCAGGTAACCAAAACCAGGGCTCTGTGCCCTCATCCCCTCCAGCCCTACTCGACCTCCTGCTTAGCACTAGGCCCTCCTACAGCAGTTGGCCTTTTGCATTTCTGTGAACAAGTTTCAGACTTCCACCTATTCTCTCCAATTATATTCAACACGAAATCAACAGGAAGACAACAGAGCAGGGCAGCTAACTGGGCCACCCCACCAAGAAAGAGTGGCTTAAATGATGCCTAATGTTGGGTACACCCTGAGCTCTCCAGATGCAGTCAGGAGGTTGACTCCGACCAAGTGTGGTGGCCATCAGGACTTCTACTGCCCCCATATTCACTGGGGAGAGGGGTGCAATCAGAAATCAGAAAGAGATGAGGATTTTCTGTACAAATATAAAACTTCTTCATTTCCAAGCACTTCTGCTTGAAGGAAAATAAAATTAGCACATAAATAAGTAAATAAAGTCCAGTATAGTCAAAGTTTTATGTTATCAACTACTATACCTTCAGGAGCTGAAGAATAACCACAAATGTCAGAAGGCAGAACAGGAAGCTAGAAGTGCCACTCTTCCCTAGTTTACAAAGCCAGTGATGTTTTTAAACCTAGTTTTCACATTAGTTTACAAGCTTTAATAATAAAAGACTATGTTACTATTAGATGTTGGTCATTTTTTTCTCTGACGAAGAAAAATAACAGGCTGCTGCAGGAGCTAGCACAGTTGGTTTTTCTTTTCAAATGATCAGAGAAAGTACTGTACTTTAAGGATGTGCCTTACTTGCTCTTAAAAGGGTAAAACGAAATATTCTTCCAGCTATTCTAAGCCTGCCATGTAAGTATTATGCTGTTACAGATTTCAAAAGGTTAGCTTCAATGAACCTGACATCAGTATAACCCAAAATAACCCATTCAAGAGAAAAGTAAGAAATAATTGCTGTTTTCTCTTTTTTTTTTCCTCAGCTATATTGCTATAATGATTTTGCATAACAGATTGAACAAAGTGCTGTTGTGACAGGTGGTAGAATTCAGCTAGTAAGCACAGAGACAGGGTTCAATTTAGTTTGTGAATCCTTTAATTGTTGTGCAGCTAATTAAAGAAGGTTCTTTACACTCGCAAGTGTTTACCGTTGCTAGTATGCATACATGAAAAATTAAATTGTGCCTTCAAGGGCTGAGAACTATAGAAAAATCATAGCTGATTCTGCAACATGCTTACTAGCTCAAAATAGCTGCTTTTCACAATTGGAATTTGTAAAACTTTTTGCTAAGCAAATATAGAGCTAATTAGAAGTGTTCGTTGGACCAATTAACATTTAAATAAATAAGCCATATTGCACATTTCACAGTCTTTATTTAATGATGCTTCTTAACTCTTTGGAAAGATTCCTTTAAGTACAAATAAGTTGTCATAAAAATGAAAGACAAAAATAACACCATAACAGTATATTCTATGCTTTTTTCTTCTCGCCTTGAAGTCTTTTCTAAAACTCTATACCTGTTACTGGGGACAGAGGGAATACACAAATCTGGTTCCTTCTTTCATCTTGTCAAGTTACCTCTCCACCCTCTTGAATACAAACAGCAAAACATATTTGATTACTATTTAAAGTGTTATGATAGCTCTGTTTGTTGTGCCCCATGGAAAAGAATCTGTTTTAGGAAAAAAAACAACAACAACAAAAAAAAACTTTTATCTCATAAAATGGCCATTGCAACTAAAAAGAAGGGTGTTCTCAGAAGAGATTGCTCTTAGAGTAACAAAAGCAGCAGTTTGAAAGTTTCACATACAAACAGAAGTGAAAAAGAAAATCTTTTTTTCAGGTCTACTGTTAGCGTTCCCATACCAAAACCAGTGTTTTTGTTATACCTAACCTCAGGGCTGCAATTGCCTGTCTCTTTGGGGTCAAGTGATATTTTGCTTTCAAAACAACTGTCTTTTAACTTAACAGTCCCTTTCAATCAATAAGACCCTTCAGTTTGTGTTGAACATAGATCTTCTCTCTCTCTTTCCACCTCCAAACCTCTACCTAACACAAAGGTTACATTAAAAACAGGGGGAAGGTTTCTTGCTACTTTTTTCTAAGATGCACTCCACTACCTTGTAATCATGCTAAGAGCTAACATGGAAGGACTCATTGTTGACCTTGGCTTTCAGCACAGAAAACCAAATTAACAAGGACCAATTAACATTTAAATAAATAAGGAAGATTAACAAAGAATATTCTGCATACAAAAAGGGTAAAATAAACTAAAAGAAAGAGTACAGCATTTCCCTCAATCAGCATGAATTGCCTGTTGGTGCATGGAAACATGGGCTGCTCCTTCCTGGACTGGCAAGGCCTGCTGAGCACCAAAAGGGATGCAGCCACCTGTGACATCAGGCAGTGCTCTCACACTGGCAAGCCCTTGGGAAAACGTGCAGAGACCCCACAGACGCACGATATACTTACTAACCAGAAGAAAGGTGTTGCCCATATTCATGGCCTCTGCTTTGCCTCTTCCACATGAGGTTTTTGGTATTTGTGATTGCCTGCATCTGGTATCCGCTGAGAAGCATGTGGTTTTGAGTTGACGGCTGATAAGAAAGGGGCCTAGACTGGACACCTATTTTATATATTACTACTTTAATTAGATTATTTACGTATTACTACTTTAATTTCATACACTTCCTTGAGCTTTTTTCAAGGATGTACCTGAAGATGCAACCGGAGTCAACACAGTGGTAGTTGCAGGGACTCCCTGTACCTCATGATCCAATGGTGCTATGCCAGGCAGGATGAAGATAAAGGGTTCAATCTCCCTTCATCTTCCCTGCCTCCTGCTCTTCCCTCAGGTAGAACTCTAAAGAAAACTTTCAATTGGCAAAGTTTCTCCACCAAATTTGGTTATTATTATACCAACAAAACAATTAAATCCTCCAAGTATTAGTCACCCACAAAGCCTACCTTTTACAAGAAAACTCCTCCTACATAAAGGTTATGAATAATTCTCAGAAGGTTACAACATGATCTATCATTTTAAATATTTGGATTTGGAGTACTGGTTCAGGCCTCTAACTGACAGTCACCTTTATGAATAGTTAAGAGTTCACAGAGATGATTATCATGTACTATTTAAATATGTATAAAGGACAAAGATAATGACAATACTTTGTACTCTAATAGAAGCTTCTGTCTGAAATTCTCAAAGGAGAGTCTAAGTCCTTACAGATGTACACTTACAGCTCATCTGACCTGCACACTTGGTCACCACTATTACTCTCATTTATCAGACTGGGAAACTGGTAGGCTCTCATTGCTGCGTTTCTCAAAACTGATAATGTGTAACTTAAGTAATAGAGCAGTTGAAGTTTTCCCAAATGAGTAACCCAAACTGAATCATCACTGTAGAAATTTTTACCAGTGATTTGTGCCAAGGCAGAAGTCAATGAGGAACAATGCAAGGTGCTCTTATAGATCCCGACTCCCATTCTTGTGATTTAAGAGAATTATCACCATGCCTTACCCAAGACACAGGCTGACTGATCAGTACTCTGTCCAGCCATAATAAGCCTTTCTGTAGCCTCAAAGATCATTTTAGATTTTTTTTCCACTCTTAAAACTAAAAAATAAAACAAACAAACAAACAAAGGGCTCTCACTTAGGAGCTATTCTTTCTTGTGTGAAAAGTGCTTCTCTGTACTTCTCTGGAATTACAGAACTTATATATAAAACTGCTTCCCCCAGGCACACCCCAAATCCTCTGCTTTGAAGAAGTTAAACTTTCCAGTCTTCTGATCAAGAATGTGGAAGAAAGGGACTCTGTTAGCCTATGAAATACAGAATTCTAACCACATGAAGATTTTGCACGTGCTCAATAGTATCTTTCATAGAAATCACGAAAATAGCTAGTAATTTCAAAGGGAAATGTAAAAAATAAGGACCCCAAATGTAAGCACTACTCCAATCAACTGTAAAGCTTGAAGTGCTGCTAAAAAGTTGGTTGGATTTGCAAACTGGACCTGGACAATTTGAACTAATAAAAACAAATCCAAAGGTCCTCCTGTCCTTAAGGCCATATTTACAAAAGGGTCAACTAGTCTTGAATAATTCTGCCAACATATTGGGAAAACATGCTTTACTTCCTACATTACTAATATGAGTAGTCTATTATACAACTTAATTTCATATACAAATAATTTTCTTAACCAAGAGGAAAAATGCAAAGAAAAATCACATCTCTCAAAGCACACAATTTTTCATGCTTCCTTTTACAATACTAACATTGCTTCAACATGTTAAAAAAATTCTCATAGTCAGAGCAGCACAGATGATATTCAGATCGCTCTTGTGAAACGAGTTAAAAATTATACATACAATATATACAATACATAGCTTCTGAATGAGAGAGAAACTGGGATAATCTGTTTTAATGTGATTGTTTTCAAAAACCTGAGCTAACTGGGAGCTGGTATCATGAAAACCCCTCTGAAAGACAACTTTTCTTGAGAAAAATGTACTGATGAAGTGGACTGGACTGGTTTTGTTCACTAGACAGTCTGTCCTGTCAGGGTGTCTGCGTTCCCTCCCTCTCTCACCTCAAGCCAACCAACTTGCCATAATTCCCCTGACAGCATTATACTCAGCAGCAACTTTTTTCCCCTCAATTCTTTAAATCAGAACGATGAGGTTACTGAAATAACATCCCAAGCCCCTGGCTGCACTACTGCTAACACAAGGGAGCTCTGATCTCATGTGATTTCCTATAGCTAGTCACAAACAGCAAGAGACTGAATTCCCTCATCTCAAATATAACCATCTAAAGTTAAGTAAAATTCAGAATAACATTCACAGATACAGAAGATCAGAAAATTGGTTCACAACAACTTATCACAGAGTAACATGTTAGCACAAGTTAACTGATTCACAGTAATTTTTAGTGTACATGCTCCTGGCAAATGTGATGTAAACTTACTACAGCTTTCAGTGAAAGACACTTCACTGGTTTCATTAGGGCTAAACTAATACATTGCTTCTCGCATGCTGTGAGGCAGGAACTACTACAGAGACAGATACAGCAGCTGACAATTGGTAATCTGGGTATTGGATCAGTATTTATTGCTAGGTTCTGTGCTCTTTCGCCTGGATTCAGAAAATCAGGTATTTCAAACTGCAGTTTCTTTTGACAGGTTTTCATTAAAACACCCGAGTTAAAATTTTCATTACAAGCTATAAGACTTCTTCCTAGGGCCTGTTTGCTGTGGAAGTCCCATCAAACATGCAATAGGATATGAGCTGGCAAAAATAATAAAATAAAAAAAAATAAATCACAAACTAACCAAACTCCCTGATATGCAGCAATACCAAGGTTTAAGACAGTGAGAGATACAAGCTTAAAAAGCTCTCATGATGGACCCAATCTACCAACCAACTTGGTGAAAATCTTTCCAATCCTCTTAATTAACTTTGGTTCAAGCCCGTGCTGAATTAGTGACAACCATTTATATCCACATATGATCTCTGTGCAGAATTTGAATTCCCAAATCTCTAGAGCTTACTGATACAAACAACCACATATACGCACAAAGATTTAATTTACCCTTACCCTTTATCTTTCATTGCACTCTTTGAAACTAAACACAAAAATCAAGGCCAGTATTTAGAGTTAAACTTTTTTTTGCCCCCTGGAAAATTACTTTCAGTAACCAAAAGCAATCTGAACTAAAACCAAACAACAATGTTTTCTAAAGTATGATGTACAAAACGCTAACAAAAAAATTCACCCATGTGTAATTTCACCATAAGCCACATACCATATAACTGCACACTATTCTGGTGTTTCTTCCTTACTCCAAAACACTGACTAGGTGAACAGAGAGTCTTACTTTACACATTACTGACTAGCTCTGTAAAGTTTTGTAAATGAAAATAAAAATAAAAATTCAAATGGCAAAAAAATAGGAAGGAGTTGATCAAGTGATACAAGACAGGAAAAAAAAAAAAGAAAAAAGAAAAAAAACACAACAATGCACTGAAATTATTCCTAATGGCAATTATTTTCCTAATTCCTTTAGAGACTAAAACTAACCATTGAAAGTCTTTGCTTTATCTTAGATTTGCTATAGACTGGGTTCACGCTAAGACTGGATTTGGACTGATGAATCTGCTTCCTATAGAAGGTAAGCATAAATCATTTCAAGTAGGAAGAGGGAGCAGATGCAATATGCTATGCCCAACCTCTCACCAGAATCATCTTCTCTGCAGAAAAAAAAATATACTGGCTACAAAACATGCATCCCCACATACCAGTGGAAAAACTGGTATAGCTAATTTTATGTCTTCCAGCCTTGACATATGAATATGCTAAATACTTCTGTTCAGCTGTAGCCACGTCTACTCAAATCACAAATTATATAATAATGAAGAGTAACATACCTTCAAAATGAACATAAAACACATTTATTTTATAAGCCAGTCTACAGTCAGCTCTGTGTCTTTCCTAAATGAAGGAAAAGATATATTGCAAACTTAGTTCCAGAAGCTTACAATATAAAACTTTGGCAAAAATGCTTATAAGCAAAATACACATTTTTCCATACTGTTAACTGTTAATTTTATGAAACAACTAACATTGATCAGCATCAAAAATGTGAATATACTGTTCCTCAAAAAGCACCCATAACAATTTCTGCTTATCATAGAATCATAGGATATCCAAGTTGGAAGAGACCCACAAGGATCATTGAGTTCAACTCCTTGGTCCCCAGAGGACCACCCAATAAATAAATAAATAGAGCATGTGTCTAAGAGTGTTGTCCAAACAATTCTTGAACTCTGTCAGGCTCAGTGCCATGACCACTGCCCTGGGGAGCCTGTTTCAGTGCCCAACCATCCTCTTGGTGAAGAACCTTTTCCTGATATCCAGCCTGAACTCCTCTGTCGCAGCTTCAAGCTGTTCCCTTGGGTCCTAAAGGACTCAAAAAATTTTCAATAAGAAAATAGACAAATTTGTTCAATACACTTGATATCTCAGGCAGATCCAGAGTCATTTTACAGATGCAGAACAGAAGCTGAGGAAAAGTTAACTTGTAAATAAATACTGGTAGCATTGGCTAGAGCCATTTCTCTGCCAGACTATGAGATTGTCTAGCACATGATATGAGTTGCCCTTTCTGTTCTCATTGTAGCTTTTTTTTTTTTTTTTAAGGACAGGATCCATCTCAGCTATTGGCAGCTGTTCTAGCATTTCATCTACCTATATTAGACATCCATCCTTAAAGAGAACAAAATCATGAAATCCTCTCAAAATCTGTGTCTGCTCTGTGGGGAGGGAATGCACATAATCTTTAAGACAGTTTTCTTTTACCCTGTTCAGAAAAAATAGGGTTCTGGAATCCAAGCAAACTATACTTAGTGTTTCACCAAAGGGCACACACCACTTCCGCTGTTTCAATATGAACACTTTTTTTCAATATCATTTTACAGGAATAAAGACTAAATTGTTACTTACAAGATTCATTTTGTAAAGACATTAATTAATGGACTACACATGCAAATGAGGTGGGGAATATTGTGCATTATTCTGTTGGCAAGTACATCATTTTAGTAATTAATGTTGACATCATATTTTTAAAATGCACTAAGCAATATAGACAATATATACTCTGCCCAGTGGTTGCTTTTTTTTTTTGGGGGGGGGGGGGGGTGGAGGGTGTATGATTTGTTGTGTCTGAGCAGAAATGTTGCTACTACTGCAGTGGGGTTCCTCCATTGCCCAGGGAGGTCCTCCCTCACAGATTATCTCCCTCACAGATTTCAGGTAGAAAAGAGCTGATGGTAATCTTTCAACTTTGACCCATTCGCCAACGGACTCCGGTTCCTGTTCTCTTCCTTCCTCCTTCTCATACCTAATGTTCAAACAGCTGTTCTTTATTGTTTCCCAAATAAAGTGCAACCTTTCTTTCCACAGAAAATCAAAGATAGGAGAAAAGAAGGAGTCAATAGTTTAGTTCAGTGATGTAAACCCATGAAAGTCTTTCATCAGCTTCCCTGACAGGAACTGAGAAGATTAGAGATACCATTTATGCCTTTGAAAAAGAAATTCTGAGCATGTCTTTATCCTTCTCAACAAGGTAGTGTCTAAGCACCTTAATTCTTAGGTTCTAGGTATGTCAGAAGTTAGTGCTTTTTGTGACTCAAGGCTATTGTATTTTTTTTAGACGTTTATTGAACTGTTTATTATTATCTATTTATTGAGCTGTTTTCCATGGATGTCTAATCCTCTTCTGAGCCTGCTGATGCTGTCTGCCTCTACAAATTCCCTTGGGAGCAAGTTCCAGAAGTTCACTGCTGACTGTGTAAAAAAATATTTCCGGTTATCTGTTTTAAACTGATATCCTGCTACCTCCACTGGGGGGTTCTAGTTATGGCTTTGTGGGATTGGTGGAAAAGAAGGGAGCTGAGAGTTCTGGAAAAAACTATTGATGGGATTTTGCTTCTACAGCTATTCGTTTTTTCCCAGTGAAAAGTCAGTGTCCAAAAAGTTTCACTGAAACTTAGAATGTAAGATCCTGGCTTAACAGTATGAGACTCATTGAGCATCTTTGCTAATGTAGCTTAGCTAACACAGTCTACTGCTTCTTATAATTCAGCCCTGGATGATGAAAAGATAATACATTTTTTACAGCATCGAAGACTTCTTCCATGAGCTAATAATCAACCCCTGTATACAAGCAGTGTCTCTTTGAGTAAGAGTATTTGAGGATTGATAGTTTTATCATAATTGAAATGGTGCTTCTATCATGGCTGATGTTTATTCAGGTCTAGAGAGGAGTGGTGGGGGGAAATAAAAAAAAAAAAAACTTCCTATTTTGACTAAGAAGAAGATGAAAATGTCAGAACAAAGCTTTCACAACAGCACTTTTCAGAAATATTCACCCAAATTTGGGTTTGAAGACTGCATAGACCTTCTACCCAAAGCCAATTCAACCGAGAGAGCCCAACAAAAACATTTCTTCATCTGGCAGGGACTGTTGTTCCAAGCTGTGTCCAGATGATACCCTCCACCCCACTCTCCAAAACTAAAACTATTATAAAAAATAACCATTCTTTTAACTTAGTTTAAAAAAAAAAAAATCTCCCGACCATGGTTGAAGCCAAATGGCCCTTTAGGCTACTACTGAAGAATCAATTACATTAGCTGTAAGCCTAAGAGAGTCCTGGGGACAATCAGTCAGAGACATAATAGCTGTGAGGGAATTGTTAAGCAAATTGAGGGATTCTTTAGGTAATTGGGATTGGACAACCAGGTCATACTTAATTTGAAGCATCCATTCCATACAAGTACTTCAGAGGTATAGTAGGAACTACAGACAGTAAAGCCTAATCGTGCAGCTACTAACTCAGTGCTTTTAAAGGGACACCCCCCAGCTCCCTATTCCTCCCCCCCACCCCCAGACCCCCATCCAACCTTGTGCATAATATTTAAGAGCATTGTGCTCACTTTCTGCAGAGAAGAATTTAAGCAGCTACTGCAGGGTCAAATCAGGGAGCTGAATGCTCAGGGAGCTCAGCAGCCTTCAGGGAGAACCCGTAGTGCTTATTCACAGCCCTAGCCAGGGACACTAAATGCTCAGGGTTTCCTACCAAAACTGAGAAGCAGAAAAATGGACAATTCAATGTTTTAAGATAGTCCAAAGATAGTGGGGAAGTACATTTTTCTCTTTCTGTTGTTGACTGTGTCTTTAGCATGCTAAATGTACACTTAACTACAAATTCTGGTCTTCCAAGGAGACACTGCACAAATTCACAATGCCTACTTCAAACTTTGAAATAAAGTTTAGGGAATAAATACTTTCCAGGAAAAAAGAAATTGTCAGTTCTGAGAGGTCATTCCAAGGCGACTACTCAGAGGTTTCAGATCAAATTAGATTTCGCACCATAGTTAGAGAGGGAAGTATTCCAAAATCAAAAAGTTCTTAATCTACTTTGTCCATTGAAACAACTTTCAGAAAAAAAAAAAAAAAAAAAAAAAAGCATGTCCAAAGTTCATCTTCATGTCCAGTTTGCTTTTGGAGAAACCTGTTGCAAGAAGCTACTGCTGATATTTTTTGGCTTCTCCAGAGAAGCAAGCCAATTGGGTTGTTACGATAGGGACTGCAGTCCCAAGAGAGATTAATTCTTTGTTGGACTGCCCTGAAATTTCACAAGGTAGACAAAGAGAGCCAGCAAACATGGCCCTAAGAGTGCCAATATCAAAGCCAACAAATCCTCATCTCCCTTTTCTCAGATTCTTTTCTGGAACTAACTTGAGGAGAAACCCTAATTCTGGGTCTCTTGGCAAAGAGTACCTAAAATAATTGCCCAGAATGGAAGATTCTGCTAGTGCCACAATTCTTTGGCAAGGCAAGACAAAAACTGGGAAGAGAGGGATAAAGAACAGAACCTGGATGACTGAAGGGTGCCAAAGCAAGAGCTTTGCGCCAGTTGCCATTCTGCTTGAAATCTGCACTGAGGAGCCCAGTGGTCTCTGCTCCCAGCAAGCTGGCCATGGCATAGAAGAGTTGGCTACGGCTGACCCTGGCAGCACAGCTGATGACAGCAAAAACTCAGAGCAGCAGACGGGCCAATAGCCCATTGGTAGAGGTCAGGAATATCTGATCATGCACGCTTCTGCCATTAGAGAGCTCTCACTGAGTACAAATCCAGCCCATTTCATGTTCCTGTTTTAGGTAATGTTTTAACTGCTTATCAGATCGGTTAGCATTTTTCTAGCCTTGACAGAACAAAAGCCAACAACAGACACCGGATGCAATTCTACCTCTAATGTTTAGAGCTGTGACATGATCTATTCAGCCAGGTTATAGCTTTCTAACGTTATCCAGCAGAATGCCAGTAGTCACCCAGCAACAGCAGCTTTTACATAGGGAAACCATGTAAAACAGAAAAAATGTAAAACCCCTGATCTGGAACATACTGCCTTAACTGAAGAAAGTCTTTCCACTCCACACACTACACTAACACCAATTTAGGTGAGTGAGCAGGCGATCAATCTCCCATGAGACCAGTTAAACAGGCTATGGTATACCAGCTGAATTGCCTGGACAACATCAGGAGTCAAAGCCTGAGGAGCACTTGAAGAGCACAGCAAATAACCCATCTACAAAAATAATCATCATCAAAAACAGTCATCCACAAAATTTTTGCCAATCAGTGTTTTGAAAAATGAGCCATCACTTTCTGTGAAGATAACGGATGGGAATTCAATCTGTGTCACAGCTACAGGAAAAAAAAAATGTCTGTTGCTTTGGACTACAAGTTTGCTGAGAGCACAAAATTTGGACTTAGTGCATTACGATGTCAAAATGGTCAGGGTTAGATGTGGCTTTCTTTTGTCCAGAGTGCTGCAAATAAATCTATTTTGTGTGTAGGAAGAAAGCCGAGATGAAAAATTTATGCCAGCAGCATCTTTAAGAGACCTTACTTGGTACAACCTGGGTGAAACTTCAAGAACAGTAAAGGCAGTCAAATTAGTACCTACAAGTAGAAACAAATATTTACAATATGACTGATAATGATCTAGCCTCTTACAAGTCCCAGATCAACAAAGGAAGCAATATGATACTGTTCAGAGGTGCTTCTGCTAACACATTTAGCAACAAAATAATTGGAAAAAAGTAATAAATAGTCATTAATGCAGCTTTTTTATGTTTTAAATAGGCTATGCTTCTGTGACAATTATTAAACAGTTCTGAAGTACCAGAAGTTTGGAAGTCCCATTCACTGTATTTGCTTTCTACAGCTGCATCCCCACAGTCATTAGCAACGGTATATTTTCAAAGGATATATGTAGCAGTCATGCTTAACAAAGGCTACTTACCCCCCAAAACTGGGGAGGATGCATAGTTTACTGTTGACATCATAAACGTCAGGTATCTCAATGCCGTCTTTATATGGCCATGAGTGCCTGAGACGACCAATGGAGAGTATCTACATACAACGGAATACCTCATATCCAATACATGTGATCTTTGAACAAGTAGACAAATTAAATACAAAATTCAGGATTCTTCATTTAGGGCAACAGTACCATCTGAAGCTCTAATTTATCATGTGTTGTACCTTTCAATCTTGTATTTTATGGATGCTGCTCTACTTTGGAAGAAGTTATATTGAAAAACCTGAATGCCACCTGAGAGAAGCTTTACTCGGCCTCAAGATGGATGTTTTTGCCTATCCAAAAATCAGACAGTATGGACCACAAAAGTGCCAGCTTCAATCATAGCTGATAACATTTTGACACACAATGGAGTTAATTGGTCTAGACACTGGGAGATGTCACCTGCTTCCATCCTGCTCCATTTCTGACATGAGCAGACTACCATAATACATTACTGTACTTCAGGGTCAGGCTCCAGCTGCCCTCCATGTCCAGACACAGAGGGCAGGGAGAAAAGGGAGATTTGCTTTGACACCTGGGAATAACTGCATCACCTTGGGAGACTGCATTTCAAATCTTGCATCTGATTATAATTACTTGGTGAGGATCTACTCCCCCTTTAGATTAATTTTAAATGTTTCTGAGTTGGAGAGATGAATGACTGGAATTATATGGGAAGAGTTAAAGTGATAGGAGAAGGACATAAAAGAACTCTTGTTCTTTCAATTCTTGTAGTTGGCAAAAACCTTAAGAAACTATTGCGAATTAATTTTCCTCACAGTGGTAACCTGTGTAATTGTAACCTGTAACCAGTTAAAACCATAATGTCACTTGGTTCATAATAACTGCTGACTGTTGTGACTAAAATATTTCATAACTTTGGTATAGGGAGAGGAGAAGAAACACGGCACCATTCGTGCTGAATGCACATCACTGCTCTTACTATATGTTCTTTTACACCTTAGAGAGATGATAGATGAACTTGAAGGTTTCACATTCTCCTGCCGAGTCTCTCTTATGTTGATGATCTTCCTCTTTTCAGATCCACAAAACAACAACATGATTACTTATAAGAAAAGGTACTAGTTAAAATTCAGAAGTAGAAACAAAATTAATGTACTTCATCAGAACCTGAGGCCCGGGTTCTGCCATGTTCTGCAGGTACCATGCCCAATGCCACCCTAAGGAAATTTAAGGAATGCTGCCTTGCACCTGTGGGGTTTCCATACTGCCTTCCCCTACTGAGCCTGAGAACAGCCTATATAATCCAGAATCAGGAAGATAGCATGCCTTCTGATTAATGAATGCATTGAAATCTGGATAGGATCTGGATAGGCTGGAGCAATGGGCTGAGGTCAACTGTATGAAGTTCAACAAGGCCAAGTGCCGGGTCCTGCACCTGGGGCATAACAACCCCAAGCAGAGCTACAGGCTGGGAGATGAGTGGTTGGAAAGCTGCCTGGCCGAGAAGGACCTGGGAGTATTGGTTGATAGTCGGCTGAATATGAGCCAGCAGTGTGCCCAGGTGGCCAAGAAGGCCAACAGCATCCTGGCCTGCATAAGAAGCAGTGTGGCCAGCAGGTCTAGGGAAGTGATTGTGCCCCTGTACTCGGCTCTGGTGAGGCCGCACCTTGAGTACTGTGTTCAGTTTTGGGCCCCTCACTACAGGAAGGACATGGACGTGCTCGAGTGAGTCCAGAGAAGGGCGACCAAGCTGGTGAGGGGTCTGGAGAACAAGTCTTACGAGGAGCGGCTGAGGGAGCTGGGATTGTTCAGCCTGGAGAAGAGGAGGCTCAGGGGCGACCTTATCGCTCTCTACAGTTACCTTAAAGGAGGCTGTAGAGAGGTGGGGGTTGGTCTGTTCTCCCACGTGCATGGTGACAGGACGAGGGGGAATGGGCGAAAGTTGTGACAGGGGAGTTTTAGGTTGGATGTTAGGAAGTACTTCTTTACTGAAAGGGTTATTAAGCATTGGAATGGGCTGCCCAGGGAGGTGGTGGAGTCACCATCCCTGGAGGTCTTTAAAAGACGTTTAGATGTAGTGCTTAGCGATATGGTTTAGTGGAGTACTTAGTGTTAGGTCGGAGGTTGGACTCGATGATCTTGAGGTCTCTTCCAACCTAGAAATCTGTGATACTGTGAAATTTCACAGTCCAAGATACATATTCATTGTTGGCTCTTCCCCAGCTGATACTGATACTTAGTCTCATGATACTTCATTACTGATATATACGAGTACGGTGAAATCTCTAATGTAGTGTCTGAACCCTAGCTCAGCCATGCCAGACAGAATGCCTGGCTTGATGTCTTCTTTCATCTGCCCCATTTTACCAGCTTTCAAGAAGATGGCTGTCTTAATCTCTTTCATTTAGAGGAAGGTATCTGAGAATAGGAAATAAAACTGACCAGTAAGAAAGGAGCAGCTGCTATAACCAAACTGGTGATGACACTGCCACCATCAAAGAGAACTGAGAAATTCCTATTACCTTCTATCTAGCCATCGTCTCAGATATTCAATATGTTTTAAGTGCACAGGCTTAATTTGTTTTTGCACACATCATGAAAACAAATATAAGGAAAGACCACCATGTGGTTGAATCTGCAATCAACTAGTTGATATACCAAAAAAGTGGTAGGCCATAAAACCAGTATAGTCAATTTAATCTAATAAAATACATTGGAGTCTTCTTCCACATACCGTTAGTCTTAAAAATAGTCTTTATGCATATGAGAAAGCCGGTGATGTTTACAAGAATAATGGTTTGCATCATTGGGCAATAAAGCCTGATATTCTCTTCGCAAACAGATAAATATTTGTACGCTGGTACTGTGTGACCATCTACCCAAATATTATGTGTGCACATAGAATAGAGCACATTTTGCCAGTTGCTTTGTTTTGCCAGTTGCTGAAACTATAGCAACTGTTTCCTTTTCTTCCTTTCTAAGCTCTACTAGTCCATAAGAGCAAAAACCACAGTCTGCACTGATACTGAGGACAAATAAGTGATTCATGGGGACTTAATACTACTAAACACTTATATAGCACTTTATATATTCAGAGTGTTGTACAAACATTAACAAATTAATCCTCACAGCAACCTGCAGGGTACATAAGTATTTTCCAAAATAGGGCCAAATTTGTTGCTCGTGTATACAGCTGTGACAGAGCTACACCCACTGACATCAGGAATAGATTTAGACATAGAAATCAGACAGCAGCAGTACATGACACAAAACCATGCCGGAAGACTTGTCAAAGAACTCAGATTAGGATTCAGAAGATCTCATCTCACACACAATTTCTCTCTTGCACATATTTGCTTTCATTCTTTTTTCTACTACCCCATGACTGCTGGGCTGTTTTTATTAAACTCCTATACACACTAATACAACTTAACCAGTGAGATACCACCATTTTACACTGGAAACTCACACCTATGTTAAGGAGTATGAATGAATGAGAAAGCCCACCAAAAGAAATGGATTGTTGTTTACATTGCCAACAGAAAAGTAAACAGTAATGATATGTATCATATTTATTCTACTGGAATGGCCACATCCACTGCCTAAAAAAAGGACTCTTAATTACAAGAATTATGAAGGTTACAAGAATTAGTATGAAGTGCAGAATATATGGAGTTGCAAGGATGTATATGAATAACAGCATCAATTAAGAGGGTTTTATAATGTTTTTAACATATAAGTATTTAATGCAACAAGCATTTATTGAGGTTTCAAAGAAAATCCTAAAATTAATAACCAGGAATGACGCTGATTACAACACTGACTGCATTTGCTGGATATGCTGGTGGTGCTTATAAAGCCTAGAGGTGGTTTAAAGGCTCGAAATGAAATACTAAGAAGGCTACATTACCCACTATCCAAAAAGCAATGTCAATATCAGACCTTTTGTTTTTAAAATTCAAAACATATGAACTTCATTAACACATAACCTGGTTGTATTGGTATAAAAAAAGAAGGGAGGTGATCACTTAATAGGTAATCACTGAAGTATGGGATGAACCAAAGAGAGTCCACCCAAATCTAAAAATGCTGCAATTCTTATCATGAAACTATCATCGAGAGAGATGAAGAAACTGGATGATGAGCATGGCTGATGAAGGTTTGAATTCAGATGGCGGCTAACCCTGGGATTCGCTGCCCACAGGCTCCATGTGGCCCTGAAGAGGGCAGTGCTTTCAGAACAGCTGGCAGGGTTTATCTGCTCAACTTTCTCCAGCCCCGAAAACAGTCTGGCAGCCTTGTAGCGCTCCTTGCTCTCAGATGTACCTTTTTCTTCTTTTATGATCAATAGTCCCAGGAGAGACTTCAGAGAAAATGCTGGCCTCAAGTACTCAAAATATTTGAGAGTTAAGTCTGGCATTTTTAGAATACCTGTGGGTAGCCTGGCAAATCAAGTATCCCACATTCACCCACCTCTAATGATGATTATTATGCACCAGCAGCTGTCTACAGTTCAATGGATGAGGATCTAATTGATCTCATTACCTCCCCCCATATAAAGTGAAGTGTGTTGCCACTCTGTGGGTTTGTGATTCCTGTGCTGATTGAAGGTCTTGTGCTGGAGACCTGGAAACAGAGTATTTGGTAGTCCTGTTAGTTTGCTCTAAGCTGGTCAAAATCCACAGAAACAAGCATCGTGTAATATACTGTATAATATAGTACAGCGTGGCTTTTGTCTTACCAGCTTAATATGGAATAGCTCTGATAGCATTCATATGAATATTAATTTTGTAATAATAAAGCAAAAGACTGGTGTATTAGTTATGCGTTCTTTTGTTACTTTCAGTATTTAATTATTATTATTAATGCTATTATGTCCAATTTCCCCTCACCTCGCTCACCCTCACAGTCTCCACTGCAGTGCCCTGTCTCAGGCAGCGAGATCCTTCTGGAGCCAACAACAATGTTACTCAATTAACCCTCTGGCAGGGGATGCTACAGTATGTAACTGGTGTTGCTTTCTCTCCTACAAGTCTCTGCACATCATTTCTGTCGTGCTCCCGATGAGCCAGCCAAGGATCCAAAGCACTGTCTTCGACTCAGGTTGCCTGTCTGGCCCCGCTGCCCAGCCCTGCATGTGGTTCTCCATGCAGCAGGTAGAACTGAAATATTTATGCACGTGTGCTCGGGTGAGATATATCTGTATTTCAGATTTTAAAAGTTGCGTTTCCAAAAAAAGAAAAGCCATTTGCAGAAACAAAAGGCCTGAGTCTACCTCTTTTAGATGGGGGCAATTGCTCTCTCTTTAATAAAGTTATACCTGATTTATAACAGTATGAGGGGAGATTCTGGCCCATAATATAATATAAAATGCTCAGCTTTCTGCAGTTTGCTTATTCATAAAAATTACTCCAATGTCACTGCGGAAAAGATGCAATGAAAAATACCTATTACTCTGCAGCTATGCAATTGCCAAGTCTCTCTTGTTTTTTAAAGAATACCACTGTTCATTTGCTAGTCTACAGTAGATATATTTTTTAACATAAAACCACTATATTTAATTGGTTATGGATCTCAGTTCTTTTAGCACTACTGGAAATCACACAAAAACACATTAGTACAGAGCAATTAGTGCAATGGCAGTAAACAACTAAGGCACTATTAAGCAGTGGGTGATTAAATAGTATTACTTCTTTATTTTTTATGATATTAGACTTAGAGAAGATTTTAAACATATAATCCTGGTAGTATCAATAAATGATATGAAGGGCAGGTGTCTAACTTTCTTAAGACAATTGTAGTCAGGGCACTTCAGTTTATAAGAAAGATTTTCTTTTAATAGAAGATCTGTCTCTTTATACAGTATATTGCACTATTTCTTATCTCACTACACTGGGACATTTATACAGTAATATTATTTAATGGGAGTTATGAAATCACACACTGTTCCTTCAGAAAATAATACCCATATCTCTACCACCAAGGAACAAAGAGCTACCAAACTCCCAAAATAATACGCAATTATTTATATCTGTTCAAAGAACAAATCGGGTACTATTTGACAAATTTACTACAATGGGCTATAACAAACACTGTGATAAGTTAGCTTGAATGGCAGTAACCTTCAGGCAACGTAAAAGACGAGAATCTGACCCAAGGACAGAACCCTTGTGGTATACCTTTTTAATCTGCCTAGCCCTCACAATCTCTCTGGACTCTGTACTTGTTTATAGATCATCCTCATGGTCTGGCACATCTTTTCCTCGGCATCTGATTAAGTTAACAATGTGCTGCTATTTGCATGCAGATTTGCCAGGCCTTTCTCTACAGCTGCTCCCAAAGACTTGGTCTTTCTCTGTAATGTGATAGCACAGCAGTCAGTAAATGCAATCTTTGTCAAACCCAGGTGTGCTCTTGATTTGGTTCTCATTCGTTCCAAGCAATTTTTCTTTCTGTAGCATTTATAAGGCTCTATTATAGTATAGCCACATCTGGAGCTAAAATTCTTCTATTAATTATATACTTTTACCACTATGAAGACAAATTCAGAGACAGCTACTAACATTTTTGTTGTTGTTCTTATTCCCATTTTGACAGCCTGTATTTTATTTCTACAGAAATTTAATTTTTAAAGCAGTATTCCTGATTTTTATTTCCATAAAAACAGTAATGCAAAGCATGAAATCTAAATATTTGATACTTGTATTCTAAAATAATACTATCAATAGCAATATAAAGTATTAAGCTTTAAGAAAACCCTTCAATACTTCACATAAAAATATGATATTATAATAAAGTATCTCTCTTGTTAAAAGAGTTACAATCTACTTGGGAAGGAAGGAAAGTGGTTAAACAAAACAAAACAAAACAAAAAAAAACTTACTCAGTTCCCTAGTGGACACTGGTTCACATCACAGAATCACCAAACAATTTGTTCCCTCCACAGTCAAAAAGCAGAACCAAATTTGATCAACATGGTGACTTAAATGCTGTATTTTCTTTGTGCAATGAGGGTAATTTTTCAAGATCAGGTTTGAAGCAGATTAGTGCAGAAATATGAGCTAAGCCTTCACTCTTATCATCCGAGTATGGATAAAGGATGTATTCACCCAAGAGCACTGCAAGTTATTTTCTAAGAGAAATTTTTCCTAATTCTTATTTTTTGTGTGTACAGAAATCATCACAATGAAGTAATAAATGGATACCAGCAAACAGTTTTGACAAGTGAATGTTCAGTGTGTAAATGTACATTTAAGAGGAAATAGATAGAAAACATATTTCTTAATTTTAAATCTAATTTATGATCTAAAAGGTAAACTTTTTTTCTAGGTAAATACCTGTGCATTAAGTCAGTGTGCTTTTAAATTACAGGAGCACTACAAAGAAATAACAGTCTCCTCAGATGGGGAATGATTTCCACCTGACCAAACCCTTTTTAGGTAGTCTCCCCTAACCCCTGGTCAGCTAAGGTTAACATGCACACAGTAGTCTGAGATCCTGACTTTACTACAATTTCTTTTAAAAGGCAGAATAAATGACAAACTTTTTTTTTCTTAATCACATTTCTTCAGTTTTGCTTTCACTGTTTTTTGACATGTTTGTATCAAAATCAAAATAATGCAAATGTGCCATGCCTCTGCAGCTGAATTCGTTAAAGCACTGCTGATTTCTAAACTGTATTCTTTAATAAAATTAAGAAAATATTGAACTAGATTTCTTTTCTCCACACACACAAAGAAAGAAAATATAACTGTAATGTTCCTCTTGACAGAGTTTTAAAACTGTCCTATTGAGGAATAAGCTTTTATTTATTTATAGCACATTTTATCTTCCTAAATTACTTCTTTTTCAGATTATTATTTTGGCCCTATATACCCTCCTGTGCAGGCACATGCAAATATGTGCCCACATGCACATATGCACACATGTATGTACACACACAGAATATAGTTTAAAAAAACAGAAGTAAAACAGAAGCTGTGTAACCAGATTACATCACAGGTTATGGTGGAAATAAATAAAAGAAAATATATTTTGCTTCTATAGCGTGGTATTTTAGTGGTGCTGGTTTGACTTTTGGCCCACACACATATGCCAATGGCAAGGCTAACTCTAGGGACTAACAAAAAAGAATGTGTGTTCACAGCTGTACAGTACACCAATACAGATTACATGTTTTCAGTGTTGCGGCCACAACAGAATGCTAATTAACATACTGGAGTGATGAGAACGGCTGTAAGGGCCTTATTGTTCCATTATTTCATGCAGCCCAGCTGCCTTTGTTTATGTCACTTATCCTCTCATGCCACAGGTTTTTACTCCAAAAATACTATCCCAATACAACGTTAATATTTAAAAAACAAAGAGGTGGCAGATTGTCATTTTTGTGTCAGTCTCAAACTGCAGAACTGTTAAGCTGTTCTGGTTCGGTATTTAGAAATAATTTAACAGCCATATTCAGACACTGCCTGCATTCTAACATAATGGCTGAATACTTGAACCAAGCAAATGCATAACTATCCTGACATCACTTATGAGATTTAGATTGGTCAGTTAATGGAAGTCTTTACCAGAATCAATACCATAACAGCTTCTTGAAATGAACGTGATTTTTTACAGAGAGTGCTGTGAACAATAAGTACAGAAATATCCTACCTTTGTATACAGCACAAAGGAACTGGGATTTGAAATTAAGAAGCAATTACAGTTTTTTGCAAAGTAATGTTACAGTTGATTATTAGAAATAAACACATACAAAATAAGCACTTTTTAATAAATAGCTGGAGAATATTAAAATTCCACAATCCTATTATTCCTTTTTTTCCTACTTTTTTAACAGCTATTTTATCTGCTAGCTTGGTTATCATGTTGCTGTTAAGGATTAATATTGATGATTGTTGCCAACAATAGTTAAGTATTGCAGAAAAACACTTTTTATGAAAGAGATGTAGCCCTATCTGACTGTAAGGAATATTAGTTATGCCTGCTGCTTTGACTTCCGTGATTGATTTATGAAAAAAGCAATGTTAAATACCATTATTATTCTTACTTGTATTACAGTGCTGCCTGCATGTCTTAGCTGATATTGGCCAGATTCAGATCAGGAACCGTGCACTGTGGCTAAGGAGACAATAACTTCCTAGCATACGGGACAAAACCAGCCATTGTCCTAGGAAAGCTTGCAACTTTCAGCTGGGATCCTGACTGCACATACGTTTCTGAGCAGAGGAATCCACAAACATCACTCCACTGACCCCAGTGAAACCATGCATTAACTAAGTTTACTCGCAGGGTCAAAGGAACGTACAAGGTTTTAGTAGATTGCAACAAGTGTGTAACTTAATGCGAAAGTGTGAAAAATAGAAAAAAAAAAAAAAAACACAGTAGAAGGAAACCAGGACACTGGTGGTGAGAAGCTCAATGTACAGCTACCTGGTTACAGTTTCTTTCCCTCATTTACTTGCTATAAACAAAAGGGAAACAGTAATGATAAGGAGGTTTCCAAACAATTTTTTCCATCAGTAACCTGTAATTGCTGTCAGAGCCTGAGCTTGGCTAGAACCCGAAGTGTTAATGGTACATTACTTCCTCAAATGAAAAAAAGAGATTGCAGTTTCAGAAGTTTAACTTTACCAACAGAGTCTAAGAGCTAACAAAATACCTGTCACCCAAGACACGCCCAGCTTACAAAAACTCTGAAAGTCAGAAGCCTTCCCAAAAGAATGTCATCTCTCTAATCAAAGACATACTATTGTTAATCACGAAGCACACCAAAATCCTGAAAACATCCAATTCAGTGAACAAGCCCTAGTTGTTTTTTAATGAGTTTAACTGGTAATCTCAGATAAATGTGGAACTGCTTGAAGTGCCTGTCTTATGTAAGGCAGTAATGAGAGAATTTAATGTTTTCTACAGACTACGCAAATTATAATAGTGAACATGCCACAGGTGTGGTACAATCTAATATATAGTAGTTTCTCAGCTATGACCATTCCCCTACTGTGGACAGAACATAGATTTTTTTAATTGGATCCAGGAGCTAGCTAAATTACCCAGCTGCTCTGCGTTTAAGCCCCCAGCTAGTTTATATACCAATAATAATAAACTTTCTATAATAGCAGCTCAGTCTATTACAGTGTTTCTCACTCAAACTAAAAGTGGGCCACTTCAGCTCTGTTCATTGATGTTACTACACAATTTGTCCCCTCCTAAAACTGTTAAAACATTATGAAAAGATAAAGGTACATGCTTAATTAATGGAGTTTGGGTTTGGTTTGTTTTTCTAGTAGGATGATCAGCTATTTTATGTCACGGGCACACAACAATATCACGTTTGGAATGCATTGGAAAGTTGGCAATTTATTCACACTTATTTACCACAACAAAACAACACATAGTCACAGTTACAAAATGAGGTATTGATGATGGCCTCTTAATAAATTTTGCCTGCTATAATTGTATGTACTAAAAAACTTCCCTCCAGATAATCCACTCATGCATTTATTTTTTTAAAAATAGCATATAATTCTGACATCAATTAAATAAATTGTTTACTGTATGTAGTAGGTGTGTTGTTGGAACTGTGGTAGTCTATTATAAGAATGACAAGTGTTAGACAGAGATGTGATAGTTTTTTTCTCAGACCAATTAATATGGGGGGGAGGGGAAGGAAAGGGGCCGGAAAAATGTTTCTTTGCTCTAAATCTTACCTATTTTTTCCCTGCAGAGATATCTGTTGGTCCACTAAAATGTTACATCTGTACACTATAAAAATCATTATAAAATTAACACTTTAAAATCCACAACACTAAAGCTTACATTGGGACTTGAGAAGAAAAAACTGCCACAACTTCAGTGGGACTGGACTGTATCCATAGACTCTTAGCTTTAGGTGAACAGACTTCTTTCAAACTTAGTTTATGAAACTACTCAGATTAACTTCTTGTAGTTTAGGCTGATAAAAATAACACCAACAAGGCACTAAAACCCTAATAAACTGATTATAAGGTCACATAAATGGATATTCATATAGCTGCTGGGCACAGTGCATAAGTAACTTCAGGTGCAAACCATAAAATACTGTGGTGTGTATGTAAGCACAGGCAACTACAAGAAAAGAGTTGTTACATTTCAAAATTATATATCCTTTCTGTATTTAATTAGACATTTAACTTAAAATTATTCCCATCCTAATTGTAGACTTAAAGTCACTCTTAGAGCTGAATTTACTGAAGCCTAAGAATATTGTAACAGTGGTTCCAACTCTGCAAGAAATTCTCACTAATTTTACACAGGAACTGCAAGACTCTCCTACATTATTTATCCACATCAGATACAGCATCCTTACTCTACAAATAGATGTTTTCAAAATGTCCCTCAATAAAGGGTATTTCTGTTCTCATAGTCACTCCCAGACAATCCTTAGAATGAAGAAGCCTTGAAAACCCTCATTTGCAGGCGAACCAGTCTAGGCGTTATATAGCTGTCACAAGGCTGACAGCTTATTGTACAGAGATCATACCTTCCCACAGAAAACCCCATGGGAAAAGCTCAGAAGGAAAGAAATCCTGGTGCGACCCATCCAACTGAGCAGGGCAGGCATTGCCTTCTGCTGAGAGGGTTAACCTGGCAGCTCTGGCAGGCCTGTCCATATGGAACCGACCCCCAGCTCTCCTCCCTCTCCCATCCCACCTTCTCTCTCTCTCCACCACCGAAAGACCTCCACACCTCTCTCGTACCCAAGTCCATGGTATACCCCCTGCCCTGTGCCATCACATGCCCCACAGAGCAGACAACCTGGTCTAGGACGAGCCAACCACCTTGATCGTACACGTGGTCATGGAGCAGGAAACTGGCCTGGGGGCAGCACAAAGGTGCCCCTCTGGAAAGCACAGCTTCCAGCAACAGCCTAGCATGATGGCCCTCTCCTCACCAGCAAAATTTGTACCTGCCCCACAAGGAAATCAGATAGCAAGTCAAGGACATCTGCACAGGGGCTGTGTGCCTCCACACAAACTCTAATCCAATTACAGCCATGCTTTCATGGATTCTTAAGAGGCTCCAAGAAAAAGATGGCTTAAGATTTGAGCTGCGTTCATTTTTCCTGGTCTTTGTGGATGAGAGGCTGATGATTTGCAGCTTCCTATATTTCCCTATTCATCCACCCCTACCTGCCAGCCTCCTCTCCTTCCCCTCATGGTGCTCCATCATCAATCAGTTCTTCAGATGCTTGCCAGAGATCTACTTTGTTCTGTATCCAATTCCAAGTGCCGATACATAATAAGAATTTCACTCCCATGCCTGTGCCTTCTGCCTGGGATATTTATCCTTCGTACCATTATCCTTCTGTACCATCCTCAGACTATGGAAAGGTTTCCACAGTAGTCCAGAAAAATAGAGCTTGCTAAAGAAAGTGGGCCCTCCATCTGCAAGGAGAAGCTTCCCCATATCACAATTCCCCTTTTCTGACGAAAAGCTTGTGTTTAAGGACAGGATTTAGAGACTTAAAAGTTATATAATACAGAGCAGTCCAAATCTTTCACTGAAAACCCTGAGGCCAAGGGAAAGTCGGAGCTGGATTTGGTAACTGAGGAAGCATTCTGACCAGGCTTACCATCCCCTGGATCACCCTTGTCAGATGTGTACTTTGCACTTTGAATCAAAGGAAATATGATGGCTTCATCTCTTTCGTACCTTTTGCTTCAGGTTTGAGGGATTTGTTTGGTTGGCTTTTTATTTATTTTATTTTTATTTTTCCTCCTTACAGTTTACTTGATTTTTACTTAAGTTCAGGAGAACGTAAAGGTCTACAGAAGTCCAGTGATTTTGGCACGAACTCAGGAATACCACATTGCTGAATTCACACGGCTGTAGTTCAACCATTGATGTCCAAAGCCACATTCCCTCTAGCCAACTGAGTTTTTTCCAGTGCTCACAGCACACCCAAAGCATGCAGCATTAATCAACTAATGTAAACCGTGTTATGCCTTATTATATTACAGACACTGGATTTCTGTGTTTGGTGGGATGATCCCATTGTTTCAGAGGCATTTTTTTAAAGAAAACTCTGCTCCAGAGTGGATTTGTGAATTGCCAAGCAAAAAGCATGCATCAATCTTTCAAATTGACTAACTGGCATTACCAAAACATTGTCATTTAATGTACGTGAAGTTATACTTTCAAATATTCAGACATAACTGAGTGCTCAAAATCACTTATTTGAAGAACAAAAAAATAATATGAAATAATAATAATTATAGCAATAACTGCTTAGTATTTGTATGATAAAAATGCTGAAAAGACATTAACTAATTAGTGCTCACAACACCCATGTGAGGCAGGAAAGTATAATTATCCACATGCTACAGATGGAAAACTGACAATGTGGAGTTACCTGCCTTTCTGAGACATGCATGAGGGGATAATCACCTAATGCAAATTCATCAAAAACCCTACAGGGAAAGCACAAGTACAGTGGTCACACAGGTTCACTTTGCTCCATGTGAGCTCTGACGCAGCAAGCATGTATCCCAGAGAGCAGCAGTGTGGAGAGGTGTGGGACAGACATATATACCTGGCACCTACAAACCCTGCGCAGACAAGAGACAGAGATGGCTGCAGAGATCATTAAAGGCAGCCTGATTATACGAGCTTGACACTTTCTTCTAGAACATCACTCACAGTGACTGGGTAGCAGAGCCAGGACGGGAAGCCAAGTGGCTTTTGCAGGAGGAAGACACCTGTGCTCAATCCAATTGAATGTACAGCTTTTGCAGCACAACCTTTGACCAAATACTTAAGATTCAAATGAAACACTTAGGGTTTCCTATACTTTCATTGCATCCCTTTTTTTATTCAGACAGGCTGGATTCTTTGCACATGGTGAATTCTAACAATAGTTCACTTAGTTGATTTTTTTTCCTCTAAGAGTGTTAGCTCAATTTTGTACAACCAAGAGGTTTGGGCAACTTGCATGATGTGTGGTTAAAACTACTGCCACCAATCACAGTCGGAGGCTGATCAAAGCCAACATTCATTAACTTTGAACACAAAATTGTCTGAATCCATCAGTAACTGCAATAGTGCCTAATTAGAGAAGGCATTGCCTATTTCAAAAGCCATGCTGGACCATTGAGCAGTAGAGAAAAGTAAAGAGTAGCAAAATCTCATATGAAGGAATTAAAAAAGCACAGTGATTTCACTCTTTATGCATGGCACAAGTTATTATCTCAAGCGGTGACATTGATAATAGGGGCCTTTATTTAGAGAGTGCTGAGCTTCAGCAGTTCCCATTCACTTTAGTTAGAATTGAGGGTGCTCAGCAGGACTGAAAAAAAAAAAAAAAAAAAAGAGAAGAAAAAAAAAAATCAGTGACCAGCAAAACATTCTGGTGTGTGGTCCAGGAAGCTGGAGAATGCCTGGAGAAAAAGGAAGAGCCATAATTAAATACAACCCTAATGGAACATGGACAGCCAGGATCCTGTACTCTCCCTGGTAGCACTTTTGCCAGAGTGAAATGGAGCAACAATAATCTAAGCTTTATTCAGTCTAGTCCTCTTCAACATAAATAGTCTAGGAAAAATAAGTGAAATTATCAGCCCCTGCAAAGAAACTGCAGTGAGTGGAACCTACACAAAGTTTTACTTTGTAACAGAAATGAAGAGAGAGAGAACTTTTTCTCACATACATTTATTGATGTTGGAAACGTTTCTTTGCTGTATGTTGCTCTTGTCCTTTTGCATTTGATCTTTGAGTACTGCAGCAAAACAGTCTCTCCAGCAAGAACATTTATGGGGAAAAAGGAGGAGCTTCGGTGACTGTCAAAGTAAATGTGAGCTGTACATTCAGCTCTAACACTGAAACATGGTAATTCCTAATGGCTTGGCTGATGCAACAGGCTGGCAGTGAGGCCATGTGAAATCCCACCTGACTGCTAGCAGAGGATTCAGTGGGCCTTGTGGAGCAGGCAGCACACTATCCTTGCAGGGCAAGGAGGCTGGAACACGCTGGCAGAGGAACCACCTCCGCCTGAGGTGACCAGGAGCTCCGCCATCACTCAACGGGGCCAGGAGCACGTCCAGCGAGCATGGACTACAACTCAGAGGAAGAAACTCAGAAGCACCCAAAGCTGGGAAGAAGGCAAGAGCTGTTATTTTATTGTCTTTGTCACTAATCAAGCAAAACCCCAAGGAGGAGCAGAGTTTTTAGTCTATTTAGTAGAGATTTTCTTTTAGAGAGTATTAGGATAGGCATCTGCTTCCAGTTATGTCTATCAGCCAACGAAGAAATGCAGACATCAGCACGTGACACCCGCAACTCATCAACGTTGTGAATATTTACAACAAACTGTTTACAATGCAAACAATCAGCAGCCCAAGCATTACTCCATGAAGAACACTGCAAATAATTTCGAGCAACAAAGCAACACGAGAAAATGCCTATCTGCTCCCAGACAATTTGTGAACAAAATAAATTATTCCCAAAACTCACATAATTTCAGGTCTTTTAGGATCTTTGCCATTGAAGTCAATGACAGTTTAGCCATCAACTTTTACAGAACAAAACACACAATATTTAACAGAAAAACATACTCTCAATTTTTAAAATAAATTTGGCTCTCACAATCCATCCCAGAAGAAGCCTACCATTAACAACCACATACAGACCACCAGGAGCCCTGCTTAGGAAGGTTTTGCCTTTCTCAGACCAATAAGTCTAAAATATTTTGCAAAGACTTGAAATTCCTACATAATCTGATTTACTTATTTTTAATTACAGGCTGAAATTAAATATTTTTATAATCTACAGACTACAGGAAAGACTGGAATCAAATTTTCAAGCAAATTCAGAATCCAACATCACTCTTTCCTTGCATAGGCAATGAAATTTATAAATCATACAAATTCAGTCAACTTTGTCTTGTACTTAAGATGTAGGCATGACTGAAATTCCAAAGAAACTTGGGCACTGAACGCAGTCAACTAGAAATTGTGGTTAGGCGAGTTCCATACTGAAGTAACAGATAATTTTTGTTGCTTCTGGCATCTCTCTGTTGCTGTCTCCTGAACAAGTGAACACAGAGCTCTACATGAACATCTGCCACCCAACCAGAGTGACACCAGACAACATTACCAAGAGCTTGGAATTTCAGAACCTTTCTTTTTCATTTTTCAGTAGAATCAATGTGGCTTCTAGCCTCAGTACAGTAAGCATGGCCTGTAGTCAGTAGTCACAGTATCACACAGATTTCTAGGTTGGAAGAGACCTCAAGATCATCGAGTCCAACCTCCGACCTAACACTAAGTACTCCACTAAACCATATCGCTAAGCTCTACATCTAAACGTCTTTTAAAGACCTCCAGGGATGGTGACTCCACCACCTCCCTGGGCAGCCCGTTCCAATGCTTAATAACCCTTTCGGTAAAGAAGTACTTCCTAACATCCAACCTAAAACTCCCCTGTCGCAACTTTCCTTCCAGGCAAGCCACATTATCCAATGTGTTTACATGTGCCAGTGGCCAAAGAATATGCCGATATTAAGACACATGACAAAGCCAAAATAGTAGAAAAGTAAGCCTGAAAATCAGGAATCCATAGCTTCTTTAGCATACATAGCAGATTAACTCACTTTCCTTCCCCCCTCTATCTCTAATGTCAATTCTTTAGTGACAGCATGAGTAACACACTTGTCCATGAGACAGAGACCTACGATGAATGGCATCTTAAAGCTCTGTCCACCTATCTACATATATTGTGGCCTCTCATCTAAGTGAAATGAGGAGCAATTGTAAAGCAGCCATATTCTGGCTCAAATGCTTTATTCTAGAGAGTCAGCTTGATTTGTATTCACTGACAAATAAAAACATAAGTGCAAAAGAAAGGTACATTAAAAATGTTGACAGCCTAGTTTAGGCTATCCATTTAAATACCATGAGAACTCATTTTTTCCTTCTCCTCCTAATACCAACCCTGAGAAAGCTGTCCAATTATAAGCCATTTGGAAAAAAAAAAAAAAAAAAAAAAAGGAGTTTGTACATAAAAACTGATCAAGCTCCAGTTAACTGAAAGAATATAGCATTCAGGTTTATGCTCACAAAAAATACAAAAATATACAAATACAGCAATGGCATTATTACAGAGAGCCAAAGATAGCCACATAAGCACACCCATTAGAAGACTTCTGTATGGTATGCCCTGTATAGTGAGAAGGGTTAAATTTATGTTCCATCACTAGCCTCCCCCCCAACCCCCCTTTTTTTTTTTTTTGGTTTCATCTTCTCAGTAAAACACATAACTTAAAATGAAATCAAATATTAAAAATGACAGACTATATAAGTGCTGTGAGTAACTTCAGGTCACGGAGGGAGGGAAATGCAGGCAAGTTGTCAGGCACTATCTGTCAGAGTGAATTAGAAACAATCAACAGAGACTGAAAGGGAAGGTGATTGTTATTAAGCAGCAGGGCTGTGAGCAAGCTACCCAGATGTGGTCATGCATATAAAGAACAGGAAACAGCAGTTTAATTCAGGAAGCACTGGCGAATAGGGCAGCACAAAGGATAAAAGTCCTTTGTCGCTAATAAGCTGGAAGTTACTTTGATAACAGCAGGGTTAGACTCTAGAATAAAACACATTTCTTTCACTACCATACACCATTAATATCACAGAAATGTGGTAGAAAGAAATGCACTGCACAAGTAAAGATTAGTTGCAGGGCCTCAACATCAACAGCAACACAATGTCTGAGCTCGTATTATCAATTAGGTAAACTCTTTTGACTACCTCTAAAGAACGAGGTTAATGACTTAAACACAAAATGCCAAGGTTCCAAAAACATGATTTTGCAAAATAAAAATAATAAGGACACTATTGTTTCGAAAGTGCTACAAATGAATGGTTTTGTGTTGTGTTTTTCCTTTTTAGCTCATGGGAAAGGTGAATAATTGGTAGCAGTCTAAATATAATGAAGTCCATTTATGCAGTGACTAAAAATAATTTTACAAGCAGACAAGCCTTGATTTCATAAAAAAAAAAAATTACTTATGCAGGCATTCTGCAATTATTCCGCAGTACTTTCATGGCAAGAGTCTGACAGCAGTTGTGCAAACAATACAAAGATTACAGAAATAAAAACAAATACCATTACACACAAAAAATCCGAGTTACATGTTAGTGGGATTAAGCAAGTGTGTTGGTATGAACAAAATCTGAAGCCTGAAGGCCTGAAGCCTGAATCTAAAGGAAAACAACTCTTCTGCCCCAAAGCTGGCCTACAGACTTTAAAAACCAGAACGATTCTGTATTTCACTCCCTATTAAGAGAAGGTGCTGAGCAGACTGGAGAAAATTCTGGGAGTCCTCAAAGGCTCTGTGCAGCACTTCTAGATTGAGTTAAACAATAAAGAACGTACTGAAGTGGGACTTCACAGGCCACGTGCCAGCTCTCTGAACAAGACTGAATTTCATTCTGATATGAACTTCAACCTAAGAGTTCAGATAGAAATTAAATGGCGTATGGGGCATTATGAGGTCTGGAGATCAGTCCTAATACATGAAAGTGCAGGCTAAATACACATGCTGTTGCAAAAATAAGCTTCTCAGCCATATTTCTGTTTTTCTTTTCTTCTTCACACCCTCAGACTCTCCAGAGGTACACCTGATTTCTAAATTTATTTTTGTTTTTTTTTTGAAGTGGTCTTTTCCTGAAGAAGGATGATTACATATCAGGAGATGTTATTCATTTGATACTGGCCAGTTAGGGCTAATGTAAATCCCTGCTGTGCCTGAACTCATAAAGGTCTGATAGGACATGTAAAGATATCTACTAACTCACTTCACAAAGTATCTTTGGGCAAAGCTGAGATTCTTCCTTGGCTGTTCCAAATTTAGGTGGTAATCTGAGATCTGGGAAATCTTTCTGACTGGACAACAGTCAAAAAATTTTGAATTGCCAATTCAGGTCATACTCCTCTGCTTTGTAAAATTAGTAGTCCAGGTAGAAAAGGGATGCATCAGCTCCATTCCCAGGAGCCTTCTCCAGGTTTCCTCCTATAAGCCTCTTTACATGGAAGATATTCTCCCAGCAGATTCATGTGAGAAGTCATTTCTCTTCCCACCTGAGAAACTCCCTGTACCAAAGAATGACGAACTCCTACCGCTCCTCACAGGAGGAGAGAAATGGGACCAGTTCATTATAGGTTGCTCAGTTACATGACCCAAACCTGCCAAACCTAACGAAGCAGTCTACCAACTTCCAAATCCCACAACAAGCAGGTGATCTGCATATGTCCAGCATGTCTGATGCATTCCAGACATGTTGGGTTTACTATGCATACACAGCTCTATTTAACATGTGCAATGAGGCTGACATAGATGGGATGCAAAGCATTTGCTGCATACTTACACATCAGTCACACATGCACAGCCACTTTGAAAAGAGATGTATCGGACCTGCCAGTGTGGTGTATAGCTGATGGACCTCACCTCCACATGAGCACCTGGGTAGATACAGGCTGTTTCTCAAAACAAAACAAAAGGCTACTTTCTGTGATAAGACTCTTAATTTTTCTATGCTAATGAGTATAGTACAAGAGGAAAAGCCTAATACTCTGAGACCATGCAAAGTTCTCGGAGTTATCCTGTTCAAAATCAGCTCAACAGTACATTGCAAGATATACTAATATCCTAAAACTATATTTAAAGTAAAATAAAATTATAATGTACTTCACAAACATTTCTGAAGAATACAAATCAGGCTCAGTCTAAACAAGCCACATATGACAGCTATGAATTTATAAATGATACCGCACATCAGTAAACTAAACACTTAAGCAGTAATTTAAAAGACAGAATATAATTCCAAATTTTAGAAATAAATCCAGTAGCTTCCATTATATTACACACTAACAGTATAAATATTTTAACATACTGTAAAATGTAGGTGTTCAATGACTCATGTTAGGTCTGTGTGCTGTGGACAACTGTCTTAACAATGTTTATACAGTCATAACTAAGTTCTTAATTTAACACCCCATTAAGACGAGGTGAAAGGATTCACACCTCTGCCAGTACCATTGTCTCAAGTCCACCTTCATCTGGGTGCAGATTCAACAAGACAGCATTCCCCCACTTCGCAATGCTGTCAGCTTGGAAGAGTGAACCACTTGTTTCTCTTTGCCCATGCACATACAACCAAAATGCAGGTGTACATGCCAGTGTATTTTTTTTGAACAGCACAACTCTCACTAACATGCAGTAAATACAGAATGATTTCAGTAACTGTATTTTCATTATCTAGAGGCATTTCTGAAGAGTGAAATTCAGCTTCTTACTATACATCTAAGTAAAGAAAGATATCCTAAGTTAAAGGCAAAACTTTTGTTGAAACTAAGACCAGGAAGTCCTAAATTTTACCAAGATAAAACATGTATGCATGTAAAATGAAATTTTACCCATGGGTAAATTAATACCTGTGGATTTCTAGTTGCCTCACTCTGCCACCAAACCTTTCCAGTTTGTAGGTAGAAGTGGGTATTTAAAATACCACAGAACAGCAACTTTGGAGACAAGCCAAAAGCTTCCACATGCCCTTGGGTTCTCAGTAATGAAGATGGTTCCATAAGATCCAGAACAACTTTTGCTCTCCCTGATATCAATGAGAGCTGTCAATATTCAGCACCTATCCTGACGGGGTCTTCAGGAAAGGCTCTTCTGCACTAAAGATAAATCCTACCCCATTTCTGACAACGGAAGTCTTCTGACAGCGAAATAGCCATAATTTAGTTGCCTACAGCTGCTATGAAAGGCAGGAAATAAAAAGTTGCACAACCACTTTGTGAAGTGGAATCCCACTACACAAAGGCTTCTTGTGCATCAGTGTGTGCAGAGCCCAGAGGGTCCTCTGTCACAAGTATCTTCTAGTCCTACGTTCTGGGTAAAGCCCCCAAACTTCCTACACTCAAGAGATACAAGATATATCAGGAGATACACTCAGCAGCCAAGGGGAAAGAGGCCAAAGGTCCAGGAGAAGCGTTCTCCCGTCCCTGCTCCTGCAGCTCTCTGTTCAGAGGCTCTACAATCGAGCACGAGAATTTTTGGCTTCCGCATAACGTGGGAAAGTTGTCTCCTGTACTAATTTTGCCTCTTCCAAATGCAGAAACCTCAGAGCATTAACAGGGCACAGGTGATGGATCTATTCAGAAGAATACTAGATTTTGCTTCTTTGCCTGGGTCTCAGAAAATCTACATTGTTGAGAAGCTTGTTACTGAATCAGGCACTTATTGTATGTACAGATTACATAAACAAGAAGGTCAATTTTGTTTCAAACCTATATGAATATGGTTCTGGGACTGAATTAACTACTGATTGAAAAGTTGCACATTTTCAGCTAGCTAATCATATTTTATTTCACTGCACACAGACAGCAGTGCAATGAAATTAGCTCTTTGTTTGTACATTTGGGAAAATGTTTTAACTTCAAGACTATGAAAAAAATAATCTATGTCCAGGTGACATTGCTAGGGTAAAAATAATCAGATGATAACAACTGAGCATAGCTCAACAGAAACTAATAGTTGATTTCTCCTGGTTTTTGACTATGGTTTCCCTTTCTGTAAAGCATCATCACCTTTCCTCCACTATAAATTTACAGTTTTAAGGCATAGCTTTATTTGTCATAGCATAAAAACAGTTCCAGGATCTAGTGTTGCATGTGCTTACCTAGGATAGAAATACAAATGCAAATGTTTTAGCAAGCTTTTCTCATATCAACTAACTGGCAAGAATACATACAGTAACAGTACTACTTACGTAAAGAAGACATGATATTTTACATAATTTCAAAATACATGTTATCTGGTCATATTTGCCTATGACATTTGAATCCTACCTATAAGATAACTGCTTTCGTATGTATACTGAAAATATCTGATTAATCCAGAACTGCTATTTCCTTAAGAAAGACAGTTATTAAAAGGTATCAAAGAAATATTTGTCTGTGGCAGGATGAGATACTTCTACAATCTCTTATTGTTCTATCATATCTAATCCTCAGAACTGGTGCCCATAATGATTCCCAACTGGTAGATGAACTACTTTGAACATCCCTGAAGCAGAATTACTACCCACTAATGTATCAGCTAAATGTTAGAAGACTCCTAACTCCCCCATCTGTGTTTTACCTCCCCAGAGGGTAAATACATTGAACAGTGATTCCCTTGCCTGGCACACACTTTCTAAACCTTACTGGCAACTGTTATGATTTCCAGTCCAAGCAGCTCTGCAGTCAAAATCACCAGTTTTATATGCTGCAGTGAACTAAACACCTACCTTATTAAAATACTGCCCTCAAAACACACTTTAGTTATGTATTGCCACTGTAATTGTTACCAATGTAGTGCTGATAATATTATGGATTACAGCTAATGTCAGGCTATTGAATTAGCACATGAGTATCTTTTATAGT
>NC_137707.1:20683151-20708151 GCF_964034855.1 Anser brachyrhynchus | reverse complement strand
GCATTTGTTTCATTCAGATACATTTTAGGTATTAGTTGGCATACACCATTGCATCTATGCTTTTACTATCTCTGCTGCAGGGAATAATCATTTCCACATGATTTTCAGGGATTCAACTGAAATAGAGATCTTATATTCATGTATTTGGGGGTCTTTCACCTTTCCAGGAAATATTAAGGTCAATTAAAGAATTAATCACACTGTATGTACGATCCATCTTACCTGCTGCAGCCAGAGCAGTGAAGTCTAGTAGTCTGTGCACATGTCTAGGGAGCAGGAACAGACATCAACACACTCTGTGGCCTGGGAGAGGTCCTTTAACCTCTTTGCCTGAGTTTCCCCATCTGCAAAACAAAGTGGAAAAGAGAGCTGAGTAAACACTATAAAACACTGCAATTTAAAGTAAAATTTTGAGTTAACAGCCTTAGGAACATGTAACTACTTTCTGTTTTTGTCCATCTGCAAAATTTGGAGCATATGTGCTGTACCAATATTAGCACATCTTCACAGTCAACATCTAGAATGAATACTTAAATATTCATTGACTTCAAATTTCAAATTGAAGTTTGAATTTGACATTCATTCTGTAAATGTAATAGCATCAACCATTAATCAGGGAATAGAAGTAAAATCACTCAATTTATATAATCTACATACAGTGGTCAAAATGTATACTTTTGGATATGTAATCTCAAATTTTAAAAGTATTAGCTGCTTAAGTAGATCATGTGGTACAGCCCCTCCCTCTTTTAACTGGCTGATATATGTAACTGAGCAACCAGACAAAAATTCTGAGATGTACGTTCAGCTGTAAAGCTCACAATTTACATTGTGTATTGAATCAAGTAAATATGTAACTCATGCAATCAGGGAACAGAAGAAAGAACATGATTTAAGTAACCAGCTATGACTGTAAATTTATAAATAATATAAACAAAAAGTAACAATAAAGATTTTGAAAATGTATTATTCACTGAAGAATTCTGTAACCACTGAATAAATGTTTTGCATGTTCTCAAGAAAAGAAAAACTTCATCGTATAACTAAAGGAGTTGCTATAAATTGTTTGTTCGTGTCTACCTACCCAGTGATTTTTTTCTTCCTTGAACCACCTCTATATAAATGGAAAATCGAATTATATAATATGAATTGTTAATAAATAAATAATATCTAACATCTAATTCAATATCTTTGTGGATTAGTAAATTATTAGGCAAGTTACAAAAGTACTAATGCAAATATTTATATCCAATTAAGAATATATATATATATATATAAAGTTACCAAAACCTATAGAGATATTATTTTAACAGAACACTTCAACCCTGCTTATATCCTCTCAGCTGTGTCTTTCTAATCTTTTTTTTTGCAGCCCATTTTCTCAAGTACATACATACCTTCACCCAGGTGAGGAGACTGATGAAAATGACAGCCACAGTTAGTAAGCACATTTCTTTCCTATGATTGCTTGAGTTGCCCACAACTTTTGCATTCACCAAACTATGACCTGTTTTTCTCAACTTGGTGGTGTTTTTTCATTGGTGACTTGGTTTCTTTGGTGGTTTGTGTTTGGTTGGTTGGTTGGTTGGTTTTGTTGTTTGTGTATATGTGTCTGCTCAGTGTTTAGAAATCTTGATCTTTAGAGAAATTAGTTATGGTCAAGAATGAGAAAATGAAGAGGAAATATGAAGTTGATGCCTTGCACACCAAAAAGAAACCTTACATTCAAAGAAACCAACATTTCCAAACTGTGGAAATGCAGTTTCCAGGTAAATATGAAAAATCCCACATTATGTCTCTGGAAACCAGAAAACAGCTGACACTTAGCTAGCTTTCCCTGTCTCAGACAGAAACAGCGTGGATAAATCTGGCCAGCCCACTTCTCTTTCTGAAACCACTAATAAAGTTTGAGAGGGGTTATTTTTAAAGCAGCTCTTAGAGTGTTCCAACTCACTACTGTCAGCTTCAGATCTTAAATGTAATTTGATTTATAATTACATTTTAAAAACTAGCATTAAAATAACATTAAAGGGGTCATAATCTGAACTTTTTAATAGTTAGGCACGTAGCATAAATTTTGAAATGGGGTTCCAAAAGGATTCATCTGGAACATATTCTGACCAAAATTCCTTCCTTCAACCAAGCAAATTCTCTGCTGAAGTTGATTTGCCAAGAAGCCCGTGTGGAACCCTGTATCTCAGTGTTGTTTCAAATGTAAACAGATTGAAATACACCGTTGGATGTTTGTTAGTCAAAAGTCTTTTCTTGCATTATAGCCAGGCCCATGTTTGTAAACACTGATGGGTGAAAAAGTGCTAGAGAATCTGGGATTAGGCCCCTACTTTTAGAAGACGGGAATTGCGTTCCTTGCAACGTCTAGTTGGCTCCATCACTCCTGAACTCCAGAGCTTTTATTTTTTTAGCCTCTGTGATACAAATTGGTTTAGTGACATTGACTTACAGGAACTGCTCAAATAGGTCAAGTTCTTCATGTGTCAGCCAAAATCCACATATAGTGAACCCAGCACCTGTTAATACCTGGAGTTGGTGGGGCACTACCTGCCTTCCCAATTGTGCCAAATACGCACACCAGTGTTCAACGAATTTCACAATATTGTGCCTGTAGCTGTAAGCCTGGCAACTCCTGAACACAAGATGGATTCCAATGGGATATGGGCTTGCTGAAAAATGTGCTTTGTACTCTAAGTCTGACCTTCTGATAAGAAAACTTCCCAGCTAATCAGTTCCACACCGGTGCCCGACTACAACTTCAGAGGCAACAGACAGACAAGGAATTCAGTTTCTGAATGCTAGTGCTAAAGTAAATGATCTGGTTAAAAAAGAAAAACAAAAACTGTGCCTTAAAACCAAGTTTGAAATTTTATAGGCTTTTACTCCATAATTTGTATTTGAGCCTTCTGTTATTTTTAAACAAATCTAATTTCTTACAGCTGTGAAATTTACATTTTAAGAGTGTCTAGTGGCCATGTGCATTAATTACTTTATTGTAATATTTTAATGAGTTTGGGGTTCAACTCTGAAAGAATCCTGCTGAATCCTTCTTTCCCCATAGAATTACACTAGAATCTGATTCAATCACAACCTCACGCACCCAGATCCATACCCTGATGGACCTGCATAATATTTTCAGTTGTCTTATGAAGTCCCTGAATTCTGAAACTGGCTCCAAATGTTAGCACTTCTCAACAAACTAGTGCTACCCTGAGTTAGGAGTAGAGCTAGGCTTTGAGAAAGTTCGTATTCAGAGCTGGAGTTCATGGCTGAGCCCAATCTCAAGCAAAACAGGTTAAAAAAAAATGCAAAATTCAGGTGACAACTAAAATTTCAGCCAATGGTGTTCATCAGGACATTTATGAAATGATGCAAATACTCCCATCTTGTCATGTAGATATGACACTACCAAAGAGTACCTCTAAATTCAACAGGGAAAAATGGAAATTCGCTACTGGAAGATTTTCCCTTGTACAATATATGTTGTAACACTTTTCATCTATATACTTCTGCCATACCATTCTCTTTATCTATATTAGTAGTTTGTGTCATACTAATTTTTCTCTTCCTCCCTGTTGAGTATGCATAAATAGAGGTGAGCTAATGGGGTGGAGAGAATTTGGGAAATAAGTAAAATGAGAATGGTTCTCACTCTGGTTTTAACCAGGACTTGGTTTCTGTGCCTGCAGTTTGGCAGGTGTAACTACTCATCCTGGGGACTGAGCCAGAAACCTTCAGACCACTGAGGGTCTCTACAATTTGAGCTGATGAGGTAAACTTTCTGACAGCATCTAAACTCACTTTAATTCTTCATGAATATGTTGAAGATGGAAATAGGTTGAAGTACCAACAGAGATTAACACAGGAAAAGTGGGACTGGCAGGTCCAGTTGACTGCCAATCAGCAAGAGGTTCACCAGTTTTCAAGTGCAACCACACACACTGCACCCAGAGAGAAGTTTTTGGAAACCTGACCATTTATGTCCACAACTCTCACCTCACTTTACTATGACAAATTCAGAATTGCAACTTCGACGAACTAGCCAGCTTTTTAAAAAGCATGTTTTTAAACCACTTACAATAAGAGCAACAGTTATTATTCAGTACATGCCTTTTATCAGATTGAAGATAAACTTTATTATAACTGGTGGAGATGGTATCAATGATTTGTGGTCTATAAGAATTCTGTAATGAGAAATGGTAATCTGTCTTGGGGCAAACAATATTGTTCTGTTTACTATGCAATTAACAATATTAAGTCAAGATTCTATAACTGATAGCTGAAAATAGGGGTGGGAGGAAAAAACTGGAAGCACTGGAAACTTTCATAGGACAATTATCTGAGGACTATAAATTATTCATGGTGTTTTAGCCTGACATTCTATTTCATACTCACAAAAATGTTCCTCACTGCTTCAGAGATGTTCACTGTAAAAGTATCCAGACTGTATGCAGTCTGGGGCAAAGCCAGAAGCTCTCCTTGTGGCAAATACCAAATGCAGAGGATGGTGTAGTAATTTCATTTTCAGAAGAGCACCAATAATATCACAAACAAAGTTCCCTTGGAAAAGGTATGATAATGAACCTGCAAGAGTGACAAAACCAAAAGTGAGATCTGCTCTCTGACTCCTATCACATTTGGTGTAAAATAAAGACAGTAGTATCCCTGCTTTGCATTTCTTCACTCTTGTAGACCAAATGCCATACCTTTGTATGACCGAAATCCTGTACTTCTTGTTTACTCTTAAATCAGCCTTAAGCAACCACCACAGGGAGCTGTGAACACCACAGACATAGCAGAAATGGGCCTTAACTAACGGTCAGAGGAAATTGTATCAGGAGTCAAGGGGAGCACTTTCAACAGGCTGTTTAAGACAAGGGCTGACCTCTAATAGAGCTTCTCCATAAAAAAATACAATTTTTACTTTACATTATAAAGCGCAGAACTGCAAATATGACTGACCACAAAAATCTCACTTTCTTTTTCCAATCCATTCCTTAGTTGCACATGCAGTCCAGCCCTTTTGGCCTTGATTATGCACCGATCATAATTTTGAGGTTACCTCAACAGGAACCCAGGCAGAGCTACAGCACCACATTTTCTCAGTGAACAAGCAGTACCTATGAAGCATTAGGGACTATGAAGCATTAGGGACTTTCTTGCTAAATAAATAAATACATAAATAAAAAGATTGCATTCTTAAACTAGCCAATTCCATTTGTAGCTCTCTGGAAATGCAATGCTCTGCAGAGAGCTCCATTGCACCCAGCAGGCAAAAGCCACATTTAAGACAGCATGACGCACCAGCGCTCTGGCAACCAGGATGCTACAAGGAAGTGACTGCTGCTGGCAGCCTCAGAGCCCTCTCCTGCACCTCTCACCCTTAAGGATCGGTGCCTTAAATTCCCATATACCACTGAATAATAACGTCTGGCTGATCCAAAAGATTAGCAGCTTATTCCACCTTTGTTCTCTGCCTTCTTTTAAGATGAGCAATGAATGACACCACAGCAGGCATAACCCTCCAGCACAAAAGCTAACAAAATTGTAGGATGTTTTAAGGAGCGATGTAAAACTTAACAGAGAGTTTTAAAAGGGTATTCCTACACAGTATCTGTATGTAAAGCCCAATGCTATGTGGAAGGGCTCTCAAATTTTCTTTACTTTCCTGAAGAATGAAACACAAAATAAACATCAAATCACTCACACTAACGCAAGAGTGATCTCTAAAACTGATAAAAATTGAAACAGTTTTAATAAAATGTGCAGTAAATTTGGGGGTCTCCTTTGCACATAACACTGAATCAAGAGTTTCACAGCAATAAAACAAACAGAAACAGTAAAAATAAATGGGAGGAAAATGGTAAGTGTGTAAAACTTCATGTTCCTGTACATAATATGCCAGTGATTGGTGGAAGTTATGCAGAAATTAAAAAAAAACTTCTGTCTTGGGGAAAAACATCAATAATTAGTATTTATAAAGCTTAATTCCTTTTTCTCAGGAGGCTCTGGGTCTGGTCATTGTTCATTGCTATTGTTCAAAATTTACTCTCAGATTAAGAACTTCTCCCACACTAATAAACAGGTATAATAATTTTCTCTAGAGAGCAATTTTTTCTTTTAGTAATTAGCCTACTTAAATATTTTAATGGAACTACTGAGGTACAATAGCACAAATGGTTCTCTGACCATAATATAAAGAGAGATGAAACTCCTAAAAACTTTTGTATGAAGGAGGTCTAGGATTTACAAAACCTATCAAGCAGACAGCTCTAAAACTATTTTTAAAGGTCATAAATTAGGTACTCTCTTAAATGTAATTCAATCATCCACTGTTGTAGTAGCTTGATTCTATTAGTTGTCCTATGCATTTTACAAAACAGAACTCCATTAACATTATTCACTCATAGTTTCCCTCTATAAGTGGATATTCTGTTCAACAGGCTTTAAATAGATTTTTTTTCCTGAAATTGCTATTAAGCATACTTTTACTCAAAGGGCAAAGTAGGCATAGGATTATGCTTGTACTTCTTGCAAGGGATACATTTTCAGCAATCAGAACCACGTTCCTATGAAGTGAAAATACTCCATATAAGCCGATTGTTTCTATCCCTCCTAACCTTGCTCAGTAAGGACTCTATTCTGATTTTTTGAGTTACGCACAAGTTTTCCAATTTGGCTGAATAAAGGTATCTTATTGGGCAGCTTGACAAGCATTTTGTGTGTCTAGAGTTCTGACCTTGGCATGTTCAAGGTGGATCTCAATTATAAGACACTGCTCAAATCAGGATTTATTTTACTCTCTTCAGTTAAAGAATGCAATAGGCAACTCCCGCTTTTACATACCCTGCTTTAGTCAACCAGTGAAAATATAACCCTTGCTAAAGACACCACTACATATATATAGCCACAAGTTTTTCAGAGCAATTTACTTAGCTGTAGTTGTACTTCAGCTTCAGAGACAGCCATTATAGATCATTTGTCTCTGATTTCATGTTGATTTCACTGCAAATAAATGTGCCCTTACCTCTCACAACTTACATGTCTGTATCTCGAATACAATAAAATACACACAACTACATGCAGGGGAGCACAGTGCTGGGCCAAACCACATACCCCATAGGCAGTCTCAAAGGATCTTAGCACAATATTGAGCCACATGCCATGATATCCTGACAGCCAAACAGACCCTGACCCGTCGCAATGGTGTAGTAGTAACAGCACAATCTGTACATAAAAATGTGTACATCTAGAGAGCCAAATCCTCCTTCAGCTGGTTACCATATTCTATGTTCATTTCTTACTTCTTAAAACAGGACAGATGGCAGAAATCATACACTGTTGTTCTTTCATTGGCCTTGCCAACCCCAGATAATCAAGGTATGCAGATACCAGGATGCACACTTCTCTCAGAGGAAAAGGTTGAATTTCATCTGACCAGTCTGCTTCTGTTTGCACTTGAGGTTCTAATTTTCTTCTGGTCTTAGCCCATTTCTGTCTCGCTCTGGCACACACTGCCCTAGTAAATACATTTATTACCTCAGTAATTCCTCTGGGGGCTGTCTTACTTTCACTTTGTATCTGGACTCACATAAGCATCTCCCCATTTTACAAGGAAACATTTATTAGCCTCTGATAGGAGTTTCCTGTTGCATCATGTCTATTATTCTTCAAAAGCATCATAACTAGTTGCATGCTCCCACGTGGCTCTCACTCGTGGCATGCAAGCACACACGGGGGATGACCAGGCAGCCTGGGCTTTCTGCTCTCAGTTCAGTTTTTAAACTCTTTCAGCTGGCCGCACACAAAGCTGTATGGGACCCCAACAGTGCAGTACCATATAGAGGTATCAGTTGCACTATGGGCCATTTTGAGTGGCCTGGCAATTGCTAGGGTGCCCCACTCATGCTCCTTATTCACACCATTGGGACTGGTGCAGGAAGGAACCCTGAAAACCTCCTTTACTCAAGGATTCCACAACTGTGATGTCAGTCTTACTACTTTGGGACTGTAATATCACAAAAACAAGGATTTCTGCTGTAATGGCTCCATTTCCCAGCTAATTATTTTACATAAGATCTGCTTGGTTTTTTTTCTGGCAGTTGGGGGGTCATCACTGCCTATCAGTTTCTCCACTCTGCCAAACTCCTCCGTGTAGCAACTGTTCAGTAGAGCTGCTTCTGTCAGAATTTCCTCAGCCATCCATAGGGTTATGCAGGAAACGTCAGTCCTGGGATTCCCCCACAACCATAGCATAGCCAGATCTTCAGAGGAAGTTAAAAAATAAATATATGTGTAATTGCTAGGAAATAAAATTGCATTGATTTACCCCAGCTGAAGATCTGGACCCATCCTCGGGACAATAAAAACATTACAATGCACAGTCTATTTTACTAGAAACCATGCAAAGTCTCTCATTCACATCAGCCTACGTTTTTCCTTTTTTTTTTTAAGAAAAAAACAAACTTCTATGTAACCAAACAACATTTGTATTCAGCTGCTCACTTATAAATAAAAAAACATTTTTACATGGGTAGATTGGAGTGGCCTGTTTTTTTTTTCAGTTCCCATTATTTTATATATTACACACATGTTCTGTCAGCGAAGCTCACTTTGTTATCTGAAACATCTGTGGTACCCTGCTGTGGAGAAGGCCAACGCTGCTGCTGCTGTTGCTGCCTGTCTTTATTAGCCACTGATTTGCTGATGTAGTCCTCCAACAGCGTGCAGCGCTCTGCTTCACCTCCGTAATGCCGGGGCTGCACAGCAGAAACAATGGGATTCTGTGAACTGACAAAGAGGCCCTGGTGGTTCACAATATGGCAGTTACCATCTACAGGAAGATATGAAACCAAGGTTTCCTACATGCGTTCATGCAAGCGCTGGCTTTTATATTTCTAAAGAAATGTGTGTGAATTTAGGTGTGAGCTGAAAGGATAGCACCCTCACGAGTAAGGTACATGCTCATCCAAAGGAAAGGACCTCCTCCTTGAGACTCCCACAAGGTCTGGCTCTTGAGGAGTCATTGTATTTCTTATTTTTTTGCCCAGGGAAAAGTAACCTGGATTGATCCCTCTTAGCCTTTTTTTCTGGTGCTTTTCACAGTCATAATCCTGAGGTAGTGCACAATCCCAAGAAACTCTCTGAGATCTGCTGTTACTGTATGGATTATTACCACTTAAATTATTTAAAAATTTGGACTTCACATGGAGCCATGACCAAATTTTAAAAGCTCAACTCAAGGATCAAAAATCTAAGTTTCTTAAATAACATTTTTACAGTTAAAATATCTGTGTGACCTGACAGGAAGTGCAGCTATTTATATGTATTTTACACACTTTCTGCAAACAACAGCACCTTGGTAAAATCAGCTTAACCATTTCCTCCCTTAAAAAAATCAAAACCATCTTATCTTTATATGGATGGTTTACGCAACAGATGAGCGAAATATATGCTCCACTTAAGAATCTGAGAAATACAATTGTTAAACCACAAAACTTAACAAGAACATTCAGGAGAAGATGCAAGGGCAGATCACAAAAACACTCACATGGACCAGGCTTCCAGCTGATGGTGTGCCTCTTACGGGTCTCATGTCTTAGGAAACTGCCTTCTAACACCAAGGTAACACAACAAGAAGTTACAGGCACTTCCCTCCCATTAAAATATATACGTATATTTATGACATGAAAACCTGAGCAGAGTTCCGAGGCCCGTAGGTTAACTCAAACCAGCTTTTTGTAGGTTTGACGGAACTTCCAAGGACTTGGGGCCTGATTCAGAGAACAATTATGGTATGGAAATGCCATGTGACTTTGGTCACAGATCTTTTTCATGTAAGTCGGTGTGCATGTGTGTCCAATTCAAGACTCAAAATTGAAGACTTATGTGGAGATAATTATAAATGAAAATAAAGCACAGCTTTTGAAAAACACCCCATTTTCTTTATGAAGTAATTGATCATCAAGCCCTAGTAGGAAAGTTTAAAAGTTACTGTATAATGAAGTGCTGGTAGCAAGCAGTTTGCTTTATCTTTCACGAGCAAGACCGTGATAACAAGACAAAAGAATCAAGCAAATAAAAGCTCTAAAAGCATCTCTTCCATCCTTGAAGTATCATGTAATTTCATATTTGCTTTATTTATATTACATAGCATTAATACTCCCAAAACATCTAAGTTCTGTGCAAACACAAGAAAGCTCTTTACACATTTAAAACCAGAACCTCACTTCTCATGCCCTGAAAAATCACTGAGATGTGATAGCAAAACAGTAGGAATGGAATACAGTAGAACAAGCTTCAGATCCGTTCTCTGGATAATTCTTCTTTTTCCTAAATTCAACAGGAAACCTATCATAGTCAGAGGTTGTCCCTCTGTTCCAAATACATCCTCAGAGAGAGAAGCGCAATAACATACTGCTTCTACTGCAGCCACTTACTAAAGACTGTCTTAGCAATGGTATTTCAAATCCTCGGGAGGCCAGGGAAGTCACAGATGCTTTCCACTACCAGACAAGTACGAAGTACCTGAACAACAGCAAGGATCTGATCTTAAAGTTACAAGATTGTTCTGATTTAGGAGGAAAGTGAAAGGAAGGAATAAAATTAATGTGTAAGCATAAACAAGCCCAAAACTTGGAAGATGAACTGAAAAAACAATTATCTTTATAAATTTTTGAAAACTGCAAACAGATTTATGCAGGACAAGCTTCCATCTGTCCAGATCCTTCTGCAGGACATATGCAGCAGATAGCTTCAAGTCAGCATAGTTCTTTATATGAAGTTTTTTATGAAGATATTTATGGTTTTTTAAAAAAGTGCAATGCTATGTTGGAATGGTAGTAATTTGTTCTACCCTTTGTGTATGTCACCGTCTATTGTTACTCTTTTTTTTTTCATCTGAATATTTAATCCATGCAAAAATTAGTCCCAGCAACTTTTTTTTTGTGAATAATGTTTGGCGGTCATTGCTTCACAACTGCAAACAATCCTCTACTGCTATTGAGTGCTACAGTCAGGCTTGTTTCATGCTGGAGGTTAGAATCTGATCCTAAGTCCATTAAATCATGGAGTATTTTTAAAGTTTAATCTAGAGAGGATTTGGGTTGTAAACAAAGAACACTATACATGGGGAAAAGAAACAACAGAAAACTATGAACTTATGACTCTAACTCAACCCTGAGTTCAAATTTTGTGTGTGATTTAGCAAGAAAATTCAGAGCTTTCAGCAGCGGCACACACACCCTGGCATGTGGGCAAAGCTAAACTGAGCATTGATGCTCACATCCAAAACACACATATGGATCCCATTTTCCTATAGGCGTGATTCTTCATGTGCAAAACATGTGTCTGACTGGTTTTCTTTAGCTTTTTAAGATGTGCTTCTTTTTCTTTGGTGGGGGCAGGGAGCAGAGAAGTAAATAAATAATTTAGGTGGTACTTGAATCATTAGCTATGAAGAAAATGGTCTGGGATGCAACACAAGGTAAAAAGCCAGTACTTCAACTGAAAGTATCAATTTCAGCAAACAACCAAACGCCAACAGTGAGAAACGTAGTCCACCATACAGCTTCTACAATGCGTTAATCTATCCCACTCTGTAATTGCTACATAGAAAAGGGAAAAAGGGCTCCAGATGCTAATAACTTGGAAGTGGTAATTAGAGGAGTCCACATTACTGCTGTGGGACTCCCATCTTCCCATGATTGCTGGAAAGAAAATTTTGTCCAGTGGGTCTCCTTCTCGCTTCCCAAACATGCGGAACTTCTGTGTTGTAAGCTCCCTCTCCTTCTTGCTGAGCACATCCACAAGAGCTCAAATGGGCCTGTAAAAGTTTTTACTTTCCCCAACACTGGCGGATGCCATGTTTCCCACAGAGTGCACAGGAAAACATGCACGAGGTTATAGGTGACCTAACAGGGAAGTACCACAAGGCCCAGCTTTTAGCCCTATAAGATAAACATTGCCTTCTGCAGTCCCACGCTGACTGGGACAGAACAAGAGAGCCTGCTCCCCTTGCTTGAAAGGATAACAAGTATCTTTAAAGGCTTGTAGAGCATTTATAATCCCTGGGACTACAGAGACAAAGCAAGTCTGGAAAGAGTCTCAGCACCACATGAGAAAGTAAAAGGAAAAATAATACACTTATCACAAAGAGGGAATGCATTTGTATTACTGTATTAAAATAACACAAGGCTACAACGACAGGCTATAAATTTTTCTTTTGGACTGAAACCAATATTTTCCATTTCAAGTAACAACAATGTAAGAAAGAGGCAGAATTAATAGAAATTATGCTCATAAATTGGTAGGGTGAAAGAAAACCTCAAATTTGGGTATCACTAGGGGAGAAAAAAGTTAACTGGCCCTTGGATTCATTTACACTGCTAACAAACTGACCAAAAAGTAAGCTTGTATTTTACCTATGATGTCCATCTTTATAGTTTTCAGATTCATGGCCCAGAATGCTACAGTAAATTCTTGGCAGTGAAAAGCAACTTATTTTCCCCCTGAAATTTATCATCACACATAACTCTAAACCTAATATATGACTCCAAATAATATTAGTACCAATAGTAACTATGTGGTTCTGTAGCAACGAGAATTAAGTTACAGAAATTCCTCATTTTACTTTTTCTGATTCAGTATGTCATTTCATTAAGCAGACACGAATTACAGAATATTAATAATTTGAAATCAGTGATGCACCTTAAGACATACACTTACAGACTAACAATATTTTTCCAAACCTTTCCATTGCTGTTATTTGCTATTGAAACATCAACTGCTCAATTAAAAAAAAAAAAAAAAAAAAAAACAGGACTGAACAGCAAGAAGACCACTAGCCAGAGCCAACATACATTAGCAAAGCTGGGTCCAGAAGATGAAAAATCTCTCCTCCATTTTACAATTCTATGCTACATTTGTTTACTGCATGTAAATCCCCATGATTTTCTAACAGCTCCATCAAATCTTGAGAGAGAAGTCCTATAACTGATACTGAAATTGAAAAGTCATTTTTTCTTGCCGTGCAGAGTTCTAAAAGAGAAGGATTACAAATACTGTAAATAAAATAAAATCAGTGCAAAGTTATTTAGCACAGGTGTTCCTGTTATTGTGCTACATTTGGAAAGCCCACACATTCAGTGTACCTTCAATTCACACACCCAGCTGCGTGAGGTGGTGGTCTATTGTTAGTTTAGAGGTTTGCAATAAAAAGCATGAAGTAATATTGGCAAGCTCAGGAGCTTTTTTTTTTTTCTCCTTATGATGTCTCCCTGCATCTATTTATCTAGTTCTCCTTACATTATTTCTGCTTTTATATTCAGCATATTCAAAAGAGGGTCAGACTAGGTTTTAAAGATGTAATGCCATGCTCAAGCCTTTTGAAAACTAAGAGAAAATCTCAAAAGGTTCACCCATAACAGAACAAAGATATAAGGATAGCTTTGAACCTGAGGGGCTCTCTCGCTGCAAGCAAGTGCAATGCCAGCATGTCACAGGTGTACACCACATGAGCAAGAAAAAAATAAAATGCAATTGCAAAAGGGTGTGATGCTGACGGGTCCGAGTCCAGAATGCATTAATTCCAGGGTGAATGTGTGCATGTTAGATATTTATGTAGTTCCTACTAGTAGTTTGTACAGATATCTAAGCAGGTGAACGTCAACAGCTTTGAAACCATATGTTAAAGGCAGCCTGCAAGATGGTACGAGAAGGCTATCAGGCATTATGGGTCTGACAAGGGAGGGCAGATGCCTACTGATTATCACATTGCCCAGGTTAGTCAGGGCTCCTGGGTCCTGTGTCAGGTTCCTGCTGAGTTAGCTCTGTGACACTGGGGCAAGTGACTCCCTCCATTTCTTGCACAAGAGATACTAAACATGACTACAGTGTGATGATTTTCCTTCTTCCATCTCTTAATTTCAGCTTTTAGGAAAAAAGGTGTTTTTTTATTATTATTATTATAATTCCAAAGGTATGTATAAAACACCTACGTTGAATCAACTGCTTTTAAATGCTGTCCACTCTGTTGGAGGAACATGGAGTCAAAATGTCTCCTGTTTTTAGGATGAACTCTGAGACTCGGGAATGGCTTGAAACTCAGATTGGGTCATCCCCTTTCCCTGCACAGCCTCCAAAGCATCAGACTGTACACCTCGTAGGTACACACAAGCATAGTTGAATCCAATGTATTTTCAGAAAAAAAATCAGCTGTAAGACTAACAATGCACTTCTAAAAAGTGACATTTTGTCTATAACGTTTACTTTCTCTACTAAATATCCTTAGCAAGGAACTGTGAGAATTCATTCATCTTTGAATGAATTTATAAAACATGCTGCGAGGTCTCTGGCTGAAATGTGTGGTTGTTGTTGTTGTTGTTGTTATGATTAACACAGAGCAGTAGAATCCAAAAACTGTCAGTTTACACACCACTTTAACCTAGACCACTGTTTCTGCTACCATACAAGACTTTGGGGAAATAAAAGGAAAATTGTTTACACATTAGATGCTGAGTTTCAAAAGAAGGGCTGATAGGAAAATTTTCCTTCAAATTAAAATTTTCAGTAAAAATGGAGAAAACAAATCTCTCAAATCTCCTCCACTTCAAATAGCTTAGCAACTACCTTGAACCCTGAATGGTTCAAGATACTCTCCACATAAAGGAATCAAAAAACATCTTTTGAGTCCTATAAGATCCTATTTCTAGAGGTGTAATTCCACCTTTGAAAATCTTGGTGCAACTAAGTGAATTCATCAAGAGCTGCAATTTCATTTTGTCCTCAATAGTTCATATACATATACAGTGCTGCAAAAATATGCCTTCCTCCCACTTTGAAATAGTATGGCTTCACTGGAAAAGATTCAGTGAGGATCCAAATGTGTCTTGCAGTTTAACATTGCTCAAACTCTGCTGCCAAACATTACCAGTCCATAGTAAAAAGTATGAATTTCACCAGCTACATTGAGACTGCTGCTAAGTGCCTCTGAAAGAAAAATAAGAAAATAAAAAAAAAATCTAATCACACCTACAGAACTTCCCTTCCCATCCTCTTGTATGTCTACTTTTTATAACATCAAAACACATACTCTGTAGTAGCTCTTCAATTTATTCCCCCCCATACTTCCTGTCCCAAGACTTTGTTCATACCCTAATCCTTCACAACATAGTTAGCTTGCTCCAATTCCTAGAAACAAAACATTCACCCCCTTCTTTTGCCCCAACTTTCAAAAACCTCTCACAAGGCTCCTCTTGCAGTTCCCCACCCCACAGGGGTGGGGAAAGACACCCTTTAATTACTCTACACTTGGTAGAAGAGAGAGAATAATCAAGCCCATCTTTATTATTTTGCTTTATTTTAATGAAGCACAGTTGATAAAGAGGGTATGCATGGAAACTTGGTGGTTTACCAGAGAATTGCTACTTTTGTTTGTCCTTTGAGTGCCCTGCAGAACACCCCTACGCATTCACCAGGTCTAGCTCTGGCACATGTATGTCTAGCACATGTATGTCTAGCACTGCACTAGCACAGCTCCATGTAAAGGGCAAAACAATAAATGACATCACCATTATGTATTAAAAATGATTTGGGGGGGGGTGGGGTGGGAGGGGATACTTTATTTGGGGGTGAAGAGGGGGTGTTTTGGATGGTATCTATAAAATATGCCCAAACATTCTATTCAGGAATAGAACTCAGAGTTTAATTAAAATTGAGAAAAATCAGTCTCTCATACTTCTGTTTAAAAAATGAGAATTCATTTATTCAGTTTAATTCAAAGATTAAATATGATTAACATTTCTATAAGATGTCAAGCTTTTTTGAAATAAACTGCAGTGGCCATCAAAATATTGATAGTCATTGGTAAATTACTTCTGGTGTTTAATCAATATTATTTTTTTTATCATCCAATTTTTTCTTCAAGTCAGCTTCTAACACTAAACTACATTTCATCAAGGTTGGTAAAATGTTTAGAAAGGAACAGATGTCAGAATATGGGGATTGCCAATAACACTGATGGAAGCCAGTAATTTCTTTCCTGTCCAAAGGCAAAAGAATGAAGAATAATCTAGACTGTATACAATAATACAAGATTTACTACAACATTAATGGCTATAAAAAGTAAAAGTATACAAAAGCTATCTCCATTTTTTCAACCCATCACTAAGGGCAATGTTTTTCAATTTGAGATGATTTTTACTGGAAAATGAAAGGTCTATGTATTCTTAAACCTTTAAATATCCATAAAATACAGATGAAGAAACAGGCTAGCATTAGTTGCTTCCAAATATACTTGTATATTAGTCTATTGTGTAAGTTAATAATTTTGCCAAATCTCAAAAAATGTGGATGCAATTTTTCCTTTAAGAAAGCTGCTCAGCTTGTTATTTACAGATTGTAACATTTACATAAGAGTTTGGTTTAACAAGAGATATAAATATAGATAAAACCCTTAGGACTTCATTCTTTAAACTGCCCTCTAAAAATCTGCCCTACAATTTGCACACTGAATTTTGTGCAGACTATTCTTGGAAGCCTTTTGTGAATTAGGGAGAACTGACTCGAAACAGGGGCTGGTTAATCACAATTTTGCAAATTGTACGTAGCAATCATCCTCACATTGTGAAATTCAGATCTATAAAATGCTGATGTTTTAAAGCTGAAAAATAAATTAGCTAAGTAGGACTACTTTGCTAACAAAAAAAAAAAAGTGTATAAGACCCCTTGCAAAGAAATCCTTAAAATAAAAATAATTAAAATAACAGAAGTGGCAAAGTGGCATTGTGACTAAGTAAAGGGCATCTCCCATTCTCAACTTCAAGCCCACCCTGAAGAAAATTCTACCACCTGACGGTTCCAAACTGCCCCTAGGCTCGTATCAACACTCACCTGAACAAATCAGGCAAATTCTTTTAGCTCTAGGAATAACTCTGTGGAAGGCTTACTGTTTTAGAATGGTTCTTTACATTTCTCTACAATCTGGAAAAAACACTCCAGTGGAGGAAAGACTGGTAAAACTTCACTCTTTCATGCACCTATCACTGAAAGTCATCTGTGCACATAATCAAAGCTGCTTTGATTATATATCAGGACCATCACTTGAGTAGCAAATGTAGCAATATGGATATATGGATATAATATTTTACGGTGCAAGTTGAATTCAAACACTTGAGAATAATAGCTGACAACCAAATAATTTGAGGGAGAAGGAGCAGACTACATGGGAAAGATGATGCCTCAAAGACGACATTTTTTGCTCTGCTTTCAAGCTGCAGTTAATATAACTTCATCAGCATTTAGAACAAAGCTGACTCAAGAATCTTCCTTTCTACACAGGTTTTGCAATTTCTAACATTTAGTATAAATGAAGGTCTCTTTCTATTTATTTTCCCTTATCTGTTGCAGAAAGACCTTGCAGAACTGTCTGTTTTGAGTGTACAAGGATATGCTGAAATTCATGCAAAATATTTTCTGTTATCAATGTAATTATAATGACAATAACTTTCCATTGGGGTTCAACAGTGACACAGTGTGCATTCATTGCCCTGCTGCCATTCCAAGCCCCCTCACTATGGACACAAGTTACAAACAGTGGAAACTCTGTTTTCATGATGTTGATCTTCCCAAAGGTCAGGTTTCTTACCTCAAACATTCCAACAGTTGCTTAGACTGCACTTCAGGAATTTTGTGTAACATTGCTTCTAGAAAGCAAATATTTATGTGAGTAAATACCATAAAAGTATTAATGTTATACAGGTATTCTCATTACTTAACTGCTTAATACGAGAAAGAGAACTTTAAACTAAATGGAAGGAAATGTGTTGTATTTGCGTATTAAACTTTATTGTTACTTTAGCATGTTAAGGGCTGTATCAAAGACTAAGTCCAGCCATTAACTCTTTTAATGGGGATTAATGTTTTCAGAATTAGTATGAACTCACAATTCATGCCTTTGCTATAGAGGGCAAGCAGAGGCAGAAAGCCCTACAAGGAACAGAACAAATCTGTATTACCAGGAATTCATAAAAGTAGTGGTCAGGAAAAAAGACGACCCACAGTGCCTTAGAGAAGGGTGAAGTAAGGGTATTCCCTTTGAATGGGACAGGCTCACATTCAGGTCTTGCTCTGAGCAAGGTAGACCAGGGATTTAGCTTCTGACATCATAAATGAGTGTCCTGAGCACAGACTGTCATTCTGGTCCAGCACATTCACTCACACAGTCCTATTGGAACTCAGTATTCTCTTTTTTTTTTTTTGACCTTTTTCTTTTTTAATTGGAGCAAGCATTAACCTACAGCTTCATCAGCACAAGTGAATGCCAAAACAGTTCTAGAACATGTCTCAGAATATATATCATTTATTCAGATAGAACAGCTTGAACAATCTTGGCCAATCGCTGTATGAAGCAGAACTTTTTAATGTCTGAAAATTTTGCATAATAAAAAGGAAACTCTCCTTTTGGTTCTATCACATCACTCAGATTGGAACTCAGATTTGTAGAGGTAGAGATTAGCATCTTCCTTCATCACCTCTGCTTCTAAACACCTTGGAAGTCAAGACTAGGTCATGAAAAGCTTCTTTATATATATATATATATACATATATTATTATTAATAATAATTCAAAAATACTATCCTTGTTAAAACTGTGAGAGGATCTTTCCTGGTATGCAGGAATATGAGACTTAAAGCAGAGAAAGCCTACAACTGGAAAGGAGTCTTCCAGGAACAAGATCTAGACTACACAACGTTCCCAGTAATACTTTGGAAGATTCTTGTTTGCTGTTCTAAGACAACGTGCCAGTGAGGCCAGATGTACTAATTCCGATTTTCAAATATACATTTCAATGAGTTTTGAGTTTGAATACAGAACAGTAAATGACCCATTCATCATACACAAAATCTTAAATATCACCTTAGCCACTTCACCCCACTGAGAAATATTGGCAGCACTGAACTTGGGTGACATTGGCAGTAGGGTGATAGTTGGACCAGATGATTTCAAAGGTCTTTTCCAACCTTAACGATTCCATGCTTCTATGCAAATACTGTACATTTCAGAGGTAAAAAGCACGACTACTTTTTTTTTTAATGAATGTAATGTAATGAGGCCAAAAAGTAATTTACTTCATCAGTTTGTTGAATCCAATTGTGTCAGTAATTAAGCAAATGCTTTCCATTTATGTCTTTGTTACTTTCCTGAGTATTTCTACTGAAGGATTTTATTATTCCTACACCTACATTTAGTCATGACCTCAGAGCATCCTTTTATTTTTCTTGAATTTGTTATTGTGTTTTAGGCAAAGGTGTTTCAGAAACAGAAAATTAGCAGGGCTTTCAAGTTCATAGCACTTAAAATGGTTATATACGCAAAGAACCCCAAAAAGACCCTAGCACTTGGGATTCACAGGAGCAATGCATTGGGATTTGCATTATTTCTCAGTAATGCCTCCAGAATAGCAGTAGCCAGTGCAGGTAGGCCACAGTACATATACTGAAAGTACAGCTGCTCTCCAGTGACTGATTCTGTATGGTGACCCAGACATTAGGATGCTTACTGTCTGAATATGACTCCTTCACTTCAAGTAAGCTGTACAAAACTAAAACAGCTCATGATATGTCAGCCTTTTGATGGATACATCAAGTACTGTCTCATTTTGTTACTGCTTGAGAAGATTTGACCTTGGGGCTCTAACAAATCACACAAACTGCCTGGACAGCACAAGCCAATACTATTGCACACAAGCCAGGAGGCTCTCAGGGCAGCAAGAGGTATCTACTTGAGAAAACTGCAGGCAGCTGACTTAGGAGCAGAGTGGAATGCTGCTTTAACGTTCTCCATTGTTATTATTATTACTTTAAAGGAGTATTTTGGAATTGCTGCAGTTGTCTGCTCAAGGTTGATCACAGGTTCTCAACAGCAAAACCTGAAAATGCTGGACTCTTGCCAGATGCTGCTGCCCATGCTCCAGACAGTGGCAGAACTTCACGATGCTGCTGCTGCAGAAGGTGAAGGGATAGAGAACCCGTCTCAGTGAGCCAGAGGCTCAGAGACACTGCTAACTAAAAACAAAATCCTCAAACCCTTAGAAAAATCTACATATCAGAGGCTGGGTATGTTAAAACATCCTAGAGTTTTTCATTTAGGCTCATCTGCAATTTGAACTAGTATTAATTACTGTATCTAGTGTATACTCAGCAACAAGCTGGTATAGATTGCAGGCATCATTAGGTTGTTTCAAATAACACTGATCTGATTGTGCTCTCTTTACTATCTAAACACAACTTTAGTCCATGAATGGCTCTACCAAAGAGAGTTTGACCATTTCTTCTCAAGAGAGAAGAGCGTGAAGAGGACTATGAGAGAGGGAGCAGGGAGAGTCTGGCTCTCAGGCCCGCCCAGTACAACAGTATTGGTGCAAATGAAACCACCCTCAACCCAGGCTTTTCAGTGAATTGTACCCTGCTGTGGGGCTGCTGCAGCAGGTCTCCACTTCATCTGCACCTCTCCTAGGCCTCCGCATGCTCTTCCCTAAGCCACTTCTCATGAAACTGCGTTCATCAACTCAGAGGGAGCTACAGGTCCTGGTACAGTCTTGTGAAAATTTGCAGTTGTCATGAGTTTCCATTTATTCTCATCTACATCTAGATTATGATCCTCTGGGACTACTGTAGGTAGATGCAAGAAAGGGCAAAAGTGTCGAAAACCGGTCTCTTTGGAGACATTCATAAATAGTTCTTCAACTATATCCACAAGGGTGAGAGATCCTGCCCTTATAATTATAAAACACTAAGAAAACCTGGAGGGACTAAGCTATAGCAAGCCATGCATAATGGAAGTGAACCTTAATGCAGGTTGATATGACAACACCTTCTTCACAAAATAAAATAAAATAAAATAAAATAAAATAAAGATTACCATACAAGATAATGAGTTTTCAAATAATATACAGAGAAGTGCAATAAAACTAACCAAATCTGTGGTGGTGTTTGTTTTTCACTAGACTTTTCATGGCCCAGTACACTGTACAATTCTTTCAGCAAATTGCATTCGTATGTTTGAAGCTTTCTACTACCTTGGCTGAACACGTGGAGCTGTTCTACACCAGTTGCAGATGTGTAGGCTAACTTGGGTAATTCTGAACTCATTTGGGGGTAATTTCACCTGTTTACCAATATTTTTGGAAATTTAATTTATAATCTCTGTGACTAGAAATAAACAACTATAAATGTGTATTGCATATGAAAATTTGAGTAGACACTATTTACTTAGTTCCCTTTGAGGGGAATGGGAAAGACACACAGTACTTTCATTACCTGTCCCTAAGTGCTTTTTGTCAAATTTTGATTCTACCACCATTCTTCAGTGACAAACATTAGGTATGACATTTTTTGACACAATGTCAATAGTGACATCAGTAATATTTGACACAAGGCACATCGGGGTTATTTGATGCAGACAATTGGATAGCTCAAGGGACTGGAGAGCCAATGCATAAAGAGTTTTACTTCCAAGTCACCAGTGGATATCTAGCCCAGTGTTTTATAACTGCTACCAACTGATGGCTCCTCAGAGCTTATACAGAAAGAGTTTGCATGTATTGAGCAGATGTCTAGAAAACAAAAGTCAACACAATAAATTACATTAATCTGTGTCCTATGCTGAAACACCATGGACTGAATAGCCAGCAAAGCTATTCTTCTACTGCTATCTGTAATTCCTTTTAAAAACGGTTGAATCCCAAAGGAGATATGGGAGGATCAAATGAGTCAGAGAGCACTACAGCTCTAGTCTCCTTCTGAATAAGATTTCTGTCTCAACAGCTTTCAGTCCCATGGATTTCATTAACAGTTAAATACACTTATGGGAAAATACAAATGTGAAATGTTACTTTCAATGATGTGTTTTCCAAATATTTCACAATTGCTTAATATACAGGACTCACAAATACTGAATAGAAACAAAATGAATTCCATATATGATCACTCTAGAATTTCCTGGAGTGCCACAGTCCTGATTAAACAAAGCACTTCTACCAACATCCAATAAAGCACATATCTAGGAGCTGAGTCTTGCAATATCTATTAGGCACCTGGATGAGCTCCTGAATCCTGCAATAGGCACCACCATTATGCAAAAACCTGGAAGTTCTGGATATGAACAGGAAGAGGTGTTAGTTCTGGATATGTAAGAACATACCTGGACCTACATGGACAGTCACCTGAATAAGGTGCCTAGACACTTTGAGAATTTTATATTACTAAGCATCACATGTAAAGATTTAAGAATCTAAATTCCATCACTTAGTGTATGGGTCCTGTCTAGAGCAGATATTTAACATTTGTGTCTTGTTTTAGGGTTATGCTCATGTCCAAACACCACCAGCACCTGCAACTTCACATGAGCAGGACTTCTTCATTAAATTAGATCTATTTTATTTTTAAGTTCAGAGCTAAGTTTCTTATTTATAGATACTTAAAAAAAAAAAAAGCAAATGTCAAAAAATAGGGTTAATGTACTCGCAAAGTGTACTCTTTTTTTCTACTTTTCACTTTATCTTGTTTTTGAAAAGAAGAGCCACTTTAGCCTGTTTGTCACAGGCAGTCATCAATATGACTACATGTTAGATTTGAGGGCTATGTTCAATCAGTAGCTACAACCAACAGGTTACCTTCAGATTCTTCTGTGTGTGTATATATATTTATTTATTTTTAAAATAGACTATTCCAACTCCCAGACTCCTTCATTGTTCTGCAAATTGTGGTTTCCATAAAGAAAAAAAAAAGCCATCCGAGCTGGGAATCAAAATACATTAAATATGCTCACTGTCTCTTAAGAAATTATCCCACATTGTTATATATCATAGAAAAAAGGCAAAGCACAATTTGTTAATCATGTGTTTGGATATCCTGTCATATTGCAACTTCTCAAACAAGTTACATGAATAAAAATGCAAGAACAATATGTATTTCACTGCAACAAAAAGCAGTTCTGGAGCAAACTGATGGGCTGGACCATGAAGGAAGCTAGCAGTGCACCACTTCCACAAAATAAACTTCCACAAGACTTCACAGAAACCAATGCCACAGTACATTTCCACCTCTCAAAGTCAAAATGGATATCAACCATTCCACACATGCATGTAAACAACTGGAATTTTCCCAACCTGACGTCAACAAAGCTAGAGCAAGTAGTCCACTGCTGATCCACAATTCTCACCACTCTCAAAATTCAAAAATTCCCCTCTAGAAAGCACAAAGATGCTAACCAGTGATAACTGCCTCTTCCCACCATATTATTTAACACATCAGGTATGTGATCAAGCCTCATTTTGCCAAAAGGTTCACATCACAAGGTATATCACATGCTTCTTGGTCCAAGATTTTTGGGCAGCATTGTTCTAGGCACATATAAACACTCTCATGAGTGGGTTGAATTTATGATATAATTCCAGCATGAACAGCCACTACATTTCTGTTCGGATGCCTTTACCCAAATAAAAACACCCATCTCTCCATTGCTGGACAACCCACTTTTATTAGTAGACATCTGTGTCATTTCCACAGCCCTAAGCTAATGTAATCTCTCCCTTCCATTGTGAGTGCAGTTAAAGTCTCATTTCTGTGTGGGAAAATTCAAGGAGATCAATATCATTTTATGCCTCAACCATTCACTTCTTCAGAGATTTAATAGTATGTAGGGAACACGAAAAGAGAGCTCACTGATTGCCACAACCTAATAGTAAAATCATATAACTTGTTCAGTGAAGAAATTATCTGTAGAATCAACTGAGACTGCGCATTCTCCAAAGCTTTGTCATGCAGGTTTTAAGGTCAGAATGTACAGCTTTGTAAATCATGGCCTTGCAAATCACAGCTTTATAAATCCCATGACAGACTACCATGGATGGGCTGGAATCCAACCCCAGCATGCACTTTCAAGCTTTGTAAAAAGCTAAATCTTAGCCCAAATTTCATTAAATCCTCCCTCTGTTAACAGGCTAAACACAAACCCTACAGCGAAAGTCCCCTGAACTTTAGTTAGGAAGTTTTCAAAATCCAGATTTTCAAAATCTCAGCCTGTCTGCAACTTTTTTTTTTTTTTTTTGTTCAGACTTTTCTCTCACTAACATTCCTCTTCTGAACAACATAATTTCTGTGGCCTGTGCAAGTGGCACAAGTGCACAGTAAGTCCACATACTAAAAAGGCAGGTGTTGCTGACACAATAAACCATAATAGCTTCTTCAAAACTGTTAAAGAATTTTTAATTCATAGATCACTTGCCCAATAGCCTGCAATGGCTCCTCTGGAGCCGTTATGATCTATCAGGTCACTGTAGTGCCATACGTGCACATTAAGTAGGCATGCAAAAATCATTAAGAAATTGGTGATGACAAAAATTACTCTGCAGGCTTGATAAAGATCATTTTTCTTTTTCACTGAAACATTATAACATTCATTCAGATGGTAGAAAATTTTATCTGGTAGACCCCCCAGACAAGAAAGCTCACTCTACACAGCTCTACAGCTGTTTAAGGTCATTCTTATCAGTTCAGCTTACAATGAACAGAGTTTCTCCCCTCAAATAGTCCAGTAGAAAGTCATTAGCAAATACTTCAACTAATGTGCTATTCAAAGTATGGCTCTGTTTCCTACATTACCGTTATTTATTCTGGTATTTTAGCTAACATTTAAACAAACACCGCACAAAAATTTAATTTGAACCCTGAATGATATTTTAAAAGCTGAGATATAGCCCCTTGAATAAATGCAAAAAGCATTTACAGAAAACCTTAATTATGGCTTACAGACATAGTGTGGAGGTGCTGCAGCATGCTTGGGGAAATTATAGATTTTTTGGTAGTTTTTATAAAATCTATGGGAGGAAAAAAAAAGAGCACCATTCATTCTGCATCAGATAATGAGAAATGTATTTTACCAACCAGTTTTCTGCCACTGTGGGTTGATGATATGCCTGTTTTCTTCT
>NC_137707.1:20658151-20680651 GCF_964034855.1 Anser brachyrhynchus | reverse complement strand
AATAGTTGTTCTCACAGAGAGAAAAAAGGTAGTGTGATTACCAGGGTGAAAAACTGTATTGCTCGCACTGTTTGTGCAATACATTTGTTCATCTCATACAGTACCGATCATAAAAAAGACAACTATCATAAAAAAAAGTCAGGACTACTGTAATTGGTAACTAAATTGATATTCTTAGCAGTGGTGCCAAGCCTGAAAGGTCAGCCCCTTGAAATAACATATTTGGCTAATTTGGAAAAGTTTGCATTGACAATGTCTGTCAATAAAGAAGAAATTTGATCCATAAGGCTCAGAAATCCAGCAGTTCTCAACACATTTATTATGTTATACTTGAAAGACGTACATGAACAGAATAGTACAAAAATGAACAAATTACTTAGAACTCCTTTTCATTTACTTTCCTGGAGTTTTTCTGCCAGAAGTTTTACACAAATAAAAACACTGACAACTGCTAAAGTTGACTTAAATATGGGTCTTCATTTACTGAGGGGTATTAGTTTGCAATTTAAAAAAAAAAAAAAAAAGATGTAAATAAAGCTGCAGTGTTTCAGACGGGATTGCTAAATTATTGAAAGCACACTAGAATAGGGTTAGGAAAACGCAAATCAGTGTTGTAGGACTGTTTGACTCCTTAGTAAACAGAAGCCAAACTGTGTCAGTTCTCAAATAAGAGAAAAGACTTGCTAAAAGCTTCAAGATGTTGGGAAGAATGTGCCCTACAATGCCAATTTACTGCAATAAACCTAGCTCAGTAACTAGACTGTGGGCTTCTTTGTGTCTCATATTCTGAATGCAGAAAAAAAAAAAGAAACAAGACCTCTGTGCCTCCTGCTACCGGGGAAAGAGCCTGAAGAGGACTGAAAACTGACAGCTCCTAAAAATAATAAAGCAAATAAAGCAACAAGTAGAGGCAGAAACAGTGATTCTCAGGAAGGACTGAAATGAAAGAGTCAGAGCTGCTAAACTCATTATCATAGGTAGATCTGTTAAAAATTAAACTTTCGGGTTGAAACCAAATTTTCTGCTGAAACTGGCCAAAAACTGACATTGCAATATGGCAATGTTTACCATGGAGAAGTCAAAACACTTAAATTCTGTCATTTGTATTTTTATATGCTGTATTACAATATAGTGTAACAATCTAAAAACATGAAATGTAAACTAGGCATTTCAACTCCATCAAAACATTTGCATAGCTTCCCATGAAAAAAAAAAATAATATATATAATATATGCTGGTAGTCATGTCTTTCAAATTAAAAGCTTTCACCATACAAACCATTTTTAATCTTTTTTTTTTTTTAATGAGTTTGTGTGTAATGATCTGTCCCCACAAAAGGAAAGAAAAATTCTGATGAATAAAAATCAAGCAGAGTAGATGATTCGATGTTTAAACTGACAAGAAAAAATGAGCAGCTCTGAACAAGACTGGTCTATATAACTGCTACTGCCTGCTACTCCCTAGAACAACTAACACACATTGAGTTCCCCTTGTGCTTTGGGGTTTTGCTAACTAGGAAATGTCTCCTGGTCCTCGTTCTCAGGACAAGGATGAAAGCCCTGCCACTCCCCACGGGACCTGACATGGGTTGGCCTCACTCATGTTTTAACACTCCCCAAATAACTCACCCTGTGCAGCTACTTGGACAACTTTTGCTTCATATGACCAGGATTGTCACAGTTCTGGCCCCCTGTTTAGTCAGGGAAGAGATGCAGGCTCCAACTGTGAGAATTTTCAACACCTTAAGTTAGACAAAACACCCAAACCCTAATGCATAAATTGTGGTCTCCCTGACCCACCCGCACATCCCTTTCTCTGTCTTCTCTCTGCACCCTTCCAGGAAAATTTCAGTTTTTAGCTGAAAACCAGAAAGTTGTGTTAGGGTTGTTTTTTGTTTAAAAGATACAAATTGTCTTGAAGTACTTCTAGGGTAAATCTGTGGGAAAAAAGGACTCGTTTGGCAAAAGCATGTCCAGCTTGCAATCTTTTTTTAAAAAAAAAAACTGTTAAGTCTTACATTTTTCCATTGGTACTTTCCCTTTTCAAAATGTCTTCAATTGAATATCAGATATATAAAAAACAGATCATTATGAACTTATGCAATGGACATGAGTTAAAGAAGAAATCCATTCAGTGAAAAAAGAGAGATTATAATATGCATTTTATACACATTTGTTCTCAAGGGGTGTTTCACTAGGATATTTCAATTATTTCAATAAACACCAAAAAATTATGTCCCCCTTATAAGGAGTGAGACTTTGTCAAAGTTTTTGTTTAAGGTCATGTTTGAGTATTAATATTTAAGCCAACATAAGACTGGAAGCAGTACAGCAGTTGCAGGAAATGCGTATACTTTTTTAAAAATTTTATTTCAAAGCTACAGTGCTGTAGATTTCCTATTATTAGTAGTATAAAAAATTAGTACAGAAAAAGAAATTTCACTCCTACTTTCATATTTCTTTAGATCTTAACGTGACATTAATGAGGAAATACACACTAGGATGATGATCACACTGTAGGATAAAATGGCTCATACACTGTGTTGATAAGTTAAGATGAAAGAAATCCAGAACAAAGACACAACACTATTGTGGAGATGTGTTTAGATTCAAAAATATTTGTATCAGTCAAAGATAGAAACACCCAAGACAAAAAACAACTGATAAATAAAAACATCCACTTTTTCCACTTGACTGTATAATAAATACACTTTATATATTAAAGCATTACTCCATTACTATGCCGAGCTGCCACATGCAATACATAAACACATTATATACATATTTTCCATCTGATCTCTGATGCATTTGTAGCTTCTATTGAATATCAATGCCATTCCCAAGCATTTGAGGACAGAATTTAACTTAAGGGAGACAAAGAAGATGCTCAAGTAGAAACAGTACTGACACTGAAATCCTGACACCCAATGATGCAAGACTGTAGTTGACATGCTTTTGAGTAAAATCTGAGATGATTCTTCCTGAATCTCAGAATAAAGCATTACAATTTGCACTGGGCAGTCTACTGGATTATGCTAGAGAACTTCATAGGAAACATGGCTGCAAAATCCAGAAAGATTTCTTGAAGGGCATGAGGAGCATGTAATATGATTGCAACACCCCCATAAAACCACTCCTATCCTAACTATGAAAATTAGCCAGATGACTTTTCTTCAGTTATAGTCTTTTGGGGGCCTTCCTTTTCAATAGCAATCATGCACCACAGATTCTCCTCTCCATTTTCTTTTCCGTCTTATGAAGAGGTGTTTTCATTTTTATTTATTTTCTCTTCTCATGCTGACTGACTAGTTTACTTTATACATCATGACACTCTATTCCATCACAATACGGCACTGCTTCCTCATAGTGAGCCTGATCATTAGATGAATCACTCTGAAGTGTTAATATTACTACCCAAAAGAGATGAACCACGAGCATCACAGACGGATGAGAAGGGATTAGAGAAGTCTACAGGATTGGTAACAATTTACAAATATGTCAGACACAGTTGCACATCATCTTGATTGACAAGAACTACTATTCGCAAATTGTACTTCCATAAACATCTCCAGTACTCTCACCAATCAAGAATCTAAAATAAGCATTTTTAAGATGGATATATATATATATATATATTATTATTATTATTTTTAATGGCATCAACCTAGTGCCATGTACAGGTCAACAGAAAAGCCACTTTCGAGCAATGAAAAGCTGAAGCAAATACAAAAGGTGCTCTGAAAAGATGCTGCAGCAGCCAGTCACTTATCATTATGAGGGAAGAGGAGGTTATTGTCCAAAAGAAAACTTTCAAACAAGTATGATGTATTATATTTTAGGAATAAATACTGAACTTGACCAGACAGTTCATACCAAATGCTACTTTTTTATTATTATTATGTTTAATACAATGTCTTTAAACACAAGTAATTTCAGCTAGAAACTATAACTATTTAAAAGTTCTGCCTAGCAGCTCCATCATGAGTCAGGTACTGTATGTAAAGGTGTGCTGAGGGAAAAATAAAAAATAAAAAATAAAATAAAAAAGAAAAGCACATACTTGGGATACTTTGTCTTACTGAAGGGGAAACGTCATTTACCCAAGAGTAAATAATGGTGATATATGTATATATATATATATGTATATATATCGATCTTACTGATTTTGCTTCTCTTCCCCACTTAATTGGAGTTTGCAAAAACAATTGTCTAATAATATTATTTTGTGATTTTACACCTACTCATGTTGATGCTATGGAAGGACACAAGCAGTTATTCTTGGTCATATATTTGCAAAACCCTGGATTGAGAATGATTTGAAGAATTGCTTGTTTGAACTTTTTCCACTAAAGATAGGTCCACAAGGTACTACATTGAAATAGGCAGGCTAACCTAAATTAGGATGAATTAGCCCAAACAGAACACCAGATTAACACAGCTATATTCCTTTCAGGTATAAAGCTTTACATCAAGTAAACCAGGTATTTTTTTTCCTAATATACTCCGTTAAACATTTACAAGTTTTTACAAGATGCACATCTCTGCTGTCCTATCCTGAACTCAGCCCAGGGTCCAGCCAGGGCAGAAGATACACACCGAGCCCAAGCACAACATTCTGAGGTGAGTTTTGAACATGAGAAGTAAATTTAGGTGGGTGAATCAGAAGTAATTTTAGGTGGGTGAATCATATCATGAAAATAGGAGTCTGTTTATTTGTTGGTTTTTGAAAGCTATATAATTCTTACCCAGCCTCTAATTAAATATTCACTAGAAATACATGGGAAATTTGCACATACTTCATACTAACTATTCTTTTTGTTCTGGAAACAAAATTAGTATTTACTCAGTTAAAATTATTATTGATCTTTTGCCAAATGAGAAACTGCCCCCGACTTGGTTCAGTGGCTCCATCTTTCTCCTCCTGACTCTCCTACTGCACACCCCTTAACTTCTGACTGCACCTGTCTCCCCTCCCATCCTTCATCTACTTGGACAGCCAAGCTCTCTGGGAAAAGGACTGGGTATGAGGTGTTCGATACAAATTTTGGTCAGAACTACAAGGTTTTAATCTCAAACCATCAACCAGAAAAGCAGAAGAGTTATAAAATACGTATTGGATGGATCTTCTCCTATGCATCTCCTACACAGGCAGTCCAAGAAGGGAAGAACATGAAACATGGAAGGAAGCTTTAAAGAACAATCCAGCCAAGATAGGCGACAAACCTGCATGTTACCCTGAAGAAACAGGGTGTGAAGTTCAGTTCTGTATTTGTATTTCTAAAATGTTTGTATTTCTAAAGAATGTAAAATATCAAATATCCTTCTTGAAGAATAATTCTCCCTCTAGTCTCTTACCACATTGCTATACACTATAGAATAAATATTATCCTGTTCACATGCTTCTGTTTACTTAGCTATCTATATTTGATGCTATCTCGCAACATAAGTTTTAGTTCTGTCATCTTAAAATACTAATAGTTGTCAATCAAAACAGAAAGTGTGTAATAAAAACATTCTAGAAACTAATAACCCTATATTTCTACACTCTCAGCTTGGAGCTATGCATTTCTAAAAATGAGATTAATTATATGTTTGTACAGTGTCCAATACAATCAGACAGACCGCTAAACAACATCCTCCTAGCAATGAACACAGACTACATACATAATCATATAGAGAGAGTGTTCGTATATATTATGCGATATATGCAGTAGTAAAATAATAGTGTCATATTCCTTCGGCCCAGAATTTTGATCTGTAAGAGTTTTGGGGGTTTGGGGAGGTTTTTTTTTATTTCTGTGAAATAACACAATCTGACCGGTGCCACAATTCTAGGTAGAGAATGAGAGAAAAGGGCACAGTCAATACCAAAATAATTTATGGCAACTTTTTTACAAATATTTAGAAGCATGGAAGCACCAAGGACAGATACAACTGGACAGATCCTTGAAGTCATAACATAACAGGGTAAGATGCTGACTTTATTTTAAGGCATCGGGAAAATATCCTTTGAATTCTATCTGTGAAACTTTGGTGGGAACTGTTTGGGACATTTAAATCTGATCTGGTCAAAGTATTAGCAAATACGTTGTAGGAAACAATCTTGAAACATCAAGAAGATGGACAAGATTTGTAACAGATCTTTTGCTGCTCCAATTTTTATTATTCTAACCCATCACCCCTCCTGAGGTGGCAAATTTTTATGTAGACTTTAAAAATTATGACCATTAGAAAATTATGTCTGCCTGCGTAATATATACATACGTATGTATGTAAGGTCTGTTTTTTAAACACACGAAGCAGAGAAACAACTTTTGCACCTAATTTGCCCATGCTACAGCTGTAACAGTGCATTAATCTGGCAATTGCAGAAAAATTTCTAATTATGGTTATATGAATGCACGATTTGCATGCATAATCGCAACCCGTGAACTTGTAACTTAGGCATGCAGTAACTTAGATAAGTTTACTGCCAAAAATGTAGTAGTATTGAACTATGACATGCTTATGCCACAGAAGCAGGATCAATCTATCAATCTGTCAGCTTTCCCACAAAATTGAAAATTAGAAATCCTAGAAGGTAGACAACAAGGTGGTATAAAAGAATGAAAGAGGCCCCTGAAAAAGAAAAAAAAAAAAGAAAAAAAAAAAACCACTTTCCATCAGGGATTCTCAAGGAAAAGGTTACAGGTTTTATTTGGTTTTATTCTGCCCCAGCCACCACGGTCTTGTTCTTGGATTTTCTCTGGCCCCTGCCCCCTGTTTTGCAGGAAGGCTTGTGACTTTCTGAAACCTGAAGTTTACCTAGGATTTTATGCTGACAATCTGATAATAGTAAAAGTTACTCATAGCAATGGCTCCAGAAAGCATCTCTGTTCCCAAGCCACAGGATGGTAGAACATTTTATGGATGTGCAAGGTGTGTTAAAGGAAGAGAATAAAGGCTTCACTTAGTCCACGTGTCTTATTTCTGTCATTCCAGAATGGAAATCCTCTTATTGACCAAGGCACTAAGCAATCACCCCCATATGACAGCCAATAAAGAGATCCATTGTCGACATACTTCAGTAGGAAAGAAAAACAATGAAAGGGTATGCAGAAATGAAAAGGTATTTTCTTTTTAATCTTTTAGAGAGTAATAGCCATAATTGGCTTCCCTATGCAGTTTGGCCCTAGTTTGTCATAGCATTACAGTGGGAAACAGTGGCCTGCAATGATTTTTATACACAAACCTTAATGACTTCAATTGCTGCTAAGGTTGCAGAATGGTGGCAGGATATGGCCGTTCACCATTAAGGCTCTAAAGCCTTCACAATTACTGAGTATACAGAATATTTATTATAGAGACTATGCCAGGCCTTTTTGTGAGCTGCCCTGGGCCTGTTCTCTGAGCCACATCAAGCAAGAAGTTTAAATGAAACTGCTCCCAAGTTTCTGAAATGGTTTAATAAAACATATACTGACTGTAATATTCAGTTTATAGTAGAAAACTATTGCCCCTTGGTTTGAAAAATGACCTCTAGTTGGCAATTTTTACTCTCAGCTTCATAGATTATAGTCCGCTGTTGGTCATTTTCTCAATCCACAGGGCAATACTTTTCCATAACAAGCTCAAACTGCAATCAGTATTTGTAGGCTGTTACACAAGTTGAGGATAATATGTCTCAACACATTCTATTATATGACTAAACAAAAGAAATAATAACCTGGTGACACAGACATATGGAGAAAAACAGTGCAATTCTTCTAATGCTGAAATGGCAGAAAAACACGTTTCTTTGTATTGTACTAATTTATATTAAATTTATTGTATTCAATATACAACAATCTCTAATTTGATTTTTTCATTAATAATGTTTTGTTTTGTACTGTCTTATGTCTGTTCTTATTTCAATGTAAAATGACAAATACTGAATTCTATTAGTATCAGATTTTAGAAATGACAGTGACTGATATCCTAACACTAAAATCATATAAAAATGTATTCACATACATACCTTAAAGATCGGTTGCTCTTGGGCACACAAAGCATACATGCATAAAAACTTAGAGGTTTGATACAAGGAAATTCTGATATAGTTTGTAGACAAGTTACAAGTAATTGTTTCAGCACCTGGCTCCACTGTATAAGATGAAATACAACATTTCAGAAAATTAATTCCCCTATTATAGAATCAAATAGATGCACTGTGTTGACAATAAGTCACGGAACAGGAAGTGAGAAATCTGTCATCTATTCCAAGATGTGCCAATGACAGACCTTAAGAAAGTATCACCCCACCTTCCTACACCACAGTTACTCTGGTCTTTAGGGCTAGTACAACTTACCTAGCTAGCTGGAGTGTGGCAAGGTTTAATTCTTTAATCAACAGATGATGAAAACTCTTGCAGATTCTTTACTGTGAATGCAAAATATTTATAATTACAAAAGTAACATTCATCTGTAAATAAAAATGTAGTTAGATGTGACACCCACACACACTCAAAACCAAATGAATAACTTCCCCAAGCTGCAGCTACTGGGATCAAGAAGAATTGGATATTTTCTAGCTCGTTCATCTATAAATTAAGAGCTTTCTTTCCTTTAAATGAATACACCACATTTTCTGGGGATCTGGGGGCAGAAGGGAGAATCTTGGCTGAAAGCTGTAAGACCCAGAAGAAAAAAATGTTCATTGTAGACCTATACACGCTGCATCAGAAGCTATATACATCTATAACGCTGCATTTTGAGATCTTAAAAGGGGTTGTTGTTGAGTTTTTGGTGGTTTTGTTTGTTTGGGGGTTGTGTGGTGTGTTTTTTCCTACATTTTCCACTACTGTTCCTATATTATTGCTCAACCATAGATTCACCTGCATTCTCTAGCTGAAATTTAAGTCTGGATTCATTTAAACATGGGGGAATTCTATCCACACACTCTAAAACATTTGAGCTAAAGAAGATTTTTGAATGTGATTACCAGAAGATGATGGGCCTTTATCTAAATTCCTTGAAGAGTTGTAAGATATCTAACTCTTTAATAGTGTTTGGTGCATAAGATTTTACGATTTTTATGGTTTTAAAAGAAAGGTTTTCTAATATAAAAAAGCCACATTTTTTTTTTAGGGTAATGAAAATGGCACGTGTCATAGTATAATGGATTAATTAAGGAATATGATGTTTATCCTAGCTCCTGAGTTGTACATCTTCATAACTCACTCATAAAAATTAAATATATTATACTATGCTCCACAGTGATATATCTTTTATTTTTACCTGTGGAAAATAAATTATTCTAAAATGAATTACCCCGTATCCAGTAAGAAACGTAAAAATTACACTGTTATTTTAAAAAATTTACATTGCTGTGTATAAAAAACAATCTTCTTACTGTGCTTTTGAACTGTCATGTTACTCCCACTATTATGAAATCGTAATAGCTGCTGCCACACCTAAAATCAAATGCCATAGATGTCTTTATAGATCTCTTCATAGATCTCTTTATACACTGTGCATTTGGTACCTTAATCACAAAACAATGTATAGTATATTTTAGGACTATTATTTCATTGCTGACTGCTTTTGTATATAAGTAACACACAACTATGAATGCAAAGACTCAGAATCTTCATTTCTAAAATCAACAGATGAAAAATCCCTAAATAAAGTACAAATATTTCATATTTAAATGAGCTGTTAACATTTAATGCTGCCAATCATACATGCAGTAAAACTGGTGAATTTCAAGGTACTCAGTATTTACAATGTTTGTTGTTGTTTTTTAAAATCAAATGATCATTTTAGGATAACCGACAAAAAATAGTCAACAAATTTTCTATAATATATTTCTGATGTCATCTTTAAATTCCTATGAGTGGTCAGCTATACTATGTTGTTCCATATCAATTCCTTTTACCTCAAGAAAGTTGATTCTGCTGTCCTTAAGCTGCAGTGTTTCACTAAAAGTAAATTATCTGCACTTTATCTATAGAGTAATCCTCTTCCCCAAAACAAGACAGAACATCAGAGTTTCTAATCCTACACAGATAAATACACATAAACTGTACATTTTACAGTAAAGACAGAGTAATACAATGTTTGATAAATCATGTATGTGTCTGTGTACAAAGAAAAAGTTTTATCTCCTTTCCTGCAAGATGCGTCTGTATTAACACACACTCCCCATGCTACCACTGCAACACTCTTTACAAGCTCTGTAATAGAGACATCTAAGTTTAAAAAATGAAGCAGCCCACAGGTCAAACAAGTTTCTGATGAGAAGTGCTTAACCAGAAATATTATTCCGCTGATTGTAAGTTTTCATCCATACATCAAACCCTAGAGTCTATTGATTAAATAAAACTGTTTCTTTATTTCAAAGCATAAGAGAATTAAATCATCCCCATTGTTTTTCCTTGGTTTGGAACTATCAAGTTGTACACACTTGCCATATGTCCCGCTTATAATTACAACATCCTTAAGGAAAGCTTATCCTACAATGACTGATCACAGGTTTCTTGCCTCTTTCTCTAAATCTTCTGCTCCTGGTCATAATCAATGGCACTTGACGGCCCAATATTCTGATCCAATATGGCAAGCAATATGATCCAAGATCTGCTAAAAAAAAAAATCAATAAATTCCTTTGCTTCAGGAAATTTTGCATCAGGACAACTTTAAGCATATATAAATACAAGAATTTACTGCAATTATACTGGCACATCTTTCCTTTCTCATGTCTCTTTCACTGCATAATTAGCTGTATCATGCCTCAATTTTTCTTGCAGTCCCACATAACATAATCCAGGCAAAGTAGCCCTCACAAAACCTTATCCAAGTCAAGAGCTGCTGGCTTGGAGAACGGAGGATCTCTTCCAGCAAGCGTCCACATCAAAATATAGTGTATCTGTATTCTGCTGAGTCCCATGTAGTATTGACCAGGGCCTGAAGACACCATCAAATACTAACTTGGCATGAACACACAACAAACTGCTAATGTCTTTGAAGAGCACCAAGAGGTGGATACAAAAATCTTCTGGGGTTTAGATGTGGGTGTTTTTTTATTGCCAATTTTTGTTTGTGTTTTCCTCATGAAAAAAAAAAAAAGTCCTAATTACCTTAATAGCTCCCCTGGGCTACTAGGTCTCCAAGACAGCCTTCAGCTTGATTCCAGTCTAGCTGCACCATGCCGCCCTGTGCTGTGCAACCATACTCCAACACTCAACACATACTGAAACGCAGCCAGAAAACCCTCTGTCAGAGATTCAGTTTCCATTCTGGAGGGTAATCACAGCTAGGCTAAAACTGTAGCATCTAAGTTCACTCATGTCTTTCACCCTACACTTCTAGATGAAAGGGCATGCACTAAACTCAATTCTGTTACTGTATATACACATTTAGTAAATCAAATAAAGTGCTTTTTTTAAAAAAAGCAAGGAATTTTTAATGTACTTCAGATCTTCTTTAAATTAGCATCACAGTAAATGCATAATTAGAAATAAATTAACAAAAAAGGAATTTATTACCTGTTAGTTATTTCAGTGTAATAGAGTCGCAGAAATGCAGAACGATAAGCAAGGACAGGCATCTGTACTAGTTAAGAAGGCGTCAGCTTGGGCATGTCCTTCAACCTTTCAGTCCTTTTCCACTAGAAATCACTAGTTCAGCATCAGCAAAACTAAGTAAAGATGGAACCTTTCTTCTACTAAGTAGCACTAATTTCTGCTCACAGTACCATTGAGAAGAGAGAATCAATCAAATCACAGAGGTGGAAACCCTCCAAACATCAAGATGATAGAATCTGATAGAATCATAGAATGGTTTGGGTTGTAAGGGACTTTAAAGATCCCCTAGTTCCAACCCTCCTGCCATGGAGAGACACCTCCCACCAGACAGGTTGCCCAAAGCCCCATCCAACCCGGCCTTGAATATTTCCAGGGATGGAGCATCCACAGCTTCTCTGGGCAACCTGTTTCAGTGCCTCACCACCCCCTGAGTAAAGAGTTTCTTCCTAGTATCTAATCTAAGTCTACAAAATACAGAAAGGAAACATTTAAAAAATAATAAAAATCAGCAGATATTATGGCAAAATATAAATACAATTCTCTAAATCGAGAAACCAGAAGTCAGATCAAGAGCTCACAGCCAGGATTTTCCTCAGTTGAAGAGCACAAGGATTCTCCTTATGTATCCAGTCTTTTATACGTGATCTTTTCTTTCTTTTCAGGCAGAACAGCTGTCCAGTGAGCTAGAAGAAATGGCCATGAAGACAGCTTTGCATCTGATATGACTTTGAGACAGAAAATTAACCCAATGATAAATGCTTTAAATGGAATTTCTATGGAAAAGAATAAATAAAAAATGTCGTCCATGAAAGACTTTTTCTCCCTTTGAGCAAGCAATCAACTGTTACCATAAATATAGCTTTTTTGGCGGGTAGGGTGTGGGAAGTGGGGCAGTTTCTGATACAGAAGAGACAAGGTACGTACCTCAAAACTGCATTTGGAATACATCTAACCAAAAATGGGCAATAGTTGCTTTTGAGAGGACCACCACCAGCCAGAATGGAAAAAAAAATCTGCAGATTGTCTGGACATTGTGACCTGGGATATATCGTAACTTCCTTGATTCTCCTCTGTAAGGAAATGCTCCAAGGAAGCTGAAACACACACTTTGCTGGTTGATAAAGACACAGAATCTATGACACAATAACTGTAAGAAGAAATGGCTTGACTATGTCCAAGAAAAGCAAAACAAAGCAATAACAAACACCACAAACCTTCTCAGCAGAAGTAGTTGGTACAGATCAGTGCAAATTTATTTAATATAATGGATTTATATAAATTACATAAGTAGAAGACTACAACCACTGAGATAATTCAGTGAAGTTATGTCTCTTTCCCTTTCCCTTCCCCTGAATAACTCAATGGCCTTTCTTCCCCCTATTTTCAAACCCCCTCCTTCATCCCTGCTTCTGGAGTCTTCCTCCTCTTCCACAGAAGCTGCCATTAACCCTATACAACAGAGTGGCGCACCTTCCATTGCTGACATCTGCCTGCTCTTCTGCCTCCTCACCTGTCCCTCCTGGCATCACCGGGTGGCAGCCCCTGCTCTCACAGAGGCTTTAAATCCACAGACCCAGGCTACAGTTCTCAGAAATCATGCTCAGTGGGATTCTGACAACAGAAGAACGGGAGATAAGAACGTAAAAGCAGCCCCAATGTGGTGCCCCATCAGGAAGCCAACTAAATCTGATAGACACTGTCATCTCTGACCTACAATTAGGAAAGGGATGAGCATTTAGAGAAGAGAACAGCAGCTCAGAAAACACCTTTATATGGTCTGTAATCAGCCAGCACCACCTAACAAACAGAAAGCATTTGCCCAGATCTTTACTTCTGGGATAACCAAATCAAGTCCCCCCCCTCACACGCTCACAAGTTACATATGTGTTTGTATTTCTATGTTTCCTCTCCTTGTTCCCCACTTTTACTGTGCAGTGACTATCAGCAATTATTTTACAGAGAGACTCTATAACAAGCTTACAGGATGCCTTTAGTAATAAGATAATTATTTGTAACTCTATAAAGAATTATAATTTTTAATTCAAAAAGAAATCAAATAAAAACAGCTTTCATCTTTCCTGCCATGTGAAGAAAACATTCTCTGCCTACAACTCAAATTATCATTCTCTCCTTTGTGCAAAATGAATTGACCCAGAAAACTAAAAGGGTAAGAACCATATTTGCTGGGCTTATTCAGCATCCAAAAGTTCATGAAAAACACTGTTGTGTATCACATAGCAACCACTTGATGTCTATTGTTAAAATACAGTAGTTATTCAAAAAGTAAAATCTTGCATTCTCTAATAAGAAGCCAGGCTGCAATGTGTGTTTACTGTTTTTGGGAAACAGTCATCTTGCCATTTTTTCTTTTTCCATAGCCTTGGCATATTTGGTCAGCTATGCAAAGCACAGTTACCCACAGGAGAAAAAAAGAAATGCAAGAATTTTCCTCCAGTGTTTAACTCACAGGATAATGTCCATTCAAAGCAACACTTGAGATCACTGTTCAGAGAGTTAAAATGTGCGCTATTTTTATGCAGCCACACTTGCAGTAAAAATGTAATATTCTAGAGGAAGTGAGTTTCTCTCCCTTTCTTCTTCACACATCACTTTGTGATTGAGCATTATAAGTTCTACATTTTCACCTCTTCCCAAAGTAAACTACCGCAAAGTGGTGAGGCAGTAGGTCTCGATCTTTGTCCCTTCCGACTGAACTATTCTATTCTAAAGTCCTTTATAGAGACACAAATGTCAATGTCACAACTGCGCAGTTGCACTTCTGCCCAGCACTGTTACCTGTCACTGCAGCTGTGCAGATGTAGGAACTTCACAGGTATCTCCCATTTTACCTTTCCTCCAAATATTTTGTGGTAATAAATGGTGTAAAAAAAGAAATAAAAAAGAAATAAAAATAAAAGAAGAAAGAAAGTCCACTGAAGACTCCAAAAAATACCAACAATTTATGCTAATTGAGCCTGTTTTACTCTAACATATTTGAAAGGAAGTGGCTGGTTGCTTAAGCAATACTGGCCTTCCCTCATCCCATGAAAGATGGAAGACGAACAGCTCTCAATTTCATTCACAAATGCAGAAGACTGTCTATTTACATTATCAAAGCAAGGCCAAAAGGATTCCTCAGAAACAACTGCTGGAGGAGATGAAGAAAAGAATAAGAAAGATATAAACTCCTTTGTAGGTGCTATTATCTGCTATTACACAAATAGCACAACTTAAAACTTCAAGATAATGGCATATTTAATACCAGAAGGGAATGGCAGACTTGCTTAGCATAACTTTGAGATGTTTCATCAAGGCTTTGTACAAACAGGTGTGCAACATTTTTGCTGGCTGTAAGATGCTTATTAAGATTATTTGCTTATCTGAAAGACTGTTTAAACTCCTTTTAGTAGCAAAAAGTAGATATAAAAAGGGAAAATGTGTGAACATGTATGTTTTTCCAGAGAAACTTGAGCCTAGCTGTATCCACATAAGTATGTGCTGTTTCTATAGTCTCCAGAAAGAAAGTTGAGTGGTAGGCAGCTAATCCCAGATGAATGCATCGAGCTTGTAAGGAAAAATGTGAGAATGAATTACGTACCTGGGAGCAAAGAGGTGGGGGTTATGATTCTAGAGAAAGATGTTTGGCTGCTTGCAAAACAACATAGAAAACATGGATGGATTGAAGTTGCAGCTAGCTTGCTGAAGGTGTTTCTGCTTCTCTTAATAAAACTCCTTCACCGGAGGTCAGAGAAGAATGCAAAAGTAAAAATAAAAATAAAAATAATTCAAGTCTTCCTCTTAACCACTGGCTTACAAATGTGTGTATTCAAACATAAGTGCATGCCCCAAAAATATTTGGATCAATCCAAAGTTAGATCGGTACATACTTATACACAGGCATTGTCTATTCAAAGGAAAAACTTGGTTTGGTCACTGGTCAGTGATCTGGCCATGACAGGATGTGGTAATTAGATAAGACTTTTGAATAGCTGTAGTTACAATGGTACAGTCATACATGATTTATCAGCAAGATAGTGGCATACTCGATGAAACAAAGCACAAGCTATTATTATTAGTGCACAACTAAAAATTAGGAACTATTTCCTCTAAAATAATAAAAAGTATCTACTGAAGGATAATACAGAACTTTCCTAGCACAACTCAAGTTCTCTCCTGAAAAATGTATGCTTCTCTAAGAAACAGGTTCCCAGCACTGGGACTGGTAATTTATGATTCACCAAAACACTCCATAGAACAAAAACGGAATACCTACACTGCGCCTGTGCAAATCACTAAGAATAAGTGACTCTAAGGACCAGTAAGAACAAAGCCCAAAACCCCTATCAAACATTTTTTGAGGTTTGAAAAAGCCAAGAGAAAGTGTAATTTTTTTTTAAATGGGGATAAATTGGGATTTCTGTAACAATTGACTCGTTTTGCCTGCTTTTTTTTTTAGCTAAGGATCTCAAAGAACACTCCAAGTGTTAATTAAATTACAAAGCATTTTCGATACAGGTAAATGGTATTATGCCCACTGGGGAACCAAGAGAACATTTATGTTTCATTACTAAAGTCACACAAGTAATTCAGTGACTAGTAATATAACACAAGAATTACTAGTTGCTACTTCTTCCAGATGGCCTCAAAGGACAGAAAAATTAGTCTTAAAAGACAAAAATATTTTCCTCTTGTGCTTTTCTACCTTCAAAAATTAGGCTTTTCATTTTATTTTTCTTACTTGGCTTACTGGTACTCTTTTCTTTCAGAATCATGCAAAGGAGACCACTTCCTAGTCTACCTAAGTTCATTCAAGATCACAGTACAGCAATACGGACAGGAACCTAAGCAAGGAGAGTGAATTGTAATCGTGCTTTTTAACTGCTTTTGCAGCCACATCAGGACCCACCACACCCTGTTTCTAACCAGCCATATTCCCAGAGACAACACGTAAGAGCCTCTATCCCACCAGAACAAAGATGGAAAGATGTGCAGATGAAATACTCACTCACTGGCCAATTCGCTGACTTCCAATCCTACTTTACCAAAGAAAAAGACAAAATTCCCCCATGGAAGCTAGTCCCTCGTGCAATTAATACAATCTCCCACTGAAAGGAACAACAGAAGAAAAAAAACAACAAGGCTCTGAAAATTCTTCAGACAACAGAAAAGTCTATTCTGCACTAGAATACACCTATTTGGGGTTGTGTGTAAAGAAATGGGGGAGAAATTTTTCACTGACAACTCTGTTCTTAGCCAAGAAAGGAAGCTACCTGTTTATAGTCCAACTTGGCTCTCTGGCTAGTACACCTGCAGGATCCAGAGTAATAAAGCAGTATGGTAATGCAGTCAGCATAGGAGACAGTCCAGTGACTTACAGTGCAACCTAAGGCATCCCTAATTCAAGGCTAGTACAACTCTTTTAGATCTTTAACAAATTATATCTCCATTAGTAAACTGAATTTGGAGAGTACTTCATGAAAGGTTTTTCTGTTCAGTAAATAAGTATTTATTACTAAAAACAGGGAAGCATCTTTTTGAACTTGTTTTAAACATTTTGAATACAATGTTAAGGCAAGATTTCAAACCTTGCCCCTTATTTCTTGTTACATCATGAAGAATGAGCCACAGAGAAGAGATGAAAATGTCTTCTATTTAAATGACCAAGGCTTAAGACTGTTTTTACCATGGCAGGAAACAAAGCTGCTGCATACATTTCCAGTAGTATTGTTACATGGTGTGACAATCATCATCTTTTTTTCTTTTCCTAAAAATGTCTAAAGAAGCACACAGTTTATACACTGCATTCAAAATATTTTTCTTCGTTTACGTTGATTGCATATTTCAAATCCTGTTACAGCTGTATCGCTTAGCCTAAATCAAATAAGGAATCCACATAAATGCATACACACACTTTCCTTGTTTTTAGACACTGTTGATATTGACAAGATTAAAATATTTTTCTCATTCATTATTTATTGTGATATGATGAAACTGTAAGAGTAGGTATTTAACAGAACATCACAAAGTAGAGTTAAAATGTGGACATGCTGTTTCATTTTGATTTTACTGCGACAGTGTTAAGTATGTGACTCCCTGACTGCAATAATGACATCTTTAGGTGATGAAGATTTAAGATGCTTTGCAAAGATGCAGTGTTATCCAAACCCTTCAGCCATGCTGATTAGTAGCAATATCAAACAGAGGAACCCAATATTCTGCACTGGAAAGTGTGCCATGACTCAAGTCCTCCTCTAGCAGCGGTCTGGGGGAGTTTGTGCTCAGTGCAAGAGCAGCAAACTCACACTGCATCAGGTACATAAGTGGGATGACTGGAAAAGCCATCATAAATACACAACTCCAACGCTCCAGCACCATCGTTTTTTGTCACAAAAAAATATATATCTTCTGGATAATTCCTCCTCTTCTGAGGGGAACTGGCACTATGTGACAATGGGAGTTTGGGGTCATGAAATGCTATTCCTGCTTGAACCTCAAGTACGTGGTACATATGCATGAATCTGTTTTTCAAACATACATATCTTGGATTGAAAACAAGAGACAGCACTGCACGATCCCAGTTTCCAACTCACAGTTGGGCACCATTCCGCATGTTTCTGTTGGCACAGAATTAAGGAAATGCCGAACAGAGAGCACCACAGCAAAGACACTGTAACAAAAACTGATACTGCTGGGCAGAGCAGCATCAACCTTGCCTCCTGTAGTATGCGGCAGTATCTGGGTTAGAAAGCAGCAAAACACATTTTAGCCCAAATGCTTATTTTTACGTTCTACAATCTATGATAAATATAGGTGACTAATCAGAAGGTACTGAATGCTTAAAATACACCCTTAACAAAACAATGTAATGCACGTCTCTCTTTACAAGTCAAACAATTTGCCTAACAAATCATAATAATGCAGAATGATAAAAAATTCAACCATCAAGCCCAAATACATGCATAAAGATTACCATGGCAAAGAATTGTGAATTTCATTAAATATGTTAAAGGCAAAAAAATTCAGCTTTGAAAAATAGTAATCCTGTCTTTCAACAAAAATATTATAGGAAGCTATGAATTTGGTAGATCTGAATAGGATGTTGGTACATGTTTTACTAAGGTAATATAATGGCACACTATTATTAGATCACATTAATCATTACGGTGCCAAAGGCACTGACAGCACCACTGAAAAGGATTGAAAGGGCTGGTAATGGATATAAATTACCCATTGTGTGATAAAAGGATTTTTACTAAGAAGGTAAGAATAAAACAGCAAATTTCTAATATAACTGTTGTGTAAAAACCAAAATAAAAGTAATCCAGTTAGTAATATCCACAAAATCAGAAAGTAAGCACTTTTGAAACAAGATAAAGTCACAATAAAAACTGTATACAATGTAAAATTAATTTCGTGGTGCATAATATTACTATCAATTTAAATAGGTTACATGATGACCTCTATGGGGTATGGTCAAGAGAAAGGTAAGTTTTGTTAATTAGAATCAAGTATGAGCTTCTGCATGTGTATTTTAAGTTTGTGGGTTTGGAATTTTGTCATATATTTAAAAAAAACTATAATGGTTTCATGACACCCCCCTGAAATTCAAGACACATTGAGAGTTTTCTGTTTTTCGCACTAACATCACAACAAACAGCACATCTCTCAGATGGTTTTATTTGGATTCCAATTGCTATTACAAAATGAACCATGTCTTTGCTGAGCTATTTAACCATTTGATTGAAACCATTTGTATTACTAATTGTCCAGTTCTGTGCTTCTCCTTTACTCTGGCAAGTATTTCTTCATATTAGTAGGGATCAGCAAAGTGAATTGGTCAAACTGCATTCTTATTTACAGTATTAAAAATCCATATATTTTCTCTGAAGCTGATGGAATTATTCTAGAATCAAGTCACTATAACTCTGGTCGAGTCAGTTGTCTAGAATAAAACCCAGTAGCTCACATTCAATTAGTAAGTTTTAAAAACTGTGAGCCATATTCTTAAATGATATAAATTCTTAAGTACAGACATCAATCCTGAAAACACTTACATCCACACTTAACTTTACTCACGTGAGTAATTCCATTAGCATCAGTAATTCAATACCTGCTTATGCATTTGCAGTACTGAAGCTTTAATATGCCTGAACATCCTCTCACTTACATATGCTATAAATCAGCACCATTCCTCTGAATCACACAGTTTCTACTGATTCACACGATATAAAAATGAGTGGACAATCCAGTATAACAATTATAATAAAGAAATAACATAAGAATTTGATTTAGAAGCAGAAGCTATCAGAAATTTTGATTTAAGAATCAATTAACGCATGTAGAATGTAGAATTAATTATTGGTTATTTCCTAGGAAGCTAGACTTTTATTTCAAACTGAGGGCCAAATAACCTGATTCTGATTTCACACTGATTTCCACACCAGTCTGGTTTCTCAGACTTTACAGGAGCTACTCTTTTACTGCATAGGAATAGCTCTGAGGAAAATCATATACAGAATGTAGTACACCCCTCCACCCACTGATTTTCATGGGTGTTCTTCTCATGCTAATATACAAAAAGAATATGGATCTTAATAATCTGCACGAGATGTTCTATTGAACTTCTGGAAAAAAAAAAGTGATAATTTAATCATGAGCGTAATGGACATTTTTTGTAAATCAACAGTCTGTTGATAAAGTAATAAATTATGATTCATTTCTAATAAAATTATTACATATCAACCATGTAAGATGAATGCTCATGATTTTACCAAGCAGATTTTTTTCTCGAAAAAATCTATTTGTAGCTCATGACATCCGAAAGAACTACAATAAAGAGTTTTCCTGAAGACATGAACATAATATTTTTGAAGACATGAAAAAAAAGTGAGAACAGATTTTAAAATCTAATTTAGGTACTTTATTTTTATGCCTTTTTTAATAGAAAAAAAAAAACACTAAAAATTCAGATGCATAAGTAGAAGAAAATATTGTTAAATAAGTTTTCTTACCAGTTACTCTTAACCAATGTATCTGTTCCCTGGCTGAGGAAATTCTTAAAATACACAGGATAGGTACTGAAGGTCGCAACTGTAAAAAAACTGTGAGAAATTTAGTATGTCAAAACTCAATGTTTGAATCAGACATTTATGTTAAAATATTACAATGCCACCTCAAGCAGACAATCTACAGAGCAGCAGAGAGTATTGAGAATCAGAATATTAATGGGATTAACACCTTTTATTTTTTAAGTCTTCATAATGTACATATTTGGTGGCCATTTCATTTTTAGAACTAAAAAGTTCTTTCGGTTCTGGATTGTTTTGAGAGGGAAAACCTCTCCTCAAGATAATGCTGGGGGAACAGAATGAAATTCTTCTGATCCTTTCCTCTAGACAGTGCAGCAGAAGAGGACAAAACAGGATAAAACAAAAGTTGCATAGCATACTCCAGAAACCCAGTTATTCTCTTTGACATTGATATTCTAATCTTTTGAACTGAGTAAAAAGAGAACAGCTACTAATTGTATTTTTACTTTTTTTTAATTCCATTTTATAGCAGAAATTAGTCCTCTGTAGATGATCTCATCTAATAAACCCCACTTAAAAGAGATAAGAGCCAGCAATAAAAGCCAAGCCAGAATACTTCCAAGATATTTGTCAGCAGTGAATTTAGGGCCATTACATTAGTAAGCAAAATAGAAACAAAAACAAAGGGCGTTCTTAGAGCAAAATAAAGTTCATTGGACTAAAGCTATAATCTGAAGAATTTATGACTCAGAATTCTAACTATGTCTGTTCCTATGTGTGTCTAACAAATGGAATTAAAGGTCATTTCCAAATAATACACTTTGTATATCTACATCAACCAAACTATTTCATACATCTAAGTCTGGTTCCGAAACTCTAGTTCAAGCAGCACGGCCTTAGGGCTTCACCTCACAAATACCGCTCACCCAGAGAAGTGCTGACTTCTCCGCAGAGCCCCAGTGGCTGGCTGCAGCTATCAGCGTGTGCAGGACTGTATCCTTCCTATCTGTGGGACATGATTAAGAGTTTGGCTATTTTATTGTATTTGGTTTAACTTGGTCAGCACTGACACGACCACACTGCTGGGCAATGCCATTTGTTGACTTGAAGGATAAACAACAATTCTGAGGACTGCTATTGATGACCAAAACAATATTAAATAGTTCTGCAAATTAGGAGTTCCCTACTAAGCAGCATAGACCTCCACTAGTGCAATGCGGATGAAACACTTCCATGAATCCTCTAAGATCTTCCTATGCCCCACCTTATCCTTACTACATCCAATGCAAAATATTACTGCAAAATATCCCACTTTGTCCGTGCCATCTCCCCTACTCATTCCTTGGCTTCTCCACCACACCAAACACATGCTACTTGTTTTCATTTCAATGGTCTACCACGATGTTCCCTAATCCCCAACTCCTTCCCCCTCACTTACAGATTGAGCCACTCTTTATCACACTCTTTGAAATACTTTCCAAGTGATAATTCTGCCATAGAACTTCTCTCACACAGAAGAATTACCCCAATAAAAGCTTCAAACCCCTCCTTTATAACTCACATTTCCACAGTTAACTGCCAAAAATTCAACAGTAGACATCTGGTTTGCCATCACCACTGTTTCTCACGCGTAGGAACACATTTCTTTTTTGCTCTCTCCTCATGCCTGGTTTTCTTTTACATGCCAATTGTCTCTGGTTTTATAGTTGAATTAAAAACCCCAAAAGGCAAAGCCTAGCTCCTCGCTACTTGTTTGACAGTGCTGACCTCGCTGGGCACTGAGTACAAACCCCAACTCTGCGCTGCTGCCCCACTTCCCACAGGCACAGCCAGCTCCACCAGAAGCAAACCAGTGGGCAGCCAAGGCAAGCACCTACAGCACTGGCTGGACAGAGCAAAAACCTTTTGGAAATGGTTAAAAAAGACTTGTC
>NC_137707.1:20580651-20653151 GCF_964034855.1 Anser brachyrhynchus | reverse complement strand
CCTGTTCTGCTTCTCTCTCCCCACCCACCACTGCCCCAGGATAGCCAAGTGCACAGCAAAGCATAGCCGAGGTCCCCGGCATCCCACACCCTCCACCTCCCATCACAGCCAAACACACCCACCTGTGGCCCCTCACCTTGGAGCTACTCCACCTGAATAACATAGTTCAATATTCTCTGCCCAGAAAAACCTCCTTATGCAAGGCCATGTCTGAAAAGCCAATCAGGCTTCAGGCTTGAACTCCCACCGGTCAAGCACATGAACCAACAGCCCCACAGATAGCACAGGTCCTTCATCTTCTACCCATTTGATTAGAAATTCAATCCTAATCATCATCGTTGACATAAAAATAGTCAAAATTGGCACGTTCCAATTCAAAAGCAGTTTATCAGAGAACCCCCAGGCAGGAACCACCCTAATCCAAATTCAGCTCTGGTTTAAGCACACAACACTTCTCTGAAGCAAAGGAAGCCACATCTACACAGGTAAATACAAGCTGAAGATGACATAGGAACAACCAGTAAAAAACAAAACAGACAATTACTAACAGCAAAAGCTTCCCCCCTGTCAGATAGCAGTGTGCAGCAGCATATCACAACTGATGAAGGCCACACTAATTTTTGCCCACTGCCCAGATGTCCCAAGGGAATAGCAGCAGCTGTGTCCAGCAGCAGGGCTCACCTTGCCCACCCTTCATCCTTCCCCTCACACCTGTCCTAACGTGGGGGACAAGCCCTTTTAGCCAAGTCCGAGAGGGGGCCATTGAGAGCAGCCTCCTCCCAAAATCAGCTACCCCCTTACAGACAGCATGGGGAGGTTCCTGATAAACACGTTACTTCAAGAGGGCCAGCACCCAACACCGACTTGGTACCAAAGGTGAAGCAGGTAAGATGCAACCTTTGTGCTAACACCTACGTTAATACTCAAGGTTGGGACAGCATACATGAGCAACCCAGCCTCAACACCATCTAAAATACTCCATGAGCCAATTCTTCATTCACACAAAATAAACTTCTTGTGAAAAAAAAAAAAAAAACAAAATATCAACCTTAGACTCTTCAGAAGATCTGCAGGACTATTTCAACTCAGTTAAGCTTCTGGGCTTGTAGCACTTGTATGTGCAATTAAAAGCAGAAGTTACAGGGTTTGAAGGACCAAGCCAACTGACTATGAATTGCTTGGAAGATTGAAAAGTTTTTCTTTACTGGTGCACAGTTAGGGATGGGTGTTGCCTGCAAGACTTCAGCATGGAAAAGTATAGGGAAACTGAAAATTTCAGCTTATCCAGGGGGCATCTCAGCAGCACCTGTTGGAAACTGGTATGTGCCAAACAATAAAATTCATTTTTATGATATGTCTGGTTCCATAGGAGTGCCTCAAATCATAACTATAATTGAAGTTGGTAGCACTAAAAAAAAAATATATATGTATATATATGGTCAAGTTATAAGGGTGTCCTGTTAGACCGTCATTGTCATCAGGAACAACTACCCATTGATACACAACTGATCTCTACTTCTACTGAAACAATCATCAATTCACAGTTTTAAAGAGAAGAATATATAAAATACTTATGAAATGATAGCTTGGGAAAATGCATTTTTCATTTCTAACTATCTTGTTAGTGCATCAAATTACAAAACACCATCTGAGGCAGTTTTCACCACATCACATAAGAGGACATTTCATAAGCGATACTGCTCTCATCACAGTCTAGTAAAGAAAGAAAGAATCTATAAACAAACTCCCTCTTTCTTGTTTGTTTTACATTTTCTGTGTAGAAAAAAAAATCCAATAACCCACAAAAAGATGTAGGTCAAATGTTCTCATCTCAAATCTTCCTTGATAAGTAGTGATTTAAGAAGTCTATATAAAAAATGTGTTATTCCCTTTCAGCTCACAGGGAAAAAATGATTCAGAAATAGCACATAAAAAAATATTCAATGTCACTAAAACCAGAATAGAAAATGTTTTATAGATTAACAAACATTGTAATGAATTTGCACAACCTTAACTGACTGTATACATAGCATAATGAAATGGTCTACATCCTTTCAAAGAAAAATTAGGTATTCCAGCACATAGCTTTAGAAAAGCATTGTTCGGAAAAACCTGCATTTTTTCCCAGCTACCATGTAATTTGTGAGATGCATTTTTAAATGATCTGCAACTGCAGCAGGCTTCATCAGTCAGATGATACAGATAGATAATTCACCAAACTGTCACATGATCTTCCATCAGTCTAAAAGATGTGAATATATTGCCACAAGCTTTGGGAATAATGGGTGCACCTGTTTACAGTGTCACCTCTGTTTGCTAATTGTCTCCTTGAGCTACATTTTACTTCTAATGCATTTATTTTTGACAGGCAGTGTCTATTTAGAAATCACATTACTTCAAGTGCAATTGTTCTTTTGTCTATCAAGTAAATGAAGTGTTGTTATACAGATTTCAGGTTCTGATTAGTGAAGTATCAGCACACCACAAAGGTCAATCAGTTATTTACCTGAAGTAACAGAAGTATGACAGGCCTCCTGGATATCCTCTAGATCATGGTATAGCTCATATCAGTATTAATATTATATATACCAAAGTCTGTGTGTATATATATATATACACCTTTTTTTGCATGTATATATTATGCAAATATACTAAATATTCTAAAACATACAGTACTGTACACTGAGTAACACAAGAAAAAACTACTTGAACAGAAATGTCAATACAGACCCAGCTCCTCTGCTCAAGTATTTCAGCTAAGCTAAGCCAAAGTAATGGTGAAAACTAAGAGGTCAGTCCCTCGAGCATTTTGCAATGCTGCATGCGCATCACACTAACAGAACTAATGTTTCAAAAACATTTTTTTAATTGTGCTTCCTTCTTTTTATAGAACAGTGAAGCAAAATTTAGTTAAGGTTACTTGCATTAGCTTCAACTAATAATATGCCATAAGAAATTAAGAGGAGCCACTTGAGGTCTAAGAAAGACCACAGGGGATTTTTAGTCACACCCGTACCCTCATGTCTGCGATGCTTCCAATGTTCAGTTAAATAACACGTCTCAATAGTATATAAAGACATCGCTTTGTACCAAGTAAAACAATGCTATCAAACAGGAAATTTTGAAAACCTAAATCAGCACATTGATCACACAGGCACTTCACTGCATATATATTGATCCTATAAAAAAAAAATATATAGCATTTTAACTTTTCGTTACTGAGGTGGAAAATAGTACTGCTGTAGTAGCAGCAGAGGTTTGCCAAAGCTTCATTATTTCTGGTGTACCTCTGTCCACGTTCCATTTCCCCACATGTATGTGAGGACAAGGCAGAAGAGAAGCATACAAGCGCAATACTGATTTCTCAAAGCTGTGGATGCCACCTCTGTTAACACCTACCCTGCCTCAAGGAGGTCTAGGTACAGACTGGTCTCTGTACATGCACAGCAACCCCAGGGGCTTAAAAGGGAATTCCAGCCACCACCAAGTAACTGCTTTACTAGTTTGCCAAAAGAAACAGACACAAAAAGCCACACTTGCCTTAAGTCACATTCTAAATTGGCTCCCAGGAGCATTTCCCTGCCTTGTTCACTAAAGCACTGTGTATGTTTTCTCTGTGTTTAGCATATGCTATGTAACCTGAGCAGGACTTCTATTGTTCCAGTAGTTGTTTTTCTAAAGTATGTTCCCATCAGGACCATAATTACATGCAAAACACTAGAGTTAGAGTCAATCATAAAGTCACTTAAAATTTTATCTTAACAATTTCTAGCAAGATTACGACACATATTGAAACAGAATATGGAAGAAATCATAAAGCTTGGTCACAGATGCAAACCAATGATAAAGTTCAGATTATTCTGAGTTAGTTTATGTATTCCAAGAACCAAAACGCTACAGAAGAGTCTTCCCTGATGTATTTTGAAGAGCATTTTTCAAGTACGTGTGCAAATGTAAGCACAATTTAGGTAGAGTTAATCATTCTTGAACATCTTACATACCTGCATTTATGACTAAAGCTTGTGGAAGCTTGAGCCTGAAGTTCTCAGACAATATTTCCCTTGCAGCTTCTGAAGTTAAAATCACAACTGCCATACCCTTAGCAGCAACAGGATTGTCAGTGCTTTTCAAAGAGGCAATGGACGTGGAACTTCCATTTGCTCATAACCCCAACATGTCCTACCATAGCCTGAAGTTGTACGCTTTCCACAGAAGTGATTTATTTTCTGCGAAGTTATTTAATAATTTAACCTACCCCCAGAATTACTGTTTTCTTTTACAGAACAACGAGCAATCTTCACAATTATTCTGCATAGAGAGAAGTGGATACACTCTAGCAATAAAGGTGCTTGCCTAAGACCAAATCCTGCAAAGCGCTCCTTTTGCACACAAACAGTCTCCTTGAAATCAATGAGTTTTCTTGAATGAGCTCTTCACACAAGTAAAATGATCAGGTCCTTAAACACCAGAAAGTACAGACAACTGTGGTAGCATTAAGCATCAAACAGGAGGAGGTCACCACAATGGAGTGAAGTATAGTCACCTACCCCACATGGTTAATGGAATGTGACAGGCCAAATTCAGATCAAATGTGAACAGGTACACTTCCCTGCCTGCAACAAAACCTGTTGAAGAGGTCTCAGCTTTGCTTAGCCTGTAGTTTGAGGTAGTAGCAATGCAATTAACCAGCATTATCAATGAATAACCAAAGCCGACCAGCATGACAATAGCCAGAACAACACAGCTCTCCAAAACCACGAAGGTGCTGTTTTCCTGACCACCTGGGTTCCTGTGTGCTGAACCCTGGGCAGTCTGACAGGAGCGGTGGCATGGCAGGTGCAAGGCCCTGCACCCTCACCACGGCAGGCCCCAGGTCTCCTGTCAGGCCCCTGCGAACACCTCATGCCGCCAAAGATCTAACCAGCCTTTGGCCCTGCTGTACTTCAACTTCTGGACCACTTTACAATTGACAATGGAAATACTTAATTCCATTTCAGTCACCACATTTCTCTTCTTTTTTAATATGTATTTTAATATTGGATTGAAGGGGGTAGCGAGCACAGCTCTTCCAAGCAGAACTAATCCTCCTGTGAGGATGGATGAGTCCCCCAGCTCTCACATCAGAAGTGCAAGGCATTCTGGTTAGCTGGGGAGACAGCACACCGCAGCAGGTTGTAAAACAAGGATAAACAACAAATTTTACCTTGGTGGCAACTTTCATTTTCCCCCTGTCACCAGGGATGTGCAAGACCAGGCACGGAGTGCGTGCAGAGGCGCGGGGAGGACATGTGTGCCAACTGAGTTTATAGTGAAGCAGGGGAGCACGTGGGTGGCAGCAATTTAAAAAGCAGCTGTGTGTATGTTTTTCCCGGTTAGACTGTGAAATCACAAATAGTGGAATCAGCACAGTAAGCTTAAAACCATGCTAACCCACTTGGCTGCCTTTTATTGTTAACTTTGTGTCTACATTTTTCCTTATTTTCTGAACACCAAACAATTCCCTCTGCCCCAACTACCTCCTTTTATTAAAAATAAAAATAAAAAAATAAGCAGATAGAATTTAACTAAATATTTCTAATGTAGTGTTAAAATGGTGAAGAATGAGGAAGTACTATAAAACAGGACATTTGTGGCCAAACCTTTGGAACATTCATATAGTTACATATATTTTCTCTAAGTAATCAGGAATGTATTGGTATTTTGAAATTATGTATCCCTAATAACACAAAAGTACTTAAGAACAGAAATAGACAGTAATGGAAAATGCAGTCAACTGTTGACAACATATAGAATTTCAGAAAATAATTTACAGAGAACAGCACAGCAGATGAGTCAAAATTTTCTCAAAAATATTTCTTGCCTCCGATAGTCCAATGCAATTCATTTTCTATCTCTGTTCATTAATCATTGTTAAAATTAGTGATCCATTTCTTCCACTCTGCCATCTGCACTCAGCTTCGTAACAAACATGACACCTTCCTGCATAATAAAACCTGACAACTACGAGGATGCATTTCCAAATAGCTTTCTGCATATTTGCACCTCTATAACTGATTCTGTTGTCAGACAAAAGTGGATTATTTAACCAGAGTTCTTTCTTTATCAATTCAGTACACAGATGTGTGTTTGTGAGGGAGTGTATGCGTGCATGTGTGTATAAAATGATCAAGTAAAAATTGGTTAATTTGAATTAAAAACAAGATATACCAGATCTCTTTGAATTCTCATAGTAGATAAATCATATATATGTACATTAGTTTTAAACTTCTACAATGAAGCTTAAGGATGTAACGTTTGGATTGGTTTCATCTTGTAAAGTTTGCATACACAAGAATTATCCTGACACTCCAATTTCCTCCAAAGGAAAAAAAAAAAAATCATATCCAGCTCTGTTGTTTCCAAGCCTTTGATCACTGACAATTTCAAATAAATATTTTTAAGATAAGACGAAATATCCAAGCAATGAAAAGATATAAAAAAAAAGTGAACAGATAAATAATTAAAATTCAGGATGTCATTTCCATCCTGTTCAGGCTAGCCTTCTAATCTCCTGGTGGCAGACGGGGACCGGAGAACAGGGTGAGGTTCTTGGTCTCTTTCCATTCCATCAACAGACTTGGAAAGCCATGGCAGCAGCGCGTCTGAGTGGTCCCTTCATAAATGCTAATTACACTTAGATCCCACTGATTAACAGAAGCTGCAGTTCTCAGCACACTGAAAATCAGGCTAATGGTGGGAGCATTAGGCCATACGCACACAAGTCAACAGGAACCTCTCCATCAACCACGAGGAATCTGGTACCCTGCTCACAGCTATGCTTGACAGAAAGCACCCAGCCAAGGGGTGAGCAGAGCTGGTGAGCTACAGAAACTTCACTCCTCTTCTCTCAGCACGTGGTAGGAACTAAGACAGCATGTGAGGGGGCACACCAGAATCCTCTGGAAGCAAAAACTGGTTACCAAGGCCTATTAAAACCCTTTGAGTCCAGCCTGAGAAGTACACTAATAATTATCTGGAATTGGAAAAGAGAAACCTTTTCCAATAGGTAGGATTACCATCCCATAGTAACCTTAACTAACTGTGCCTAAAGCAAGTCCTGCAGGTGCCTTGTAATAGCAGGCAGAATGACAAATACAGTGTCCAAACTGGGAACTTCTGTTACTTTTTCAGTCAGCTCCCTTATTTTTTAAATTCATAGTCATGAACATACTCATACTCATGTACATGCTCTGAGTCAGGTGAGCCCATGGCCACCAAGCAGCCCTCCAGGCACAGAGGCAGCTGCTCCACAAGCTGCTGCACATTCATGTCTGATGGCTGCTACCTCCAAGGACAGATGAGCTCTTAGGAAGAGAACCAAGGCTGACAGCACACCCTAGAAGACAGTGCTGCAGTCAAGAGACCATGTTCACTTCCCAGCTTGACCAGCTGACCCACTCACTAAACCCAAGTTATCCCAATTTTGGATGTCCCTGTCTCCCATTTTTAAATGGAGATGCCGACACACCTCCTTTGCGACTCACCAATGAAAAAAGCTAGATGGTTTTCCATACATCACAGATTACAATGCATGTAACAAAATGGTATCAGCACCACGTGGTTAACAAACCTTCTCCTCTCAGCATCCCAATTTTCATCTGTGCATGACCATTATCGTCATTTCTGTCCTATAAATTTGTGACAGAAACTGTCAGTGGAGAGATCTTCCATTGCTAATATCTTAAAAAGCAATTAAGCTTATACAGCATGTACACAATAAATTATGGAACATACATTCCAATGTTTTTTTTTTTTTTTTGAACAGATGAAATAAGAGGGACCTAGAGTCCAAGCCCAGCAGGCCAAATTCAAATTCTAGCAACCCCTCCAATCAATGTACACTATGAGAAACAGCAGAACATTTTAAAAGACCTAATTCTGCCTTCAGAGATATGCCTTCCACTTCCACACATACAACAGGCCAGAATTAGACACAAAGTTTCTGCAAGAATTATTTCAGAAAGTTAAATCATTTCTATATTAAAGGAAGTTAAAAAAGAAAAAAAAAAAAAGAAAAAAAAATCTATTTTTGATACAACAGTGTCTAATACCAACAGCAAACGTATGTCACTCTTTGGAAGAAAATCTGCATCTGACATGAAAGTGTCTGTTCAAAATTTCAACCAGATGTGATATAGAACAGCTGAAATCTAAAGTTGGAAAAAAAACAAGACGTATAAGAGATAGCAACTGACTCCTCCTGCTAGCTACTGGAAGGGTAAGAATCCTCTTTTTAAAGTGTATTTTATTTTGGATATTAGGGTTTGTGTTTAGTTGTTTTCTCATTTTTTAATATTCCCTCTCAGTTTGGAAATTTGGAAACAATTTGAGAGTCTAGCCTACTTATGAATTTTCTGTATGTTCTTGTACTGCTCTCAGTAAGCATTTGAGAACAACTACCAACTATTCTTTTTATTCTTCACTTGGAAGTAAAAAAAAAAAAAATTTCAAACATTGTCTCTATAGCCTCCTCTTTTGCCTTTTAGTTTCCTTTTTTCTTCACATGTCTGCATACTGACACATTCAATTTCAGGTTATCAGCACATCTGAATTACAGAATACTGATGGGGATAGAGGGCAGGCCTCTCTGGACTGATTAGCATCATTTAAGAAAGCATTCACTTGCTTGCTTCATTGGCTGCAGGGATTCCATGATGGGTGGCCTTTTAGCATTAGAAGTCAATATGGAGCAATCTCATTTGAATTAAATATGGACAAAAGAAAAGATTTGATTGTGGTTATTCATAGCTAACCTTTTAATTTTGCAAAGCTCTGAAATTTGGAGGTTTATAAGCCATAAAACTTAAATATACTTAGTTCTTTATTTCTTTCAACTCGCTTCTCTTCTCCTCCTCCAGTTTTTATGTACTTTTTAATTTGTGCAAAACTTAAACCAGAAGCTTATTTCAAAATAAATGTCTGGATGAATATTCAGGAAAACCTTTTAACCTAGTTAAATCTACACTGACTATAAAAGGAGGAATGCCTGATTCTAATCCATAAATGTATGTAAATCCACACTGAAAAACATATTTGTATCTATCAGACTCATACTTGTTTCTGAATGGACCATAAATGCAGCCAAGTATTTCATTAACACAAATAATTATGTATGGCTAGTCATTTTAAGACCTTTGTTAACAAGAGCCTGTGTCCATGGAAAGGTTGCAATGATTTGGAGTACAACAACAAAATCTGATCATAAAAAACAAATTTCTCTTCTCACATTAAAGTAAAAATTATTGTAAGAACCAAAACAAAATACTAATGACAAGTTCTCACTAATTGGTGAAATCACAGAAACGCATAACATTAGGCTACAGAAATAGTTGGGAGAAAAATAAGTAAATCTTAAGTTTTCCAAGAGATTAAAAGAAGTTAAGTACAAAATTTGACTTCCAAGTAGACGAAAGCACTGAAAGTGTAGCCAGCCTCTCTGAATATCTGATCCCTCTGCACTTGAAGACAGTGGGAGTGTTGCCATTAACTTCAATGGAAGCAAAATCAGACATTGAGAAATGAAGTGGAAATGGCTTTTGCTGAGCTGGGCTGACTGCCACGATATGGGATAAGCTCAGCCTACAAGGAACACAGGATAAATATCACACTACTTTGAGCACATGACTTGTCCCTTTGCCACTTATCCCAACTGACTAAGCTTAAATTTGAAATATATAGTTAGCTGCAGTCCAGACAATTTCATTGATATCCTGATGAAGGAGAAAAGTATTAAAAGTCCCTCAGTGGATGTTTCATTGAACAAGATTCCAGCAAATCACTCCTCCATTGCAGACACTGCTGAAACTAAAATCAAGATCTGTTTAAAGCATTTTCATGGATCGTGTTAAAGATTAAATCAGCCCCATAAAAAGCAGCAGCAAAACACTACCTGCATTTACATCTTTTAGCTGTTTTATGGAAGATAAGCCTGGAACCATCCAAAGTATTCACAGAACTGCTTCTGTATTCCTGAAGATTTTAGTTCATTCCTGCTGTTGTAATATAGAGAGCACCTAGGTGAAAGAGAACGGAAGGTAGGGAGTATATTTCCTGAAGAAGCATATGCATTCAACTTTTTCAAATTGTATGATCTCACTGTAGCATTCAATAATTTTAAAGCCTAGCTTTTCCAAGTTTCCCTCCTGTCCTTAATTTAGTACTTTCCCCAAAATTTTGATTTTCAGCTTCTTTCCATGCAGTATACCAGACCTCTGCACTTTCATGCAGCATTACATCAACAGCATCCTTAGCATGCATTTTGTCCAATTTTTAAATGGAATAACTCTAAATAAAGAAACAAAGTGCTTGGGAGTACTTTCACTGCAGCATAAGCATTCTAAAAAGGCCCTTCACAAATGTTTCCAATATGCTTTATACTGCAACCCAACGTGCAACTTCTAAACTACACCACCACAAGTAAGAAATTAGAAATGTTGAGGGCTATTGAACACTGAATTTTCACAGTGCATCTGCACAAAGTTATTTAGCACAGATGTTTCTGTAATTGTGATCCACTGGAAAAACTCAAAGTGTTCAATGGCCCTCACACTTCCACCTGCAGAGCAGTACTGGTCTAGTACAACTATGCTGAGCTGTAACACACAAGCAGCAGCAATAGAGGCTGGATAAGACTTGGTAAGATTTTTCCAAATACTGTTATTCTGCTTTGTTTGTTAAGGGGTGTCATGATTTTGGGTTTTTTCTTTTCATTTACAAAAAGACCCACATATTAAAAAGGGGTGAAATAGATTTTACATGCCTGGCTTTGAACCTGGAAATCTCCCACAGTGCAACTAATTGCATTGCCAACAAGACACAGGAGTACACCCACAAGCAGCATAAAATGTAACTGTGAGGGGTGTGATGGTAAGTCTTTATAAATAATACATTTATCCCAAGGTGCACTTCTGTCTGTGTTGTTAATGTAGGTATTTTTTCATTAGTAGCCGTAAAGGTATCTGGGCAGGTGAACATCAATATGCATCTAAAGACAATAAAAATAAGGAGACAACAAGAGGACAGGACTTGCTTCTTAGGCAGAATGGTTAGGTATATCCAGTTCAAGCAACAGCAAAAGAAAGTGAAGATCATTACAATGACCCTAGATCTCCTATTCATTCACACAGCCTCAGAAATTCCCAGGAGAGCATCACCCTGCTATGACTGTCAACAACAATGATGACAACAACAAAAAAGCATGCCTTTGGGCATAGGGACAGGCAGCATTTCCCTGCCTGCAGAAATGGCTGAGCAGAGGATGGGCAGCCCGAGTGCACAAACCTGTTTAAAGAGCACTGAACCGGGACGGGTGTCGCCTTTCTTACCCCACTGCCAATGTGCAAGGAAGTAGATGGACCATTCACTTAACCTCCCCTGTGAATCCCCAAACAAGGATCATAGAGAACTTTCTCAAATGAGAAAAAGAGGCAAGTGATTAGAGAAAAAGATGTAAGGAAGATATGGATAACACAACTTTGATACATAAAAACATCATTTATTATGGCCATCAGCACACATTGGACTGTAGCAGTACATAAACATTAAGTGGTAGGTTGCTGTTTTTGCAAAACACTAATCCATAATGTGGACTCATATTTTGAGCCATAAAAAATGAGGATAATGGCTAAGTTATCATTTGAAAATTGGCTGCAGTAACTGCACTATACATTTTTCAAAGCATATGAACAATAACATGACAATTGCTCCTGACTAGATAACCACTTTGTGCTGCTGTCCCATCAGATCTAACAAACTGATTTAACAAATTTAACCATGTCAGTGCTTCAGCAGGAGAGCAACCAGGATCACTTCACTGCTCCACGAATCAATCTTTCCACAGTTTTTGTCCCAGAATTGTTCCTAGAAGTTTCTCATTTGCTACAACAGCCTCAACCATCTCTAATTTTCCGTGGTGTCACCCTGCTGTTTTACCCTTACGTTCTTCACTCCTCTCTTTCTCTAGGTGATCTCCTTTACTCGCATGCCTTCTTCTTCCAAGTTTATGTTGATGACACCTGCATCTACTTCCTAAACCTGTCTCCTATACAAGCCTTGCGCATCTGCCTCTGAGACCACCTCTTCTAATTATGTTTCTGCCAATTTGAATTGGAAAGGATAAAACGGAACTATTTGTCTTTACTTCCAATCTCGTGCCATTCCCTACTTTCTGTCACTGTTAATTGGTAATATCATTTCCTTGTCACCTTCAGCATGACTCCTTATTCTCTGCCTCAAAAATTACAAAATAACTCCAAACCTGCCACTTTTTCCTATACCATAGTTTAGTAAACAATATCTTTCTAAGCAGCTAAGACTCTTCAACTACTCCATCCTATCACTGCAACTACTTCTACTTACTCATTCCCCAAATACTCAGCTCCACCCCAGCACAGACAGCTGTTCACTGAGTAGGCCCGAGTGTTCTGCAATAGAAACAAATAATTAAATGATAATGAGGAGGCAGCATGCTGATAGACGAGGTGGCACTACATCCTATAAGACAGCATCAAACCAGTGTGCCAAGATAGAGAGAAAGAAGACTGATATATAAGCTGAATTGTCATTTAATACCAAAAAGCAGGGTTCTGGTTGGTCATAGTACACATCTGAGAGTATTGAATAGCACTCCAATTATATTAAATTCACCATCCTGGGAAATATTTTTAAGAGACATGCATAACGTCCTTTTGAAAACTCAACAGAGGACCAGAAACTCAAAGGCATGCAAGCTCTTGACCCTTATTCAGGCACCCAAATTCCACTAAAATAGAGATCAAGCACCTAAAAATCCAAAAGGCTACACACTTCAGAAGATCTAAGCCACTGGCATGTAGCTCCCTGAGACACTTTTGAAGTTGTAACCCCTGGTCAAATGCTATCTTAAATACTACCATCCCACCACCTCAGTTCTCACAGCAATTTTATCTGGTTGATATATTTATTCCTGTCCTGTACTATTGAGCTGTAAAAATAGCTTTATTGTTCCACCTTAGAGGTGGCTGCTGAGCAGTAGGAAACCTTCCTAAACCACTACCTCGCAGCCATTTTGTTAAACTGTAAGTGCAGCAAACTTTACAATACTCAAGTAAGAGTTCCTAGGTAAACGCACGCTCCTCGTATAACCAATGAGCTAATCAAGAAACATGAAACTAATGTGTATTGCACAAAACATTCGTTCAGTCCTCTTTCGTACTAAACCTCATGGTGGTTAAAACCTTGGCATATTTTTGGGTTTCCAGCTATTCTCCCTGCATAACATGAGCTGAAAGTAGCTGCCTAGAAATAACTGTTTCTAAGAGCTTTTGGTATATGATTCTCTCTGCATTAAAGCATTGATCCTTTTTGTGCGGGGAGGCACGTTTTTAATGTTCAAGAGACAAAATTAAGTCTTTTAAAAAATAATAATAATGAAGTCCTAACAGTCAAATGGTAATACAAAAATGAGAGAGGAATTAAAGCTGAAACGTCATCCTTAACTCACCCCCACCGTGCCCAACTCTTGCAGGGGTCCTCTAACAATTGGTAATCCTTCATAGTGTACCATATGTGCTGCAATAACAAGGCCCAATGAGGTACATTAAGGATGCCATTTCAACCTTACCTCCTTGCTTCTGCGTAATGAAGGGAGACCCTTAACTCCATTTTAACATAGTCTAGTGATCGAATAAAAGAAAAGTTGTACTTTCCTAGGACAATGCTGCTCAGTTTTGTAGTGTAAATAAAAATGGCTTAAGTTGGTCAGCTGCTAACCACATGGTAATAATAAGTACAACAGACCGAAGTTCACAATTATTTCAGATTTACTCTCTTCCTGATCTTTCATTTTATCAGCAAAACATCCTCTTGGCAATGGGAAGCTAAGCTGAAACTTAAATGAAAGAAATGCAAGAAGTAGATGACAAAAGACACAATTTCATGAAAGGAAAATATTCAGACCTCAGCCTTGACCTTGACCTTTTACTGTCTTTTAACATTAAACATTTGCCCCACCTTCGAAAAGATAAATGTGGCTTTTGATGACAGCCTATGTTATCTGAGGATTAAAATAGCCCTCTTGCAGTGCTCAACATTAAAGTCTTCCGCATTTGCAAAATTGCAAACAGATGCAACTCAAGTACCTGCAAATAATCTGCCAAGACCAATTTCAAAAGGGAGATTTCAAAATATGTGGAAGTCATTAGGACATGTATTATTTTTGCAATGAATAGGCGCCAGGAGTGTCTCAAGAAGCAGATGGGTGCTACTTTGTTTATAAAAGATCAACAGAATATTTGCCTGTAAATGAAGACGTATAAGCTATATGAAACAATTATGTTAAAATGGTGAATGTTTCAAAGCTAATTGTAATGGTCTTTTAAGATCTGAATTCCTCATTTCTTACAGCACACTAAAATATCATTTTAGTTTTGGTCTTGATTGATATAATTACAAAAATGGCAGAAAATTAAAGCAAATGCTGTCAGTTTTGCTGTTGTAAATGTTGTCACTTTATCACTTGTTTACAGTTGCTCCCATACTGATAAGTGAATATTTTTCAACATGCATAAAAAATTCGACCTTAATCTCCTGGGAAAATACAGAAAGGACAGTAATAAACATTAAGCTTAAAAACAAAACAACAAGAAAAATCCCAAACTGCAACATGCTACCTAATGACCAGTGGCTTTAAAATTCACACATTTATAAATTTCCAGCTCAATAAAACACGAGATCACAAAGGAAACTCACTATATATAACACAGAAATTTATAAAGAACTCAAACATTAACGCATCATCCTTACAACAGAACAATAAGCTATAGCACAATACAGCTGGTTAAAATCTCAATGTTGTATTTCTCAAAGTAATATATTTTAAATCAGGCCTCCAAATGATAATGAAAAATTTATCTGTCCAGATAGTAAATCTATTTGGCATTATTTACCATGAGGAGGATGTACAAGCTGCAAGAAAACCACATATTTTACTTGCCCATCAAAAATATTAATTGCTTGGGCAAACAGAATTTTGCACTGTTGATTAAGATATCTATATCTAGAAAATTCCAGTGAATAAATATTTTTTACCAGTACTGAGGCAAATAGAAAGAGTATCATTATAATCATGTCTTGATACATGTATTCAAGAAAAAATTGGGGGTGTTTTTTTTTTGTTGCTGCTGCTGTTGTGGGTTTTGTTTGTTTCAAACAAAACTGGGCTTAAATAAATACAAATGTATATGACATGTTTATATCAAAATAGTAATTTAAGATTTCCTGACTTCATAACATACCGACTACTGCATGGCTACTTTCTCTTACTGCCATTTACATGAAGTTGTGATATAGCAGGCTTAAAACACAGTGGAAGCCCTCAGAGTGCAGGTTATGAAACACAGCGAAAATTAAGAGAGTAAATGCAAATACTTTTCATGGTCTCAAGGTTTTAGTAGGTCCTGCAAACAGCAATCTTCACCTCCCCCCCCCCCACCCGCCTCCCTGTATGTGTGCGCGCATGTGCATGAGAGATGAAGTTTCTGCTAGGACTTAAACACCCTGTTCTTCACCGTTAATCTTCCAACTCAGGCTCCTACTGTTAACATATGCCTGTAAGATACAGGCAGAAAAGGAGAAAAGAGAAAGAAATAACAAAAAAAATGCTAAAGAGAAATAATGGAAGATAAGCAAGGAAAGCTAGGCAAAAGGGAGAAAAGAACAAACAACAAAACAAGCAGAACATTAAGAACTATACCTTGGCTTAAAAAATGCTTCTGCATGTGAAAAAACATCACAGTATGGGATTAGTGGAATATTTCCTTGATATTTGATTCCTTGATATTCTTGATATAATCTTTCATCTATATAGGTTAGATAAACATACTAATGGTAAAGCTTATATAAAAATGAATTTGCAGTGTTTTTGAAGCTTGCATTGGCTGCTATATAACAAAACCACAAGTGAGCTTCCACCTATGAGCTCACAGTATCCAGTGTCAGCATCGTGACTAGACTGAGTTAAGTTTCAGCTAACTCAAGACTAATAGGAGTAACTCATGAGTAAGGACTGGAAGATTGGACACAGTAATTAATAATAGTCTTGTCATTTCAGAGCTAAAAGGCTTTGGAAACTGCAGTTACTCGGTGAGCATCAGCAGGTCCCACCTGTGCTCAGAATGAGCCCCACAAGCACAGGTCAAGCAGAGAGTTTAGCCAGAGTAGCCCATGCAGCAAGGAACTCAATACAAGCCAGCCTTGTGGAAAAACACTCATTTAGGAATGTTTGCTCTTTAAAAGCACAGCTCTGTCACGTAGTGCTGTCCTTCACACCACTGCTTTCAGGAGTCCTTCATGTCCATCTCTCCTTGGAATGTCTGTGGAGATCTACTGACGTGACCTAAAAAGGAGCGCCCAATTCTAAAAATCTCCTCCATTTGCACAATTTGCACAAAGTGTCAGGAAGCAGGTAACAGCAGGTGGTGGAAAAGAATAAGACAAACATTAGACAGCTCCAAGGGGATAAACATGATCCAAGTGAGGTGCAGCAATGAAGTCCATGCCTTCAGAACTGCTTCTGCCCAGTGTCCTGGTCCTGTGCAGTAAAGAGGAAGGATGAGCTTCCCTCTGACAGTGCTTTATCTAATTTATTGATTTTTTCCACTGGAGCTTTTGTAAGAGCTATTTCCCTTTTTAATGTAACTGCCCCAGATCAGCTAAACACAGATATTCCCTTCTGTTCCCAGCACAAGGGCATCTGGGGATTCGATGACCAGAATTCAGCCCCAGGATGATCTCCTCACCTCCCAGACCTGAAAGGGACACCTTCCATTCGCTGCCCCCAGCCCAGGGGACCTGGCAAACAGGCGATGGGCTGCAAAATAACAAACTGCTATAGTAAGTTTTATTTGAAAGCAGTTGCCAGATTCCAGAAATGGCAGAATTCCTGTTTGTTTGGAAGAGAAGGATGTATTTGTACTGCAGATATATCCTGAACAAGAGGTTGTCTTGCCGACTCCTCAGAACACATTTGGAGGAGCTGGATTTCAGCTCACAAAGGGGTCTTTACCGTCTGGAGACTCCTATGGCCTCTGGTCTACCACTGGAGTTTTAAAAGGATCCCATCAAGGTGCCTACTTAAAACTGAATTTGACGATGGCTGGTTGACTCGTGCCAGAATATGCATTTATGTAACACAACATTTGCAGGTACTGGCATCATAAAGCTGCCCTGAAAAACTAGGTATTCCAATAAATTCAGTTCCAACACATGCTGACCCTACTCTGCACAAAACATACAATTTGAAAATTATGCCAGCCTCTGCAAAACTATGTGGAATGTCTTACGCCGTGAATTAATATCCACCAGAGACTTAGCTGAGATCATCAAACTCTTTTCACGTAAAACAACAAATTAAATCACCCCAGGAACTAAACACATGAAAAAGCCTGCATGCTATCAGACAAGCTAGGTCCCTATAAGGTAGATTTCTTTAAGCACAACATTAACTATACTTTCAGAATACACTGCTTCTATTGTTTATATGCACCACATAATGAAATGCTACTTCTGTTTTCACCAGATGGTAGTACATATAATTTTCAGGCCTTCAGTTCATATCATAATACAAACAATTGGTATGGCAAATATTACCGGTCTATAAACACTTCCACTGTTCCACAGCTCTTACACAAAAACAATACAATTTTTCCATTTCACTGTTGTAACAGAAACCATGATAATTTTTGATATTCCAAAATATATGCATATTTGGTCATTTCTTGCTGCATGAGACAAATGAAATGATCAAACCTCAGACTGTTTGGCTGCCTCCATTTCTTAAATAAAAATCAAATATTAACAAAACTATGCAAATATCAAAACGCTTAAACTGTACAATACAAGATGTATCCTTAATACATTTTAACAATAACACATGCTGTGTTCCTACACTGGAATAACATCATCCATATGAATCCCAGGAATTTAGTATATCTGACAGTTTCTCTCAACCACCCATAACATTCTTTCCTGTCTCATTGTAGCTGGCAAAAGAGAATTCTATAATTGAGTGGTACAGAACATGTGCCCTCCCTGCTAGAAGATGACAGATGGATTATAAAAACTTCAAAGGAGAGCATTTGGAGCACCAGGGGAGAGATAGTGGGTATTTGAACTCTCAGTCTTTACCCAGGAGACAATGGCACTCTGACATGGTGCATATATCAAGGAATGGTGTAACTAGATAGACATAATCTTTCTTTTCAGTAAGTATTTAACATTCTGTTACGAACAAGTTTCAGCCTAGCTAAAGTGCAACTCATCTTAATACTAATCATCGTAGCCTGAAAGGCTACATGCCCCCTTTTTTCAATTTTGGTTCAACTGCTCCTTCATAAAACTGTTTTTTAAAGGACAGAAGCAGCGTTATAGAGGTGTTTGTGTAGTGGAAAGACTATTTTTAATCTTAAAATTAATGTTTTACTGGGATTTAGTATTTGCATAAGTGTAGGTGAATCTGTTTTGCCCGCGGGATTGCTTATTTGTGTTGTCTGCATTTAAAGCAATGCTCTCTACGAGATTTTACATACCACATGTTGCTGATCACTCACTAAACAGTTACTACAGTTGCCTCAAATTACTAACACCCCGTAAAAAAAAAAATATATATATATATATATATAATTCCAGGGGCACGAGTCTTATCAAGGAATTGATCTTTTCACGCCTGCTGCAATACCACAACAATGGCTGAGTGTATGATGCCATCTCTATGACGATAAATTAATCTGAAAAAAAAAATCATCCTTCTGCATCCTATAAATACTTGCTACAAACATATAAAGACAGAGAATCCCAATTACACCAGAGGTGCGCTCAAAATTTCTTAAAGCTAACAATAATTGAATCAGATTTTCTAAATCATCACCTTCCCATACAAACATAGGGTTTTGGTCTACCTTGAAATAGTCCATCAGTTTCTTTTTACTACTACTGTTACGGCCTGTTTTATTAAGAAATTACTTGCTCAAATTGTTTATAAAAACACCGATGACTTACTGTAAGGTCAGAAGCAAAAATGAGTTTAAAGATCTCATTTGTCTATATCACAGAAATCACACACACATGATTTGACACAGTTTGCAGCCGCTGTTCAGGCAAGGCCCAGGACTAGAATAGCAAGGGTATTATTGCAGGTCAGAATTGAGGGGTGCTGGCAGAACTGCATGTGGAAAAGCTTGCATAACATCCACATTGTGCCAAGCTTTAGCCTTTGTTATTAGTCCCTTTAATGAACGCCATATTCACACACACACACAAAAAATATGCTGCATATTTTAAGTAGAGTGAATTCAAAACTAAACAATTGGAAGAGTCAATGCTACAAGAAAGCCACGCAGTAACTATTCCCATTTTCCTACAAATGCATTTAATAAAGTAACATCCGAACAATTTTAAATATTTGATCCTTTTATTATACAGTTGAAACTATTAACAAAAAAGCAGCAAGCACTCTGGAAATTGATTAGGCTGTATTTTTAAGTAGCAAGTAAAAACAATAGCACCAAGATAACGCACAGAAGCAAATAACTTCACAGCTGTGCTAGTATAAAACAAGACAGCTACAGCAGTGGAAGAGGCTCTCTCTATCGTGCTGCCCAGTACTTCATCGTGGATGGCTCTCTAACTAATAGCACTGTGACAAACTGCTAAATTGCCTACTAATATATATTTTCTCCTGCACAAAACATTAATCCCAGTCTTTACAAGAGGGGAGGAGGTGGAGGACTGTGATTCTTTGAAGGAGACCTGGTTTGCGCAACCCTTTTTTAAGTGCATTTTCATCTTTTCTTTTTTCAGTGATCTTCTGTCATACTGGAATGTAAACACCACAGGAATAGACAGAATCTCGAATTAAGGATTTGGATGCCTTTCTTTAGAAGTAATCTTCAAAGAATGTACATCCCAAACATCACAGTGGCTCAACAAGCTAGGAAGCTAGCTACTGCATGTAAAGCTGCACAGGTCATACCTACGACTTACTACCAGTTGGTTCATGAATTGCTACTAAGATAAACAAAAACATTTTGTCTCTTAGCATATTTGACAGGCAGGAGTATCAGGGACAGTAATATTGCTTTAATGGAAAAAAGCCATTCTTTCACAATGGCACTAGTGTACTTATATACACTGTGTTGTTGAATTAAAAGTTAGCTCAGCAGGACTCTAGCTTTATTTCTGTTAGTAAGCATCCACCATCAGTCGTTGACGCTAGTGGAAAGGAAAGGCATGTCTTATTTACAGATGCCATTGTGCAGACTTTAATAATAGTAAATACAAAGAAGACAGACTATTGTGGATGGAAAAAATCTTTGGTTTAATGAACTGTCAACTCGTCCATCATAATGTTACCCAACCTAAAACCACCAAATCTGGACAAGCTCTTTGATGATATAAAGCAGGCAAGAGGTTTTGTTCACATGCAACAAAATGGAAGAGGTTGCTGCCATTAAAAATATACTAGCCCATGCTAGCACTAACTGCCACACATTTGTTAGATAATAGCTTGATTTTTTTTCCTATGAGAATAGCCTTCTGCAAGAAAAAGACATTTAATCAGAGTGATACATGACATCCAAAAACTGAAACCAAAAATTATGGCATGAGCTAAAAGCAAGTTGTCTTCCTGAAGGCAGAATACTGAAACATCTTTAAGATTAATTCTGGGAGAGAATTCTGAAAGTCAAATGCCGAAAGATATTGAAAATACATTAATTATGCACAACTCAGGATCTAGGAGAGGTTAAACCCCAACTTGGCAGAAAATTGAATCCTTTTATTTGATACAAACTTTGTACATAGCGATGTTGTGTCCTGCATTCCTAATCTCCCTGGAACTACTAACAGAGTAAAAGAGCTGAGAGACAAAGGAATCAAAGATTTAGCCATTCCAGTGTCATCCTGCAAATAAATTAAATCGAAAAGGCGCTGTGGAAAATGGCTTCTTGCAACCGTTTGTGGTAGAGGTCAAACCTCAGACCACCTGGGGCAATTGTCCATCTTGTTCTATCAAACGTTTATAACAACTTTCTTAACTTCAGTGGGATTCAAGGAAAGAAGACTTTTCACAGTTGCATCTGATGACTCTCTCAGGAACAACTGTCATTCATGTGCATTAATTTTCTGTGACCTTAAGCACTAACCAACCTTTGAAGATATGTTAGCCTACATTCTACAGCACATATTGTCCAGTTTTATCAGAACTGAATTTTAATCCATTATACTAACTTAGTGTGTACATACATGTGTGCACGTGTGTGTGTGTTAACATCTGCTTTCTAATCTGAATTGTCTTAATTTTAATACTTTTGCCATTCATATCCAAACACTCAAAATTTTGGAGGCTAATTTTGAATCATCCACATTTTGATTCCCAGAAGGGCCAAGTACTTACTTTTCATTATAAAGCACAACAATAGCCCTGCTCAGGAAATCAAGTCCTATGCCTCTGAGGATTATTCTTCCAGGCATCAGACACACCAAATAAACGTCTTCTTTAGCAAATGCAATGCGAAATCTATGTATTAGAGAGACATTCAATTTAATTCTACACATAGATGCTTAAGTGAAGATGAATCTTGCACATTTGCTAAAGAGTCAATTGGTCTGTTTGATAACACGATACTCTCCAAAAGGTCACCAATTTGTCTAACCTTAGAAACAACCACTAAAGCAGCTAGAGTAGCAGCTTCCCAGAACAGTAAATTTTGAGGAGGTTCTTGGTCTCTAAGGACCAAGATAATTCCAGAACATATCCATGAATTCTGCTCTGGTTCAAAGTATGGGAAATTCCTTAAGGTAACAATTTTTCTTTTTTTCCAGAATACTAAAGGTCTCAGTCTGACACCTTTAATTACAGCAGGAATGTTCGAAGTAGGTAACTTCAATTGCTCAAAAAAGAGGCTGAACCTAACACCTTGCGTGCCAACCACATACTTCTACCCCACAACATTAGGCATTCTAGTTCCCCAGTCCCCCAGAGAAACTCATCATCTTCCTACCCGTTGCCACTGCTCCACCTCCATACACAAATTCTAAAATTTCCCATTTTCTTCAGCTTTCAACCTTGATCCCCATGTGGGGATGAAGTCAGCTCCCTGGAGCACTACCAAATACCCAGAAGGCAGCAGAACTGCAGCAATAAGCTATCTTTAAATCAGACAGTCAGGCAGTCAGTCCTCTCAACCATCAAGTGATGCAAGCACGCCTCCTGGACCAAAATCCTTGCTTCCCACTGTGTCAGACCACCTGATTTAAGAATTTGGTTGCCAGACTTCTCTGTTAGATAACAATAAAAGATACTACCAGGAGAAAAAAAAAAAAAAGAATTTTATGTCAGCACTCTACCAAACATACTTTACACAACCTGTCCCATAATGGTCTGACCCCACTAGTGACAGAGTCAGAGAACTGTGGATAATTATGTGAACGCTATAGGGGCTTTGCACTTTAGATCAGTTTGGGTAAGGAGAGTCTCTTCCACCAGTAGTCTTATTATTTTAAGAAAATACAAGACCAGATATCCTGTTTTAGTGAAGAAAATGATATCCAGAAAGAGTATGTGGGGATAAGCAAGATAAAAAGCTAGCACTTAAAACACCTATTGCTTCCAAAGCAACTTTGAAAATCGTATCTATTCTTATTAAAAATTATTAAGAGAACTGGTAATGTATAAGAAATTTCAATTGCCATTAGCCAGAGCAAAATGATGCATTATAGGAAATACGATGAATGGAACTGGACAAGGTAGTCCACTTTCAGGAGGGAATGTGAATGGTTCCTGTGGACTGGTCTTACAAATAACACAGATTTCACCCACATCAACATGAGAATTTAATTCAGATTTACCTGAAACAACAGGCCTATACCTACATTTCTTTCAGCTACTTCTGCAACACAAACCAGAAAACAGTTTTACAAGGACACACCAGGTGTCTCCCTAAGATTTCCTAGATGGACACAAGTTTAACTGAGGCTACCAGGATACACCTGTAAGAGCTCTAACTGGAGCATTAAGTATTTTACAAAAGGTATAGACACTAAAGGTTTCAGCATTGGAGGGTACTGATTCTCTTATCCATGTCAACCAAGGTAACAATTCACAAATGGAAGGTGACGTAACTAGATCATGTTGTGCTCCATTGGTCCTGGCAGGTATTATTGACTCTTCCCCTCTCACTATCTCCTAGCATGGGGAATACTGCAAGTGAGCTTTTCTGCCAATAGGCCACAGACTTTAAAGAACAGTATTGACTCTTATGCCACACAGCAACTCAAAGAGAGAACCACCAAAATTCACCACTGGAGGAAAAAAAAAAAAAAAAATGCTTATGGCTCCTATTTGATTGCTTAGCGTGCTTCCCTACAAAACTTCATTTTCTCAGTAACTATCTCTGTCTGAGAGCTTTCAGTCTCCTGCAGACAACAATGCAGCTTTCTATTTACCTGTAGCAACTGCTTATGAATCAAATGCTGGCTAATGCGGAACCCTAGTTCTGCTGAAAGACAAGGAAACAGTTAAAGACCACTCAGCCTGATTCTGGTATTTGGAGATACAGTGAAGCTTCACTCTTGTTTGCAGAGTTTAAGACCATATAAGAAAGAGCCATTACAGTAGTTCAAAGCCAACCTCCTGCTTAACAGCTGAAGCATTTCACCAGGGAAGTCCTGCAACATGTGGGTAACCTCAAGTATATCTCTATAGAAATGCATCAAAATGCAATGTCATTTTTTATTGCTAACGTGCACATATAAAGAGTGAAGCTTGCTCTAAAGTCCTAGGCCCGTTTGCTGCCAGCTTCTTTACAATCAGGATATTAAGTCTAGTATTTTCAAGAACAAAATTTCCAAGTGCAAGATCAATTTTGCAAAACTCTAGGAGACTTTATCAAAGAAGAAACTGCGGCAACAGGTTCTGTGAGCTACGTGGATGAAACCAAAACAACCTCTCAAGGGGTCAAGTAAAGAAACTGCTTTGGTTAGGGAGTGATCAGCAGCAGAGCCCCTCTGTTCAAAGACAAGACTACAGCTGCAGGGGAAACATGGGGTGCAGAATCTGTGCTTAGGCTCAGCCAGAGTGAGGGGACAAAAATGTGGTATATGACTATCAATGCAGAAACATATAAGGTTGAACATCTGGGGAAAGCAGGGTGAACAAACACCACTCCACCCAAAGTTGCAAGCATATGGCAAGACTCTCCTCCATCTACACTGCTTCAGCCAGATCACGTCTCCTTCAATTTTTCTAAGCAAATTATTAAAAGAAAGACATATTTATACACTTTTTAACAATAGACAACATAATGTTTCTCAAAGGTTGTAAAAATCCTATTGCCCAACTCAGTAGACAAAGACAGAAACACTGCCTCATCTTCAGGGGTGATAATTGCCCCCACTGCACCCACAGGACTCATTAGTAGCAAGAGGTGTTCAGAACCTTTAAAAGTCACCTTCTAATGAATTTCCCAAGATCACGCAGAAAGTCAGTAAAAGAAGCAGGAACAAAACTATCCAGTGTTTTATCAACAAGTTTGATTTTCAGGTGTCATCCATTTTTTTTTCCAGATATTATGGTCATTCAAGCTCATATTTCACAGATGGACACCTTTTGCTCCAGGCATACACTACTTGATCTATTTTAGAAATCAAGCCCAAAGATCTTCAGATATGTCCACTCTGCACACTCACAATGTGGGATAACAGCATGCAGAGGTAATTTCTGAGCTATTCCAGTACGCAGCAGTGTTGAAAGTCCTGTGGGTGTTCTGGGCCCAGAACTGCATCTGGGGTTTATAGGACACCCTAGCCACAACATCTTCCTCACAGCAACAACAAACAGGAAGAAAAAAGAATAAAAGACATGACAGCAAAATATTAAGATCAATACCGAAAGCTTTGAATTCAGGTGTTCTAGAGCCAGATGGCACCAGTGTTTTGGGAGCAGTGGGACATTTTACCAGACAGAATTTGCTCCCCTATTTTGATCTAAAAGGATACTCTGGCATATAAAATTAAATTTACTTTTTTTTTAACACATGATAAAAGATTTCCTCTTTTATCCCCTTACAGAAATATTAAGAGTCAGATCTTTTACTGATTTATTAAGGTGAAATGGAGACTGTTTTAAATGTAGAAAAATTTGGGAAGGTCACTAAGATCCTTAACAAAAAACCTGACCACAGAAGCCCATTGATAAGAGAGAATTACATGTTCTTTGGCCTTAAGAAGTGGCCAGTAAAGCTTAACTGCAAAAGCAATGCAAAACAGGTTGAAGTGAGCTGGAAGACAGATACAAATAATTGCCAATTTCTAAGAAGCATTTTGCAGAATGAATTTATGGTTCTTTACACTCACTTCATTATCTCAAAAAGAAATCTGAAGGAAAACTGCAAGGTATCAATGAACAGAACTGTATTATTCATCTCCTGGGTGAGAAACCCACGTTGCTATAAGATATCAAAGAGGTTATTACACCAGGAGGAGAAGAAAGTCAACCTGAAGAACATCTCCTTCCTTCATATATCCACTACCAAAGCCAGTAACATTAGCAGGAATAGAAGGGGTGGAAAAAATGTGCAGAGTCTACACAATAGGTTTTGCCTGAACACAGTTCACTGTGATACTGAAACCCAGGAGTTCATGTTTCAAACAGGACTAGAAACAAACAGTCCCTGAAGGAATCCTTGTGAGAGACAGAGAAAAGAGCACCCAGAAGACAATGTTCATAGATGTCATCAACTGGTCCTTTCATCCCGACAGACACGCAAGGAGGCCCGTATATCCAAACCAGAGGTTTTCTGAAGGAGAAATCCGAAATATGTTTGGATCATTCATATATAGAATACTTCAGGCTACAGTCATTCTCAGCAAGAGATTTTTCCCTAATACTTGTCTACATCTGTCAGCTCATGCTGATACAAACTGTAGCTTTATTTTTATTGATTTTAAATTTTAACAATGTCACAAGTTAATTCACAGGTCTTTAGAAGAGACCAACAGTAACTAAACTATTCCGACATCTTAATGAACCTACTTCACCAGAAACGAGAAATGAGTATCACAATTAGTATGTTCATAACTAGTTTACCATTTGAAGCTGTATGCAATGCATGCTCTCTTCTACGCCCCCTCCTCCCACTGGAGAGGGAAATAGCTTGTGTTTTCCCTTTATATGAGCATATCCTGATATCTTCCAGGCTCTTCTATACCGATAAGCTTTTTTTTTTCCCCCCTCTCCCCTTCAGGTAATGGGGGTGATGCATGGCACTTTGCTTTGGAGCCAGTGTCAATGCATAGCTTAATTAGGGACTAGTGAAGGAAAATTAAGGGTAGGGAGACCGGATTAACAAAACCAAACAGTGATGATGCAGAATGTAGACCAAAAAACGCATTTATAAAATTCTGTGTTTTAATGAGTAATAGTTGTATTCTTTTTAAATCATTTTGTAGCTAAGGCTTCCAGTCATGAAAATATATGCAATCTCATAAAACGTCTGATATTAGCATGCCTCTTCAAGTGCAAGTGAGTTGTCAATAAGACAATTAAGACAACATCAATAATACACACTGCATGTTATTATCTACTATTTGAAATCTCAGCCTATCCAAAGATCTCTGGAAACAAAGGGTACATCTGACATTGGCAAAAACACTCTCCCACAAGTGAAATATGCAATTCTGAGTGTATGCAATGGCAGCGTTACCTGTAAGAGGAAAAAAATGAATTGCTTTTAAATGCAGTATAAATAACTCCTGGTAATGTAAAATCTGGCTCTATACAAGAAACTGCTACAATAGAAAATTAGCAATCCTTTGCTTAAATCAATCACTTCTATCACATGATCCAAGTCGATAAAAGTACTGAATAAGTGCAATCATTGACCTTAATCAGCCAACAATTGACACACAGGGATCAGAAATTCTAGTGCAGAAATCAGTTGTCCCTCGCAAATTTGGGGTTGTGAGGGAACTACAGACAAGCAATTGCTCACAATACCTTTTTGTCCAAACTACACAATATTTCTAACAGGAGGAAGGAATGAGAACTAAAGTTAAACAAGCAAACGTCTGACACTTTTTCGGGTAAAAACTCTACAGGTGGAAATGTACTCCCATTTCAAAACTGAGGAATATTTGATTTATGAGGGTTGCTTCCCACCCCCATCCCCCACCCCCCCATAACACAGGAACTATAGCTAAGCATACAATGAAAACAGCCCTCAATGATTTACTTGGTGGAAATAAGCATGATGAAAACTGTGCTGCACAATGATTAATTTGGGCTTTAATCCCAATGTCCCATTTCATCCAAAGCTGCCATTAAGCTCAAAAGGAGAAAGAACTACATAACTCGGACCTAACATTTTTATTTATCCACCTCATAAGCTGAATGTGATTTCAGATTGAACAAAATAGATTTCCCTGTAACTAATGGACCAGATATATTCATACAATGTCCTTTTATTGATTTTACTTTCTTCTACCTATTGTTTGCATTTTCCTTTGAAAAACACATAACTGTCGTTACACTGTAGATGTCCTTTACAATTATTATATCATTCACTGTTTCTTAACAAAAAATGCTTTGCTAGAGTGTGCTTTCTAATGAAAGACTCCCCACTAGCCTGACTGGAGTCTAAATTGTTAGCACATACTGTACATTTTGGGAGAAACAAGAAAATTAGACCCCTTTGGAATTGGTTTGTTTGGTTTTGAAACATGTGTCTTTAAAAATTTAATAAGAGAAAGAAATGGCTAAAGGACAGACTTCATTTTAGACACTTTCTAAACAATAAGCCTATTTATATAACTGATCACATAACAAATTTCTAGGCACTTTACAGAATGAAGCCTTTTGGACTGCTGAAGTCATACTGCACACAGCTTTCAAGTTTCAGAAAATAAACATTCAAAGGGATGTAGTCTAAGGTATATGAAGTATTTTTAACATTCACTGTTCTGAAATTTTATACAGCATCTTAAATAACCACAAAAATTTTGTCAAATATCTACTACGGATATGTATTTGAGCATTTTTAAGTGTATTGCCATTGTTTACCAATTTTTTTCTTACTCTTCCTTGATTTATATTTTAATATTTTGTTCCTAAGTTACGATTATGCAAAATATGATTTCTTTTGGATGACTACTTGGAATGCTTACAATTATTTAATACAATTTACTTAACTATTTTGAAACCAAATGACGTGTTGAATTAAAGAAGGTTCAACACTCAAATTGCCTTCATATGCTCATTTTTCAGCATACTGCACTGACAGCTGAGGAGAGCACATTTTCATTTGTATGACGTGCGCGGTGCTCCACCAGGTTGCACTGATGAAATACGTGATTTTAGAATCTTTTCACAAAAGGACAACTTTCTTTCATGGAATCAACACAATTTCTCCGTCATTATGCTAGCTCCCAGATGAATGCAAGCAGACATTAAAAATAAAAACGTAAAGCCATATTATTATCTCCAAAACATATACAGAACTTCAGCTATAGCTTACGAAGCATGAGACAATGATTCAGCTATCAGATTCAAAAAGATTTGCAAATAACCAAATAAGCTTGCACACAGGAGCAGCCTTCACAGAGATATTTATACACAGCCAACTTTTGCCAAAACCACAATGATGTCAAGTTTTTCAGCTCTTCACTATAACTAAGCCCAAGGGCAGGAGAAAGGGGTGAAGCTTATGAAGTTGGAAGTGCCCAGGCATACACCTTTGGCAGAGTAAAGCTTCCATCAGGATCTGAACGAGGTGCAGCCACTTTCATTAGCCATGTCTGAGAGTGCTCCCCTGCTGACTATTAAGTCCTATGAACACGTGAATTATCTACATGCACCAGAACAGCATTCACCCACACATTTTGCCACCACTGGACATCCTACTCAGGATTTCAAAACTGTACATGCAGTTACCAAAATTCTCCAGCTGACAACTTAAATACATAAATGCCTAAATATATTTTGTACATTTTATTTAACTGTGCTGTTTCATTTCCCATTTGGAGGGAAACATGTCTTCCAGTCTTACAGATGGGACAAGGTAGAAGCCTGTGGCATACTGGGAAGGAGCTGCATTTGGACCTTCATCCCTCTCTTTAGGTTTCTACCCAAATCTCTTATTTCTCATTGTACAATCAATAACAGCCAAAGGAACCAGTAAGTTATTATCTACCCATTGCTCAATTTGAAAATCCAGCTGGCAACTGGAATTCATCCCATATTTCCATTGCAAATCTCTTTGGTTAGTTTTGGTAGATCAGCCTTAACAAACTCGTAAGGATTGCTGTTGTGTTTTTTCTTTCATTTTGTTGGTTTGCCTTTTTTTTTTTTTAATAAATGAAAAGTTCAAGGATATGGTTTAAATTCCATATTTAGGGTAACCATTCTTGGATAACTTTAGCACTTGGTAGCAGAAACTAAGTCACAATGTCAGAAGACCCTTCCAGGATGAAAAGTGCAAATGCAGCTTAGAAGACTAAAGAGTCACTAAAGCCAAGGCTATCTCTTTGATACTCAAAATCTAAAATAAGCCTGAGCCAAACTGTTTTATCATGTATAACCAAGTTCAGACACTTAATCAAATTTGCATTTCTGTCTGAATGAGCATTTACATTATAGTTATCACTGTGATATCAGAGCATTTAAAATATGGTACCTCCAGCTCCTACGGTGAACGTTCAGGAACTGTTCAGTCTGCAGGTGACGCAACCGGAGGGACTCCATACACATTCAGTTTAGCCCTCCCTGTTACTATCTGGGTTCACCTAAGGACAGGGACAGGATTCTTCTCTGACATTTTAAACCATCTTAGGTTCTTTTCTTCCTTTCTTTTCATAGGAGAGTGGAAACCCTGAAATTTGGGGCCTCAGATTCTAGCTTCACTTGGCTAGTCTGTCACGCAGACGAAAATGGATTGCAATTTGCTACATAACCTATACTGTGCCCTAAGCTGCAGTAGCACTGCATGGTTTCATGTAAATGGCATGTCACAGTCAATAGCAAGTGTGTCAGCTCAGTGACAGGCACACAATGTGTGACACCATTCTCCAGCACCACTCTTCTGCAGCTTCCACCTCTCAGCGAGGAAAGTAAATGAGACTCAGCAGCGAAGACCGCACAACAGGCATTTTGTGGGGTTTGTCAGTGTTGTGATATTCAGCTACTTTGGAAAAGTATTACCGCAACTGAGTGTCAAACATCACTCCTGTTTCCATTGTGACTGGGAGCAAGGTATAGTGCATAAAGACTGAACGTGCTAGTTAAACTATGTAACTCCCAAGCAGTGCCCTCCATTAAATGTAATTGCATTATCTGACAAATAATCAATGTTCAGATGACACTCAAGAGTCCTAACTGCTAATCCTGGGCTAAAAGTAGCTGATATTTGCCTTCTTTCTGAAGTTTTATACTGTGCCTGTGCTTCAATATCAGCCCCAAGGGAGAAACAGCATCACAAATAAGGTCCTGGCTTCCAATATGATTTTGCTAATAGTGCCATTAGAGAGATGAAGAACATAATCTGGTTTTGGACGAAAGAGGGTAGGCAGAATGACATGGCACCTTGTTTATATCATTACTTAGGATATTTAGCATGTTAGTTTTTCATTCTGTTAAGCCTAATTTTTCAATATTTCGTATAGATCTCTTATTTTACCACAAGTTCCAGCAAGAAAGGAAAGTGCAGTGACTTTGATATCAAGGTCTGCAAAGAAAATTAAATTAGCAAATATTAGTTCAGAACAACCTGTGAGAGTCTAAGAGCTATTTTATGGCTGCGGACTGCTCTGATCTGAATGCATACCGACTAGCATTCTCCTGCGATACAGTAAAAGACTTTTCTCCCATCATTTCTCCACCTTTCTTTTCCTCACCAGGGCTCCCAAGTCAGACCATGGACCATGGCTGGCAGCCCCCGTGCCCCTGATGTTCCACCTCACCAGCATGAAGTGAGCATCAGCACTCCAGCCCCTGCCCAAGTCTTGGCCTCTCGCTATATGTGCTGCCCCGTGTACATATCACCACACATTGCCATCACCTGAGCACAGAGGTATAAACCTCCCTACAAGTCTTTTGATTTCCACGCTTCTTCTTCCTTTAGCCAGTACAGGCTACCCTCACAGCAACTGCTTCAGAGGCCCATCTTTTTAGCTACAGAGCCACAACTAGTTGCGGATCAATTAGTTGGGAATGGCCACTTTGGAAGTCTGAAGCAGTTTTGCTATGGAGAAGAGGTGGTAGAAGGCCACCAGACAAGTCTCAGTGGAAGGAACAAGAAAACGAGAAGAACCTTCCTGCTCTTCACAAAGAAGCAAGGCTCTGTGACATGAGCTTAATTAACGTTTGTATGAATGCTACTTTTGTTCATATTTAATACATCTTCTTTTAACTGTAATTCAAGACCACAATGATTCTAAAGTATTATTCCTTTGAACCATATTTTTTAGAACTACTACTCCATCAAATTTAAGAAACAATTTTAAGACCACATATGACTCTTGAAATCATATGGATTGTTGGTGAGAGCAACAGAGATTAAAAAACAAACGGGGAGGGAGACAAAATGGCTCTTTGTGGGCTTTCAAAGTGCTTTAACACCCAAAATCCAGCACTATAAATTGTAACTCCTGATCTAAGAGAACTGTGGCCAGAATTTTCCACAGTTCATAGTGGACCTAAGCATAGACCTAAGCACGTGCTTTAACACTTGACATCCAATTTTAGTAAAACAACTAAGTACATTTCAATGCCACTGGTTCCACACTAATTCAAATGCTACTACAGAAATGCTCATTCTCAGATCAACTGAAGAAGTATAGGCGGAGTCATAACACCGCAGCAGTAAGCTTTTTCTCTGGACAGCTTTAACTGACATTATTTACATGTATGTGAACAGCACGTTTATAAATCTGAAACTTGATTCATGAAACAAACAATAAAGAACCACCAATCATTCACAGCTGAGGGAACATACAGTCTTCCACACAAACACTAAGTAACTCCTAAAAGCTACAGAAACTTTTGTTTAAAAAAAAAAAAAAAGAGAAAAAACCTTCCTAACCTTAATTAGAAAATTTAAGCTTGTAAGCCACAGAAACACACACACACGCAAAAAAAAAAAAAAAAAGGAGGCTATTTTAAAGTCTCCTTGGCCTTATCAGATCGATTTCTCTAAGATAAACACATTTATTCCTTCTACAGATACTTTCATACCATACAGTTTTAAGAAATACATGCAGGCATCCTATAAAATACTAAAGTATTATTCAGTAATTCCTATATTTACATTCTCCTTTTGCAGTAGCCAAACTTCATGTACACTTTCTTATAGAAGGATGGGGCATCTGCACCTAGGCAGCAGGAGTTCCACAATGGACTTCAACCAGAGAGCAGCAAGCCCTAATAGAATAATAGGTAACTGGTTTACCTAATCGAAGGGTTTAAGTGTTGGCAATATAGTTGATAATAAACTAATAAGTTAAAAGAGCCTTCTTCACCTAGATGTCCAGCAATGATTAGACTAAATAAGGGCTGAAAATTGTTTAGAATTAATGTTGTTCACATTTAAATACAAATTATCTTAGTAGGGTTTTGCATATTGATTGTGCACTGCTGTTAAGTCCTCTTATTTCTATAGAAATAAATGATCCCTACTCAACATATAAAAGCTGTCCTAGTACTAAATAATGATCTCAACAGGGGGCAAATCCTAAATGGAAGTAACTGAAGGGGACTAAATTCTACACTCTGTAAGTACAAGACCAAGAAACACCTAAGACCCAGAACAAGGTACAAATGGCTCCCAAGCCTAGCAGAACTTCCATTTACACAGATAATGCTTTCTGAACAAATCTCCAAAAAACCAAATACACACGAGTCCTAACAGAGGCAGGAAAGAGGTCTGATTTTTAACCGGTTTCCTATTTCAAGAAAGAGGTGATTATGAAAGGAGGAAAAGCTGTCAACGAAACAAGCCCGAAAAGGCACATCCGATACTCCTCCTTGCATTATCTGCCAGCTCTGCTCCTCCTGACAACATTTTCCTGGCACTGTGGCAAGCCACAGAGGGACCCTGAAAAAAAATTTTGTCATTAAACTCTTGCTCTGGTACATAGGTCTGGTACACCTACATGTAGCTGGAAGCATGCTGAATGCCAATGCTTCTCCTTTAACTTCTGTTTGTTTGGTTTTTTTCTTTTCTTTCTTTCTTTTTTTCAGCCCCACCACAAACATCAAAGAGAAAAGTGGAGAGATTATTGACACTTAAAAAAAAAAAAAAAAGTAATTTGGAAGTTCAGGGGTATTTTCATTCACAAATCAGAAACTGCAGAATTATGCCATGATTTTTTTTAATAGTAAATCATTTGCTCCATAATAAATATAATTAAATCAAGAATAAAAGCACAATTAGTAAAAGATATATGATGTGTAATAATAACAACGAACAATAAAAACTGTCTGAGGACTTATTGGACTTATTTCTAAATCTGTATTTGTAAAGGAGCAACATAAGAGGGTCTCCCATTCTGATAGGTAATATTTTACTTGACTCATATATATGAAACACTTCTTCAAAAGCCCAATCTCCCAACAGAAAATCTCGTCAAAGCAAAGTATACCCAGAAAAAATAGTCCCTGTCTGATTAAAAACATTGATATCTTCTGAAGAGGTACATGAATAAATGTCATGCAGTTGAAGAATATGCACCAGCCAGACTGTTTTAGAGGCATCAACCGTACTTTAGACGTTCATACTAGATACAGAGCAGAGGAATGAGAACTGTGTTACATTACAGACTATACATGTGTAAATAGTTTTCAAATCTATCTGGTTTTATTAAAAATGTAAATCATAAATTGCAATACCTCTGCCAATGTCGCTGAAGAAGCCTGTGTGGTAAGTCCTTTCTTTCCCACAACAGAAGGCCTCATCAAATGCAAGTTGTATAACTTAATGGTGAATGGGAATACACCTCAAAAGCTGTATTCGGTAAGCAAAAGGTTGAGTGTGAAATCAGTGAGTTTAGTGTCATGATGTGAGAAGTAGCTAATCAACAGTTGGTATTTGAAAGAGGCTTGGAAATTGTATTTATAAAACAGTATCTTTTTGCTTGTGTGGTGATGACTTCAATTAGAAGCAAGCTAAATTTGACTGATCCAGCTCACACCTGAAAACAGGATACTAAGTCACAGATGGCTATGGATCTGGTCATTAAAACATTCATTAAGGTCTTCAATTAGTGAACTCAATGGTGAATTTTCATAAAAGCATTGAAGAAGTGTTTACAAGCTTGGGCCTGTGAAATTCACAATTCTCTAACAGGAAGGCTATCACTTTTCAAAGAGTACCCAAGGGTACGCATTTCTCCTCTTTATAAAGGGTTTGTGGTAGCAAACAAAGGACACTGAGTGAAGGTAGGAAGTCAGACAGTGTGGGAAATGGGACAAGAAGGGAAGCTCTGGGTGCTCATGTCAGACAGCTCCATTATTAACAGCAGCCACCCCTTGAGAGGTGCGATGCTTTCTCACACTGCCCGAGTCCCTGTATTCGTAAAGCAGCTGTCAACATCCATAGATTTGGGCAGTTTCCCCAGAAAAAGCTCTTTGCCATTTATACTAGAAAGCAAAATAAATTAAAATCCAAACCAATTAAACATTCATCACAAATAATAATAATAAAAAAAAAAAAAGAGTTTAAGAGCTTTCATGCAAAAGGTAACTTCCAGCCAATATTTTACTCCAAAGTACCTTACTACAGTTAATCTACCAAGGATCTGATTTTATGCATTCTCCACGTGTAAAATTTCACTAGGTGCCAGTGGCAGTAAAGGTCTATAAGTGTTGAAGATATATTCCCAAATCTGTCTCAGCTGTAGGAAGAGATGTCACAGCATTACTAGATGACAGCAACTCAGACCAGTTCTAAACAATGAAGATAGCTTAACCCAACTACAACAGATATTTACACACAGTTGATTAAGGGTTTGACCTCAAAAAGTCAACTATAAGGTGCTCATGGACTTCCATGGGCTTTGAACCAACTCATAAGAAATACTCAAGCTAGCATTTTTTGTGCTACATGACAGAGGATTATATACTGTCTATACAATACAAGTATATATAGAAAATACAGCATCAAATTAGAGGAACACCATTAATGTAGTTTAGGTTTTGTAAAAAAAAAAAAAAAAAAAGTTGCACAAAAATTGAAGATCAATAAAAATGTTTCCATGATTCTTTTTTTAATCCCATTGAAAACAATTTTTCGTTGTAAACATTTTTGCTAGCCAAGCACTGCAGCATTGTGCAACTGCATGACAGCCAAAGAGAAACTGATGAAAAGCTGACTAGATTGATTTCATTTTTCCAACCAGAGTGAAATACGTAAAAGGAAATAACAAAATGGTGAAGTTATTTTTATATATAAAAATGTTCACGTTTAATAAACTCACATGGAAACCGCACAGCCAATGGTAACTGCTTTTGAAGTTCATCTACAGATCCCTTTGGTTCTGCACAGAAACAAAGGCAGCGGTGGGGCCCTGTAGCACCTTTTCTTTCCCCTTTCCCAACGACTGCAGAAATACTCTCTGCTGGGGAAGTCAGATCTGGGCCTGCCCAAACTCTGTATCACCCATTCCCTCGGTGACCTCCCAGGTTTCTGTGTAGAAGTCTGGCAGGGGGTTACTACTGGAACTCGGAGCTATATTTATTCCCTTGGCTCCCATCCACCACTGTTGCAGAGCAGCCAGAAGGGGAACCAACCAATACAGCACGGAATCTGCCAGAGTTGCGCTGCCAGAGAAGTTAAGAATGAAAGACAGAGGAGAGAGAAGCTATCAAAATGAGTATTTCTGACTCCAAGCAAAGAAGAGTTTCCTCCCTTTGCAGATCCCCCTTCTACAGATGAGGACATTTTTACTGCCCTTTTTAAGAAAATCTGACAGAGAAACCTCCCATTTCCACAAGTCTTTTACATCTCACATGAGCTTCTCTGTGAGGGATGGAGCACTAGCAGTATGCCTTGCATCTCTAAGGCCCTTAGCCTTTACATGGCATTTCTCTCCACCTCACAGTAGGACAGAGAGCCATCCCCAAGCCCTGCACCATACAGAGGTTCAAAGCTTTACAGTAGAAGGGACTAATCCCGCACCTGTTGTGCCTCCTACAGCTGAACGCTCGGTGCTCAGGGGAAAATCAGTTAATCAGTTTTGTTCACACACACAATCCATTGAACGAAACAATGGAAACAAAACTTCATTTTGAGATGAAAACACTCTGCATTACCAAGACGTGTCCCCTCACCAACTGATTTTTATAAACAATGGATCATGAATTTTACAAGAAAGGTACAGAGCTGAGTAGGGAACAATTTCCCCACATCACAAATACCTTAAAGACTTCAGAATTTCCTTTTGTTCCTTGTTAGGGCAAACCTAACTTCTCTGAAGGAAGGGACAGCCAAACAACATTATGAACACAGATGCTCTCACTGTATCGCACTCAGTGCTGTGGGGTACAAGATTCTGCAACAGAACAAAGCTAGATCCAGTCTCTCACATCACACTTGAGTGTCCAAGCCAAGAATCAGCCCTCTTCTGACCTACTGAATAATTAAATTATTATTTAAATAGGAATGGCCCGAAGCAGGAACTTAAAAAGACCCACCTTGGAAGAGCCAAAATGTGGTTATTAGAGCACTCACCTGGGATGTGAGAAACTCGATTTGAAGAAGCTGATTCAAATAAGATATGAGAGGAACGATCTGAATCCAGCTCTCCTGTGACCCAGGTGCATTTCATAATCACCAGTCCATAATGAAGTGCAGAGATGCAACTCTTTCATTTTGAGCAGAAATTCAATTGTGGACCTGAGAAATCCTTCAAAGATGCAGCATGTTACTGCAAACTAATGAACTGGCATTTTTCAACAGCGAGAAGAAAACCCCAGCTCATTCTGGCCAGAAACTATACTTCTATATTTGGAAAGCACCTAGCATGCCAAAGACTCTACCAAAACATTCAATAGATTGAAATTTTAATCCAGAAGTGGTTGTGGGTTTCCTACTGCCAATTTAACTAATAGCATGTTCATTTATCACGTACGTATAGCTTTCTGTAAAAGAAAGATGTTTGAACTCCTGTTCTTTAAAACATTCAAGGGTATTTTAAAATATTTGAGCTATTTTACAAGAGATTTTATGGTAAATTCCAAAGAAGGGAGTATTTAGAGCAGGAGAGTTTTGTTAGCTGGTATTATGGTACTAATAAAGATGCTGGGATATCTTCTACCAGTTATTTTATTAGCCCTAAGAGGAATTACACTCCTATAGCAAAATCTCAATAAGTTAATGAAGAATAGATCCCTTTAAAAGGTAAATGAAGTCATTTTATTATACATTTCAATATTCAGTAGCCCATAACCTTTGCATTTGATAAACTCAAAACTTTGGATTTCTTTTTGTACTTGGACTAATGAACCAGGATCTTACATGCTTTCTGAGAACACCAGGCTTTGCACTAAGTTTACATCCAGGGGAATCGCGCATTGTATTTGCAGTGAAACTAGGGATCACATGAGACTCTCCTGGTGTGGAAAGGAGGTTTTATCTACAGACATGGTCCTGCCCCAACTGAAATAAGAGGAGCAGAATTAAATCCTAGAAACCACATAAAAATCAACCAAATTTTGTGCACTTTATGGGTCTCCTCTCTGAGTAATTTACATAAAAAATGCAGGGGTACATTCCAATGAAACCAAGCTTCAGTGAAAAGATACCTGTATCAACAGTTTCAAAACTAGTGTTGTTTTCTAACACTGGGTCAACACCTAACATTCAAAAAACTCAGAAGTCATGGACTGAAACCTACAAAAATGTTCATGCAAACTCTTGAGGAAAACAACAACAACGAAACAACAAAGAGCTTGTCTACATGCTTTTTTTTTTTTCATAACAGTTCCAGCACTGCTATGGGTTAACCAGGACAGATGTCTGTCAAAAACTCCTTGTCCCTAGAGCAGAAGGCAGTTTCTGCTTCCCCTGTCAATTATAAACTTACCCCAGAGAAGACAAGATTCCTCCCTAATTCAGTCCATCAACACAAGATACTTTTCTGTCACATCTCTACCTTGAAAAACACTGATATCAAAAACAAAATTTTGCACTGCCCCATGTTTTAACATTTCTACTCATCCCTGAAGAAAAAAGAAACGCTTCTAGACCTACAGAGCCAATGTTAACAAATATGCATGAAAATAAAATGTATCCATGAAGTGCTACCAAAAGACATGTTAGGACATGAGCATCCAGCCCACCGTGTTAGTCGTCGTTAACAGAAACCCGGCTTTACACCTCCTTGCTTTCTTCTCCCTGACTCTCACAAGCTCTTTCTCAAGAAAGAAACCTAGGCTTCCCTTGAACTCATTTCTCTTTTCCTTGCTGGTAATTTATTCCATACGTTTATTATCCTTTGTATGAAGTAATTCTGCCCAAGTTTCCTATTTATCTATGCTTTTGTAAATTTTAGATTAAAGGGACATATCTGTATTTATCTATATGTACTATTGATGTACCAATGACAAGATTGATGGTAACAATGTTTGAGCAAATCTGTGGAGACCAACTTCTGAGAGTGACCTAAAACAATATTAATACAAATCATGGTGCCATTTCACAAAATAAACATAGGGCCAGCCCTACAACCTGTACTATCACGTGTTAAGTCGCAGATCAGTAGGGGCCAGGACGACCGAGGAAGCAGTGAGCACAGCCCTGTTGTCACTGAGTAGGACTGTGGGACTTGGGGTGACCCTTTAGTAGTGTCAAGGAGCTCAAGCAGGGCTCCCACCTTCCTCACAAAGAACCACAGTGACTGTGCCATAACATCCCAAAGGCATAAAACAGGAGGAAAAGTTTGTAACAGTGCTTATCACAGTTTAAAAAGAAATGTCGTAGAAGAAATTATAATGAAATTCACATTTAGGCTGAGAAGAGCTAATTGTAACTTTGCACTGTGATTCCCTGACCCATTCGAGGCCGAAGGCGAGGAAGTTCCCCGGGACATCCCTGCCTGCCCAGGCCACACTCTCTGCCCCGAGGCAGAGCACGAGCCACGGGCAGCCCCCACTACAGGCAACCAAGCTCTCCCCCACTGCTACACAGCCCACAGTGGGCAAAATTCAGCTTGTACTCTCCTTTTTCTCCCCCCCTCTTGGTTCTCCCATCCATAAAACTGAGCCAGGGCCAAATTTTCCACAGCAGCCTTTCCCTGGCACTGTGGGTAGGATAACCACTGCCTGATCTTCAGAGCTGTGGAGCAGGCAGAAAACCCCAACGACCTCCACCCTCCCGGCAAGTGCCGGCTCCCTTTGGAAGCCCGAGATGCCTGCAGCTGGGCAGTTTAACACTAACGCACAAGAATGAGCAGCTGGTTTTGAGGCAGCTAGCTCTGTTGCTCACCCCACACGGTGGGAGTGCTATCTAAGCCACCATCATTATTTTCAGGCATTGCAACCTGCAGAATTCTCTGTTAACATCCCACCACAATAGGCAGCACTGCTTTTTTTTCATAGCATGGCAAATACTTGTTATGAATTACCTAATTCTGCTTTTAGTTATGAGTCTCAAATACTGCAATGCACGATGTAGAAAAGATCAGATACTGAGGCTGCCGTGGCTATTTTAGTACTGTTTTCTTCATCTGTGTTTAAAAGACAGTCAGATTATAACAAAATTGTTTGTCTTTAATATAGTTCAACTTGACCTAATGAACCCTTCTTTTTTAAAAAACAATCTCACATAGAGTATTTAGATTAAGACCTCTAAAAAACAGTGACTTCAAAACACTTTCAAGGCCCCATCTTACAATTTTTAAAAAACACAGACAATGAGGCTAATTATAATTACTCCTCTAAAATTCTTTAGATTTTTTGATGCATCTGGTTATCTAGTAAGATGCACCTGAAAATTAGAGCAAATTTAAACATAGGGAAAAGGTGCCAGATTCAGACTACTGGAAGAATTTTCTCTCTGGGAGTGTGTTTAGTCACAGCATTGGTGCAGTTGGGCAGAGGCAGTCCAAATGCCCCCCTGCTACCCTATTCCTGTGCCTCTTTTCTGATCCGGACATCTGCTGTCTCTGAAAAGATACTTCACATCTCTCAGTGCTTAGCTTCATTTCTTAACCTGCCAATAGGAGTGAAAATGTCACAGCAGTTATTGTGATCCACTCAGATTCAAACCGACACCACTCATCTACTTGATGTTAAGCAGCAAACATCCATCAGATCATTACAATTTTCACTCGTTTCTATCCAAGGTCTGATCCTGACCGGTGACTTAGTTATAAAAAGTTCACATTCTGTATTCGGACACACAACCAGAAACTACAGCCACACGTTTGTACAATAACCCTAAGATCATCCAATTAAGCATATCAGAATTACTTTACTTTTACATCTTTTCTTTCAGTAACTCATCCTCTTTTCCTGTTCTGTGAACATCTGTGCCCAGAGTGTCTTCACTAGAGAAATTTGGATTTCCATCTACAGTTGCCAGAAATAAGTTTATTCATGTTTCTATAAAAGAAAGAATACGTAGTCTATTTTTTCATCTCTGTCCTCCTTCCCTGAATACGAATTGCTTGCACCTCCGAAACAGATGCACAAAATGCCTCAAAGAAGATGGGGCAAAGAATAAGGCAAAAAATGCAAGGTGTGAATGAGAGGATATAAAGATGGCTTTTCAGTATCGTCCTGCTTTTAGCGTTATGTAGAGCCTACATACCTCTAATCAGATATCTGAGAGAAATTCAGAGATTAAAATTTAAATTTGCTTACAAGTCCCATCAAAACACACTAAATCAGAAGATACTAAAAGCTGTAACTGTCCTCATTCAAACTGGGAAAATAAATCTATTTATGGTTTCTCTTCATTTTTTTATAAAGTTCATATAAACCCATGCATTTTATTTATTTATTTATTTAGTCAAAGCACTCTAAAAACACCTGTGCAATTCAAAGTCAACTTCAAGCAAAAACATTTGGAAAAATGACTTCTCCTGATTTTCCTACAGTGCCTGAAACTTGTGCTTCTCGGGGAATAAGCACAATCCATGTTGATGGACTGGTAGATTTTCTACGTCTGTTCTAACGCAAAGCTCTTTGGTCACCTAAGGCTACCGTGGTGGGTAAACAACCAAATGTGTCAGATTTCTGTACTGAAGTTCACAATTTCTGATCTCAGCCCTGTCTTCATTGCTGCAAGCAAAGCAGTGGTCCTGATGTTGCAACTTCCAGGCTACTCTCTCCTGATAATGAATGGGTTGGGTTATTGGCCTCCAGCATGGACAAAAATATGACAATCAGCCTCTTCATTATATAAAAGTCTTCAGTGAAGACAACGCCAGCCAACTTGCTGAGTATTAGAGAGCTCAAATATGTTCAGAAGTCAAAAAGCCCTTAGAACAATTCCTTTTTCTTCTACACAATTGATAAAGTCATAGTCCATTTATTAAAAGTGTTTTAATACAGTATTTCTGTCATAGCAACTTGTATCTTCAGGATCTCATTTGCAAAATATAGCTTTAGCATGCAAATATTTTAGACGCATTTCCTGCAAATGTAATAGAGGGACTAACCTTTCTTACATCTGCAGTTGTTAATTGTCATCATTTGAACGGCAAATGAAAACAAACTTTAAGCCAGTGGCACTTTAAAAAAATAAATCTTGTTAAATTTCATTTACCTGCAGTGATACAAATTCATAGTCACAAGCAAAATCTGAGGACAGAGCAGATAAAGGAAAGTGTCCCCACTGCAGGCTTTATCAGCTGTACCAAGAGTCCCTTCTAGTGCACGGTCTGAAACAGCAACCGATTCTCTAAGCACTTGTTACCAAACTGGAGACATTTTCTTTCTACAACATTCTGAAAACTTTAAACAACTCATTTATGATTCTTTTGTTCAAAAGATTAAAATATTAACAGTGCATCCATTAGAAGATTAATTAAACAAAAAAGGATAGCAGAAAGGGAGAAACAGGACAGGAGAGTGCAAACATCTCAGGCTATTTACAAGCATTTTTACAACAACTAGAAATCATAGAGCCCTCCTTAGCTGACTAACTTTTAAAAATTTTAAAAAAGGAGGGGGGGGGAAGAAAGGAATAGGAAAAAAAAGGAAAAAAGAAAGCACGCAACCATTAGCCTTTAATTGAACACAGGGTCTGATTTTCAAAGCTGCTGAGCACCCACAGCTCCATCTGAAGTCAGTGGAAGTGGTGAGTGCTCAGCAGCTCCGCAAATCAGGCCCAAACTGTATAGGGGTCTACTAGCACTCGAACTGAAATAGCATTTAGGGAAGGGTTTTTGTTGCAGAAATGAGAAGGTTCAAAGTAATCTGTCAAAGAAGCGCTGCTACATTCATGAGTCGTAAAGCTAGCTAGCTCTCATCCATGGGAAAAAAAGTTAATTCATAGGGCTCATAGGGCTTGCATTTGTCAAGGAGCAGGACGTCAATGCTATCATTATCAGGCAAATCAGCCAGGCGTTTAATGGTAGAATCAGGAGACATTTGCTCTCCACTATCAGAATGACATCATAACTAAAGCAGCCTTCGGCGAGGGGGGAGAAAGCCGGGGCAAGGCTTGGGCTGCACGCAGACTTTGCACTTCTGCTCTGCCGTCCCCACGGATCGCTGCTCCCCTTCCAGGAGGCAGCAATGCTTCCAACTGCCTTCGCTCCACAACTTCATCCCTACAGCATCTGCTACACCAGAATCTGATTTTGCAAAATACTTCCAAACCTGCCAGATCCAAACCTGCGATATTGCAAGCCAGCCCCTCGGCTAGGAGGGGATGGCTTTCACATATAATCTAAATTCACTTCAAAAATTCCTGGCATTTTTAATTACTTCAGTAATCTTCATCCTCAGTGAAATGGGAGGGGAGAAACACATTAAAAAACTACTTACCTCTGTGATTTAAAAAGTAACAGCTCAGTTAAGTAAGTCAAATTTTAAGCATACACAAACACACACATACACAATCTTTGAGTATTCTGAAGTATTTAGTGATGATCTGTTCGATGATCACAAACATAACAGCAATACACATTTCCCTTCAACAGCAGCTGTAATTATACAACTCAAACACCATGAATTACAAACTGTTAATCTATTTTCTTTCAGAATATCACTACAGGTACACAGGCACTGTACAAAAGCCTCACCTTGTATAAGAACTCTGAGGGAAAAAGTTATGAAAGCAGACAGAAAACCTAAAATCCCTGAGGCTACAAAAAAATCCCGCTATTGAGAAATAACCCAAGAGACCACATAGGGAATGTACAGCTTTCAGAAGCACTTCTCATCTTATTTGCACTTAACCTATTGATGTACTTATGCAGGTCACTTACTTTTCGGATATGTTTGAACCCTTTATAATCATGCAGATCGCCGCGGTTTTCACTTGGGCTTTTGGTTTTTTGGTTTTGTTTGTTTTTTTGCAAACAAGTTTCATTTAAAAAAGATCCAATTATGCAAATCTGCTCCCGGATAGGTAGTGAATATTCAATATGACGGTGATACTGTAATAGTTCAATGCAATGCACTGTACTGGACAGATTTATGAGGCAACGTCACTACTACGCTCTGGTCCTTGCTGAAGCATCTTGAAGTTAATTAAAGCTGCAATGTCCACTTTTCCAGCCACCATCCTCATTCAGGTTTACTATTTCAACATCAAACCAGCAAGGGGGCCTCCCCCCTCTCTCTGTACATTTAAGCAGCCTTCCACAGTCAATGAACAATGAACAAAGATTGGAGTGGTAGGAAGGGGGGGAGAGAAAAAAACCTCCGCAGGAATAATCAAATCCGGTTTAAACAAGTAAAAATATGGTTTCTAATATTAAACTAGAAAAGAAAACATTCTTCTCCAAGCGAACGTGCAGAGGCGCTTAGCCAACCCCTTCAGAAAGGGGCTAAAAGCAGCCAGTCCTTTTTATTTCGAGCAGTGAATGAGCCCAAACAAGGCTTCTAAACTTAATTATGACACTTAAAATAGTCTTTTTCCACATAAGCAGTGAGGCTCGCCGCTGCTGTCTGTATCAACCGGTCAAATCAGCTCAGCAAACACGGCCCCTGTTGGATTTATTTTAAACTGCACGGGGGGGGGCGGGGGGGGCAGCGCAGCCCCGCAGAGCGCTCCAGCCACGGGCGGCCGGGCAGCCGCGCCCGCGCAGCGCCCGTTCCGCACCCGCGCAGCGCCGCCGAGCCGAGCCGAGCCGTTCCGTGCCGGGCCACGGTGCTCCCCGGCCCGCCGGGCGGCTGAAGTGGAACAGAAGGGCTCTGCGAAATCGCCTCTCCGCTGTATATCGCGCACGGCCATAGCCGGCCCGCCGCACGCCCCCCGAAACAATGCCCGCCGAGCAGGCAGGCGGCGGCCGGAGCCCTCCCCTCCCTTCCCTTCCCCTCCCCTCCTCTCCCTTCCCCTCCCCGCCGCCGGCACCCACGGGCCCGCGGGGGGGCAGCGCGGCGTCGGAGGCGCCCCCACGGCTCGGCCGCCGCGCCGGGGGACGCCGGCAACTAACTTTGCGGCTGGAGTCCCCTCCGAAAAAAAAATAAATAAAATAAAAACAGCAAGAAAAAAAAAAAAGGCATAAATCTTCGCGACCTTTTATTTTGCGTTTAAAGTTCACGGGCGTCACCGCTGCCTTCAGCCCTCTCCCTCCCGCGCGCACACACACATATATTAATTATTTGCAAAACTGCAACAGATGGGCGCATTAAAAGCTGGATTCTTTCCTACGCGGCATCAAAGAATCGCTCCTTTCCCCCCCCAATCCACACCCCTCCGCCCCCCCGTTAATCCCGCCGCCGGCCCGGAGCCCCCCGGCCGCCAGCCCCGCGCAGCGCCGGCCCGGGGCCGCTCCCCCCGGGGCTTGCCATTTAAGTTTCCTCCTTAACCTGTTACTTTCTCCGGGCGCTGACAAAAGCCCCGGCGGCGGGCTGGCAGGTGCCTCCCCGCTCCCCGCGGCGCCGCCGGGCGCGCTCGGCTCCCCCCGCAAGGGCTGAGACCTGGCCTGACATTTAGTGCCTACTTGAATGTCACAACGCTCCTCGCAGCATTATGCACGGCTCCTATTCATAAGAGGTCGATTAGAGCACAAAATGGCAGGTCTCTTAGGCACTTGAATCTCACAAGTTTGACACATGGTATGCATCAGCTAACTTTGATTAAAAAAAAAAAAAAAAAAGAAACGAAGGGGGGGGGGGAGTTTACAAATTACACCCCGATTAGCCGGGATCCTCCGACGGGGGGGGAAAGAGGGGGGAGGGGGGGCCGCGGTTAAAGTCACTTCGGCAAAGTTTGCTCCGCAGCAAGCCTTTAAAACAAAAAGTTTCTGGGCAAGTTAAGGGCAGCGTCTGTGCGGGCTGGGGCCGGCGGGCGGGCAGCCCCCAGCCGGTGTCGCGGCCGCCGCCGGCTCTCGCCTCCCGTCGCCTCGTTTCGCCCGCCCGCTCCTTTTTTGTAAAGTAACGGTTTTAAAAGAAACGAGAGAGAAAGAGGAAAAACGGAGGGTTTTCTTCAGGCTAAGTTCTATAGCGCCATTCAATGGCTTCTCCGCTCCTTTCATTATTTTCTGCTTTTCCCCTGACAGCCCTGCTTGCAAACGTCACTGCTATGGATATTTAATTATACTGTATTTTTTTAATCACGGTGGAAAACGCAGGCCCCGTTGCGCTGATTAAAAAGAAATAAAAAAAAAAATAAACCACACTCCGGACTGACTTTGGAGCCTCTTTGATGGCTCGCGGGAGCCTCCCGGATCCTCCAAAACCCCCTTTTTACCTTTGTCTTTCTTACCTTAAAATTTAAAGCAAAGCGTAGAAGAAACTCCCGCACGTAAACGGAGCGTTGTAAAAGATTGTGTTCAATGAATAATGAAGCATGTCCACATGATTGACTTGATCATTTTCTTGTGCGGAGGGGGAAAAGTGCGGCGCGGGGCTGCCGCGGCCGCCCGCTCCGGGTAGCCCTCCCAACTGCTTCCAGCACATCCCGAGCAAAGAGCGCTTTATTTTAATCTGTCTCTTTTCAGAATAACCCCCTTCATTGATACTGATCACCCAACATCACAAGACATCCCCATCTCTCAGCGTGGACTCCCCCTATCTGGTAGGTGAAATGCATTGTACCATTAAAAAAGCACTCCATTGTCGTCTTGGCATAATTCACAGCAACTAGATAGGTCTTGCGGCATTTAGCTTTGATGAGCCAAAAGCTGAACCCTTGATATAATAATCTACAAAGAATGGGCTGTGATCGTCCATTTTTTCTCCCTGTCTAGCAACTAAGAAACCATTTAACACGGCGCGGCTTGGTCGTGACCTTGAGCCTGTGTAAACACCCCGAGGAGCCCGCGCCGCTCCGCAGCCCCCCGGCCAGCGCCGCTGCCCGCGCAGCCCCGCGCAGCCCCCGCGCAACCCCCGCGGCCGCGCAGCTCCCGCGCAGCCCCCGCCGCCCCTGCCCGCGCCCCGCCAGCGCCGCCGAGCCCCCGGGGGCAGCGGCGGGCTCCACAAAGCGCCCCTCTTACCTGCTCCCGAAACTATGCAAAGTCCGCTTCTCCCAAAAAAAACTCCCGGGGAAACCTCGGTGGACGGGGGGACCGGAGCATCAGTCACCGCTCCGGCGTTTAAGAGAAGTAATCAGCGATAAAGTGACGTTGATCTGCACTGTAACCTTGTGGCGTATTTAATGTAAATAAGCCAGTTATGTTGCCAATCGCATGCATACAAACACATAAAGGTCCTCAGCGTTGCATTTTGATTCTTTCCATTAGAACCGACTTTATTTACATACACTATTTAGGGGATCATGATAATTCTAAAACAATACTAGTGCCAAATGATTATGAAAATATGATTTTAATTAATCACGTAGTAGGCAAGGAAATTAGCATACGGTAATTAAACTTAGAGAAAAACGTCATGGAGGTTCTCTGCCTTATGGGTTCGGAATAATCATTAAACGATGGGTTTTCAGGACTTAATTATCAAACAAATAACTTTTTTAAAGCAACTTTACAAGGTTTATCCGCAGGGCAACGATTTAGTAAATAATATATAACCAAGCAAACAAGGTGCAAATGTGACTGGTGAAATAGGTTGTGTTTCTACAAGGCGGGGGGGGGGGGGGGGGGAGAGAAGCTGAATAATGCAATTATGGATTCTGTGTCCCATAGTTGACAAAAGCATGGTGCCTCAATAGACTCTTTGTTATGGGATTATATAATGATTGTGGTGTAATTATGGGAAAAAAGATTTAGTAATAATAAAAAGTATCAAAATACACCAATGAGCAGCTTGTTTTAAAGAAAAGGCTTGCATGTGACATTAGGGGCATGTTAATAACAAAAAGCCAGGATCCGAAAGGATTGACAAATAAAAAAGACTGTGATGCGCATGATTAAGAAGCGATGGAGACAGATTGATTATTCAAAATGCCGAGCCACAGGGACACTTAAAACATTGATTCAGGTAAGACTAGTTTCATCTTGACTGAAATGAGTTCCCTGAAGATGACTGGCATACATTTTAAATCAGTTTACTACATAAAAAGCATAACATCACAAGCTGAAACCTTCTAGTTAAAATAGGAGTCCAAGGAAAAAAAAAAAAAAAAGTTTATGTCTGTGGCAATTCTCAGAGGGACTATGGAATTGCAGAGGAAGGGGTATAGATTAATTAGCTCTTCCTAAACAGTGGACTTAAACGCACCCATCTTTTATAATCCCTAGCCTCTATTTCTGGATTCTGTGGTCCAATACCACTTGCAGGTTATAGGGATGATATTAATAACCCTATAGGTACTGTATGAGTTCTTTTTTTCCTTTTCTTTTTTTTTCTGGAACTGCAGTAAATTAACTTTCTATAATAACTCCAAAATGAGCAAGATTTTTTTCCAATTGACTTCACTTGAAGTTTATAAATAGTTGTTCAGAGCTATTCAATGTTAAAAAAAAAAAAAAAAAAAAAAAAAGATTCCCATGCCTATACTAAAAAGTTTAGGAATTCACTCTGCATTTTCCAATTTGATGTGTCTGAAATTCTCTTTGAACAAATTCCAAAATACAAGTTTTTTCTATAGAAATTAGCATAGCAATCACATCAATAATATCACTATCTCTATGGGAATGATAACTGGAGCAGTGGGGGTGTTCTTTATTTCAATTCTTCGTGGATCAACTGATTATATTCTGTCTTCTTTTGAACTTGTTATTGTAAGTCAAGTGATTCTTTATAAGTGACAGCCCTGACAAAGAGACGAGGATGGGAAAGCAGGTCGAAAGGAAGTCGCCATATGGACTTTAAAAAAGGCACTTTTTAAACAAGATAATGGGGAAATGGATGTTGCCTTTTAACCCTGTCAAGGCTGAACATTATTAGCTGTCTCATAAAAGAATAAGCTGTACCTTTTTGTTTTAATATCAGATTTCACTTTATGATTTCCATGACCTAGGGCTTCACGATACAAACTATATAGGAGGTGATGGCATTTCAGAAGCAAGGGCCAAATCAGACACCTGGAATCACTGTCAGCCATGAGATTTGAGAGCACCACACAAAGAGTTACAGAAGAATGAGAGCTCAGGAAAACCCCATGGTTCTTCTTCCTGAAACAAAGATAAGAATATTGGCTAGAGATAGGTGAAACAGCACTGACAGCAGAGGAGCTTTAGACATCTCATTGGGATTTCCTGTTCCTTTGGCAAAAGTGCATGATGCTCTTTTAATGACAGTGGAACGGAGTGAAAACAAAGAGTGAGGACAAGGACTTTGACTCTAATTCTTGCAAAAATTAATTTCTCCTCTCCTTTTTTTTTTTTTCTGGAGAGAACAAATTTCCCTCCAGAAACTTGCCAGTGGACAGAGATTAGGAAACACCTCCCAGGAAGCTGAGATTAAGTTCTAAACCCTCACTAAGCTGATGGCAGAGCTGTCAGCACTGGTCCACCACTGGTGAACGCCCTGTCAATTTTATTTTCCTAGTCAGCAGATGATCATCCAACTCAACTCTACAGGAAGAGCATATCAAGCAAAAGCTTCTCAAAATCTGGAAGAGGAGGCTACTATGCAGGCAATGGTGATATCACGGGAGGATGCTATTAACAAAACCAATCAAAATTCTTTTCCCCAGGACAAGTTAGGCATGATTATTTGGGTTGGGATGGCCAACCCTTCCCTAAAATGGAGCCTGAAGAGACAATGTAAGTTTGTGAGCTGAGTACATTCCTAAAGACAAATACCCCCCAAATTTTATTGACTCAGTCACAGGTTTTGCCTCCTAAGCAATGTCAACTGGATAGATGGGATTCAGAAGATCTCAGACATGAGCTCAGGGAGGCTTTGCCCCAGCCTTGCTCAGAATTCCTAATATTCCCCAATACCATCAGCACTTCTGTAGTGTCCTCCAGTATTCCTCCCCCTCATCTCAATGTTGTTCCCTTTTTCTCTTTTTGCATCCAAAGAAAGGTCTTTTCTCTTCAGAGCCTTCATGTCCTCTCAATTGCAGAGGCTTCACTGTCCCCAGCTACTTCTCCTACTTCTTTGGTTGATTTTATCCTCTTCTGTGCCTCTTCTACAAGTAGGCAGGACTATACTAGTGCTTTACCTTGGCAAAAACACTACAGGTGAAAGAAGGAAAGAGCAGAAGAAATGTCCATTGTTTGCCTTACTCTGCAAGGTCCTTGCACTGTCTCAGAGAACAGGGAGCACCTTCTCAGGCAATGGAAGCTATCAGATACAGACTTGTCAAACTTCAAAAAGGAGGATGACAGGAAATGAGAGCTGAGGTTTTTGGGCAGGCAACATTGTTATTCCTTGTGATTTCCACCTTTGTGAAATTACAGGATTTCAGAAGTACTTATTTTGGACAGACATAAACAAAAAGGAAGAAAATCACAAATCTCACAAGTCTGATGAATACAACAAAAAGCCTAGGTGGGAGGAGAGGTGGGAGGAGTATTTTATGAAGCTTTATACATGGAAGCAGCAAAATACAAGTGGTCATATACTAATTTACACAACGGGTGGGGGAGAAATGTTAGCTTTATATATTTAAATATTTATAAGTTTTTTGCTTTATGAGGAAGGACTGAGGAATAATCCTGCCTTTGTTCTTAAAAAGTGTGATCAGCATTTCCTTCCTAAAGAGAGATGATAGGCAACTGGGCATTCTTTTAACAAAGGCTGCAGAAGACCATTGAAAACTTAATACCTTTAGGAGGGGGTCTCTTTTCCAAAGAAGAGCAGAACATCAAGTCTTTAATATTGATAAGGAAATACTCATAAAAGGAATCACCTAATAGTGGGGACTTTAAATAAGGAATTTCAGAAAACTTAGAGTAGATATTGCAGCAAACTCTGGAACAGGTGGTGCGATCTACGTGGCAGTCTGAGCCACTGAAAATACAAGTCATCCAGCAAGAAAGTCGCTGCAGCATGGTTCAAGAAGACATAAGTAAAACACTTTCACAGGAAAAAGGGAAACACCTTCCAAAATGCCTGTTAAAAACATAGGAGTTTCCTGGGCACAACCCCAGCAAACTGACAAGGTGGACGGAGGTTTTCCCACTTGTACAGATTGTGTAAGAAAGCTTCCTGGAAAAAAGGACTGTGAGATTCCAGCTTTCTAAACAGACCAGAGGCAGAACCCATTTGAGAACAAGCTATTTCCCAGGGTCCACAGTCAAAATACAAGTTTGATCAGCAAAGATTGTATATATCATCATCACAGGGATTCAAAGGTAGAGGTCATCAGAATTTGTAGAAAAAAAAAAAAAAAGAAAAAAAAAAAAGAAAAAGACACCAACCACATTTCTAGGAGACAAATTTGCATCCTCAATTATAGCAGTCAACTATCACTGAGCCTGGTGTCACAATCAAGTTGCATGGGTCAACTAAAAGCATATAATGAAGCTAGGCTTCAATATTGGCCACTTTTTGTCACAAAGTCATTGCAACAATTAATCAAATCACAGACACCAAAAAATGGTCAAAAATAAAGTACAAAATGGGCACCTGGAAGATGCGCAACAGAAGCAGTATCTAAAGCAGGGGCAGTATGGAGGCACAGCTCCCTCTCATAGTCACGGCAGCACTGATCCTTCTCCTTTTCAAAACAAAGGTGAAACTGGAATGAAGAGAAATGGTTCATCAAAGTATTACTGAGACCAACAGACTGGTACATGGCATTGGAAGTTTCTATGGACAAAAGTAGTCACCTATGTATTTCTATTGAACATAAGAAACTATGTAAAATGATAAAAAATAAAGTTTTGTCTTTTTTCTTTCCCAAAGCAAGAGAGATTTTTTTAGATTAAATAGTGAACAATATTCTCAATAGATCCACCTAGTGGAATCGAACAAATTCTGCTTCCAGAATAAAGACACAGCTTTTATAACCCTATCCAGGACATAATTCTGTGACTATCTCCCATTCAGCAAAACAAGGACTCAGAAATCCTCTGAAAGAGCAAGAATGAAAGGTGCAGTAAGCCCAAATACAAGGACAATATAGAAGATCAGGAGACAACTGTTGCTCCAGGATTTAAACTTTAGCATTTAAACTTACATGGGATTAGTACAGCAGGTGTACTTTTCCAGCTATAATCACTAGGAATTATGATTGACCAAGAGGGGAAAGTACTGGAAAAAATATCCAAAATAATAGCTGCACTTCATCTTTAAAGTGCATTGGCACTGAGCTAGCTCTTGCAGAAAACTCACACATAACCTGTCTCAGGATGTCAGACCTCTTCAGGAGCTATTTAAAGGTGATTTTCTTTGATCTTATCTCTGAGATCAGATCCAGGAATATTTTGGGGGGGTAAGAATTTCTTTTTATCCAACTAATCTAACCAGTATTCCACTTTTCAACACTTTCCTTAAACTTCTCCCTTTTCTTTCCATCCTGGTCCCAAAGATCACAGCAAGCCATAGGCTTGTAATGATCATAACCTCATGGCTCTCCCCAGCACTCAGGATGCTTTCCCCTATTGATGAACACCAATATTCCCTGCCGGTGACACCCCACTACCACTTTTTCCTCTGCCGGTTACACACAGCCTTCCCAACTGCCCACCAGTTCCCCACAGCCTCTCCCTTGGCCCGCACACCCACCTCAGCCCACGGGTGCCCTCCTGGTCACCCCCACAACCACCTCTCCTCACCACATTGAAGCCTTTGTTCTATCAGAAAGTTTGCAGCTTAATGCCTAAAGCAAACAGATAAAGAATAATTTTGATGATCTGCTGAAAACGTTTATGTCTTACCTTTTAAACTACCATTTCACTGTTTAAGCCCCATGGTACAGTAATTAAGGCCATTACACCAGTGCTACTTTCCCCATCTACATTGGTCACCTGTAAGCAGCGTATGCAGGGACTGGGCTACGCCAGGTTGGTAAATACCTTGCACTGGGTACCAACAGCAAGGAGCACTGTGTTTATCATTTGTTAAAAGTTTGTTGATATTGCTTCATCTGCAGCTGATTAGGTAGGTGCCAGTGTCTAGACAGAAACACCCTGTCTTCACCAGTTTTGTGACTCAGGCTGAAGGAGGCCCGGGACGTTTTGTGAGGATCTCAAAGATCAGAGATCCATAGCAGACCACAAGTCATTTTTGGGAGGCTTCCCCAAACGTTCCCCTGCTGAATGTGATGCTCCTCAGTGCTTCCCCACACAGGCTGCGCCATGAGGCGGCGCCTCAAAGATGGTGCCTCCCCCCTTTACCTCAGCAGTCACCCCAGTGCCATCTGCAGCCTCCCGGGCCCCAGGCAGTTCCAGGGGTGGCTGCCCCAGCCAAGATCTTTCCTGCTGGCCATGTTTGTGTCCCCAAGATGGGCCATGCCAGGCTGTGGGTGCAAGGGCTGTCCCCACCAGCAGAGCCTCATGGCAATTGGCAGCAGCACCTCACTGCCATGGCCACAAGAGATGGCAGCCAAGAAATGCCACCACAGCCCTGCCCACCTGGAGAGGGAGAGGATTGAGAGGCAGTGGGGTTCGGGGCAGAGCTTACCCACAGCTTTGCCTCAGAATACAGCGTTCCTCATCCTGCAGAGCCAAAATGCAGCACCTGTCCCCAGCCAGCAGGAGGGGAGCCGCAGCAGTGGTGGAGGCCCAGCCAGTATGATGTGCCCCAGGCCCCTCACCACCACCTCCCAGCTAGCCCCAGGGACACACATAGCAGGTTCTTATTAAAAATAATAATAATAATAATAGTAATCCTATAACTCTTATTAACTGCTACACTGGCATTACTACACAGGCCTGAAAGCCATGATTTATGTCCATTTGTTCATTGTACCCTTACCCCAAACACCAGGTATTAATTCCAAGCTGCAGTAGAAGCTCACAGGCTTCCCTTCACCTTCTCCATCCCCACAGCCTCCATCAAATCCATGCCCAAAGGAAGCAGGCTGGGCACCTGTGGGAAAAGGGGTGGGAAGGGAAAGTGGGTTGGGAATGGACTGTGGGGGGATCTTACCTGTCTTTCCAGGTATGCTGTCACTGGACCATAAACATCTACTAAAAACAATGCCGGAGAGCATGACAAATAACTTCCCAGAGGGAGGCACCACTCCACCTGCTCTGTCCCCCCAGAGAGGACTATCTCACCTCCTCACAGAAGATGGGACACTTGAAAGTGACATAGGTAATGTCCCCAGGGAGCTGCGGAGGCTCTGGGAGCAGGACAAAGGATTGCAGTGCCTATGATATGTATTTGAAAAATATACATCAATACAATGTGACACTAGTGCAGAGCAGAACATCTGAAAACTGATGAAGTGGAGAGCTCTCTGTGTAATGCAAAGCACCTGAATGATGTGTGTACACAGAAAGATTTGTTCAGCTCTGCTCGTATCCAGCCCTTTTGGACAGTTGGATTTGATTTGCCATTTTCCTGCCAAAATATTGTTGCTATACCTCAGCACCTGGCCTTTCTTCAAAGAAAATGAATATGACTCTCCTGTCTTCACCTAAACCAGTCCAGAATATGAGTTCAGCAGAGGTTAAAGGGACCTTCCTTAATAACAAATATGTTTTTAATAATTTAAAGCCTCATAAATAAAGACTTATTGTTTCTCTCAAAATTCTCTCTGCTTCCATAATTCTGTTCATATATAGCTATTTCCCACCTTTTCCTATCCATGCTTGAAATGAATACTGTTAAAATCAACATACCTGCTTAGAGTCAGAGGGTCACATGACTTGAAACAAATTAGCTCTGTCTGCACAGCCAGCAGAGGGAAGCAAAGAGTATAATTATTTTTGCTTACATCATTTTAAACAGTATTTTAAGGATTTCTTAACCAAAAGCTAAACTGGTTTCCTAAAAGATAATACTTTAAATGCTTAAGATAGAAACTTCCACAAAATTTTTACAACAACAAAGGTGATGTCAAACAACAACAGCACTATGACCTTTATTATTTCCTTTCTCTCTGCTAACTTCAAAAGGCTTTAAGGTTTTCGGTATTTATTTGCAATTTTCTCACCTAACCAAAAAGCTTTTTCCAGCTACTAATTAATTTTACATCAGCAACTTAGGTCTTTTTTTTTTGTCTTTTTTTTTTTCTGTAAATAATCAATGTATAATCAGATGAATTTGAAGGTAAGCCAGCTCTCTGAAACAACCTGGAAGTAAAAAAAATAAAAAATGTGGGTGTTTTCTTCAGATTGAAAACTTGTTCTACTTGAAAAGATGAGAAAGCCACTTTCTCTGTTGAGTATTCACTACCACTCCTTCTCACCACTTATCTCTACCCCAAGGAGGAGAAAAATTGTGAACAGAACTGAAACTTCCAAGATAAAAATAAAATAAGTGATTGTAGAAAAAGTGGCAAGTGTAAGGGAAGAAAGCCAAAAAAAAAAAAAAAAAAAAAAACTCAGGTATTATTCTCACACCCCACAAATAAGCAATAACAAAAACAACAAAGCCACAAAAGGCAGCTCCAATTTTTCAAGCCTGCTAGGAATCATATGAAAGCCCCAGAGAATTCAAACAAACTACCTATTTCCTAGGAATTTTTCAGTTTAGTCCTCTTTTCTCTTTTTTTTTTCCCATTTCATATAAATGTTGGATTTAAACTTTAACAGATGCTATTTAAGAGTGTCATTTTAAGATATAAATTACAAACTGGAAGAGCCCTCAAGGATCACAAGGCATGAGCATGTATGGCCATGTTGTTTTACACCTCTTTAGCCAGGACTCGTCATTCTGAAATCCTACAGATGTGCTAAAAGCTGCAGAGGTGGGTGAGAAGTCTGAGATGCGCGTGTGCTGGAGCTATGCCAAGCAAGCATTGCCCATAGAGCTAACAAGGCTGAGACAGGACTGATCTCACTTCACAATGAGTGGGAGACGCTGCATGGGGTAACTTGCCATCCTTGCAGAGGTAGCTAGCAGGGGTCCTCTGAGTTCCCACTGCCAAAATACATTTGGAAAAAACGTGCAGAGATGTTTTCTGGGTTTTGTTTTTCTGTTTCTACTGTAATTTAAGCCAGAAGCAAATGCTCAAAAGCAGACTGATACACCAAGCAAAACCAGTGAAGCTCAAAGACTGCACAAATTGCACAGAGGTGTGAATAAGCCTTGTTATGTCTTTTTAGGCATCAAAATATCCCTAACACTATGTTTCCAAGCTCACAGGCATTTTAAAACGTGCTACACCCTTTTCCCGCCTCTATACCGTGTGCTTGGACTAGTCAATACATGAGCAGCTAAATAGGTTTGAGGCACATCTTCTTTGTGTAAACAGGTTTGTGTTACTTCTGCACTCCAGATTTTGCAAGCTTTGCCATGCTGTAATTCATTTCCAGAATATGGCCCACTGGGTAAAATTTCAGTTACACTAGTGAAAATATTGAATAAACCTTTGGAAGCTAAAACTAATCACCACTTTAGAAATCCAAAGGTGATGAGCTTATCTGGATAATAATAATCTTTTTAAGAACAAGTTATCAATCTGTATTTAACCAATAGACAGGAACTGGTTCAAAAAGAGTCAAATCCATCAGGTAATGTGTGCCTATTAAAAAACTATAAATAAGCATTCACCCGAGAGCTTGGAATGGCACTTTGAGAGCATTCCTGGTCACTCAGGTAAATAATGAGTTTTATATAACCTTTCAGCAAAGATTTTTTGTAAATGAGGAGATAAAATGCAGAAAAGCTTCTGATTAATGTGAAGGTTGGGGTACAAGCCAACACACAAGTGGGAATTCAAAGTTAAAGCTGGCGTTGTTCACTCACATTGTTTCCTCTAAGGGTTCAACGTTAAAGACGCTGTTGTCTTTACTCTGACTTGTTTGTGATGGTTTCAATTTAGGATTTTATTTATATATGGTGTTTAAATTGATGAGTGTTTTGTACATTATCTGCTCACACAGAAGACACTAAAGTCAATAAGAATTGTAGAGACGGGCAGAATGTAGGCCTCCAAACAATGTGCAGCCAACAGTGAAAATGACCACAGTGGTCATCATAGCCCCCATGAAACTTGCAAGCACTGTGTTTGCTCAAATCTGAAGAGAAAGGAGAAAAAGTAAAGAAAAACAAACAAACAAACAAAACTTTCTGGTATCTCATCCTGTCAATATTAACTACTCTCCAATAAAGTAACTCTTATCAAATATTTTGAGCTCTCTTGATGACTAAGAAAAAATATACCCATAAAGGGATCCATCAATTATCTTAAAATCAAATAACCTGGAAACCAGGATATATGGCAAAATTAAATATAAGCCCTTGCCTGGATAACAGTTCAGTCCTCTCTAGAGAATTGCTCATCAGCTGTCCTCAACACCTAACACCCTAGGATGAGAAGAGAAAAATGGGTTTCACACCCTGAAGGTTAACGAACTTCATTTGTTATGTACTCAGAGAATTAAATTTGTACCACACGCTCAAGGATCTAAAAGGGAAACTTCTCCCAGCTATAACCATGGCAGTGTTTCACAATAACATAGACATTTGAAAAAGCTAAAATGCAAACCAAAAAGGGGAAAAAATGTATAGTGTTTGTATTCAATAGAGATCTTTCCTGACCGTTGTGATTCTAAAGAAATATATCCTTCCAATTGTTCCATATTGTGTTAAAACATATTTTTTGCATTTATTAATAATTCAAACATGTTGTTGTTTAAAAAAATTATTCACATCATGTGTTCATAGTTTCCATATACATATGTCAAACTTTATTTTGTTTTACCATTATAATCTATGAATGGATTTACCCTTTGTTTCTGTTTTCAAATCTCTGAGGAATGTTTGATTAGGTAGGAGGGTTTGTTTTATGCATTACTTGTTCATCATTGCACAAGTGCACAGGCTAAACAAAGTTGGCATACTTCATACTGATTGGTGGAAACGGTGTAGTTAAACAGTGTAGTTAATACAAGGGAATGAGTAATTTCTCAGCACAGCTAATCAGCTGCACAATAGCTATGTATCAGACACTGCAGCCATATATCAAAAATGCATTTTAAGGTAGCTTGTAGCGTACATGATTATCTAGTAGTATCTGTTACAGTCATTTCATATTAACTCACTTCTGTATTTATTTAATAAAAATAATTTTGTGTGCAGTGGTCTATATACATAACTGGGCAGAATACCAGGAATTATGTGGTAAATGGCAAAAACAGGAATGTTCTAGTTGATATATAATGGAAAATATGTCCAGGGTGTTACAGTCTGAGAGTGTCCAGTGCAAAGGAAAAGACAGAGCAATGAAGGTGACAAAACAGCTACTACTTCACTGAAGAACTTAAATCAATTTCATAATTCTGTATCTATCACTCTGTACATCTATAACTAAGAAATAACAAGATAAATATATTATACTATTATTTAGCGGATGTCTTCTGCATTGTTTTTCCATCCCTTTTTGATGAGCTGTACTTTATTATGACTGTCATTCCTGAAAAACGTCTTTTTAATAGCTCAGCATCAACACAAGTTCAGAATGCTGTCCCTCCATTAGAAAACAAAGTTGGGTTCAGTAGGAGTTAACATTAACAATTCAAGAGCCTGTAGAAGAAATTAGAAACATGAGTCCTCCACAATGATGATAAAATCAAACTGGCAAATAAATGTATTCTCAAATGTCATAGTAAGAAACTGGATGAATATATGCAACTAAAATGGTCTCTTAAATTTCAAGTGCTTGGCCAGGATTTTCAAGAACTTGGTCCTACACAGAAGAAGCTGAATTAGAAATCTATCAAGTAATCTTACTAGTGAATATCTGCACATGTAACGCAAACTTCATGAAGTCCACAATTTCACCCTACTAGACTAATCTAAAGCCCACTGGGATCTGTTCCTCTGAATTTGATGAGTTTTGGATCAAGCCTTTTGAAGATAAGGAGTGAGCTGGAAACAAAATGATGCCATAAATCAGAATGAGTGGTACAGAATTAAGTAGTACAAAACATAGCTTTCAGTACTATATTATGTTAGGGTTATAAAATAAAACAAAACAACACAACTATTGATGTATAAATAGTAAGGAGAAGGAAATATAAATATTTGTGTTATTAAGGAATTAGTGAAGTTGCAGAGCTTCACTTTCCTAAAAAATATAGGCTCTATTTTGATATCCATACTTAAGGAAACACTTTGGCTCTGATAAAGCCAAGTGGATAATTAAAAATTATAATATTAATTGTACCCTTAACACAGATAAGTAAACTTGGCAAGAAAGTTTTAATGAGTTAAAGTGAAAAGGCAATGTCTAAATTAACTGAGTAAATTGGCAAAGAGAAATTTATTGTATATACTGACCCCTTTAACTTGTTTTAATGTCTGAATTTGAATTACATAGATTAATTTTCATTACATGATACATTAAATTATAAGGATAAAATAATTCCTCTCAGAATCTGCTTTCTAGGACAGGTAACAGTGCTTACAAATTCATTGTCCTGTATTATTTTATAATAGTGACTTGAAATCCACAGATTCTCTAAAGATTCCTGAGGGAAGATACAACTACTAGAATATCTTTAGAAAGTCAGCATAAAAGACACAAACATGATCTCATTGATCTTTGCTAAAAATGCAAACAGTACCACAAAATACTTTGGCTTTGGGAATCCTCGGTACTATTGAAGACATCAGCTCCTACAACACACATCCACCATGTGCCACCATCCAAAGGTGCGTGGAGGTCTACGTATAGCTGCACAAATACCCCTCAGATATACATGCATATATCAGCCACACTGGAGGAGCTGAAACGGTTGATCTGCTATCATCTGAAAAGATGCTGCATGCTTATGAAAAGTGCTTGGCATACCCCAGTGGAAAAAAAAAAAAAAGGAAAAAAAAACTTTTGGTTAAAATAATTTACTGCCAGATTTTGACTGAAATAACTGTGACGTAAAAGCCAACATAGATGTACACCCCATAGGGAGTCATCTGACTGTATCAGTTTTTAATGTATCCTTCCGTAAAGTCAAAGATCCAAACGCTAAATTTAGTGCTCAGGGACATCAAGGGAATTTGTGACATTTCTCAGAGGGCTTAGTATCCATAAACTAATGACTGGATAAAACTGATCTCAATATTTAGTTTCACATTTGGGATAAATACAATATTGATGATATTTTATTTAACTGTTTCACAACACCATACATGTGAAAAATTAACAAAGTAGAAACTGCTCACCCAGAAATACACTTCAACAAATATTGGGATTATGTATATAATTAAGACACAGGCATTGCAGAAGACCATTATATATCATGATTTAGAAGTTCAGATCTTTCAGCTCCTACTAAATACTGTCAAGCACCAAGAAGTTCTGAGCCAGAACCAACTGAAAACAATGGGAAGATTTCCATTGGGTTTAATAAGCAATAAATCAAATCCATAAAAATGAACCAAGCTAGTAAACGTGCTGTTGCTCAGAGTTGCTTCTAAATAAATATATAAATAGCTGCTCTCTCACCCAACGACATGCCGTCCCTCCTTCCTTCGTACCCCATGGAGGAAGACCAGCTCATGCCCACCAGCAAGCCCTCATAATGCCACAGCAGAGATCACATTCCTATTTGGAAGGAGGAGAGGGGTTTGCTTGATTTTTTTTTTCTCTCTTTGTTTTTTACAGGTCCCTCATCCATTGGTGGTCTGACAAAAAAGACAGGGACATTTCAGATTTATAATGTGAAGGTAAGTTATCCACCTGCATTGTGGGGTGTGTAGGGTGCTGCCATGGGGAGACACTGGGAATCAAGTGGCAAACAAGAAAGAAGTGTTACCTCAAGCACAACCAAACTGTAAAGGGGAACAGGCAGACTGGGGAGCTTTCTGCTGTTCAGTCAATATACCGTGAAGTATCAAAAATCTCTTTTACATGCTTTTTTCCACCTCCCTTTTGAAAAGACACAGAATTACAACCAAGAAGCTAATAACTTGCTACAAATAGTGGTATTTGTTGAGGCATGCAGTTTCCAAATGGGAATTTGGACTTGTTTTTATTCTCCACTTAACACTTCCCCTGCCCAGCACAGACATCGACTCTGGTGGTGTTCCCACCATGACAACACAGGGAAAGCACATGGCCTAATAACTCCAACTTTAACAGACCCATGGCTTCTAACAATGCAATTGCAGTGGAATTTGCCCTAAACAAAGCCTAAAGACAGAAGCATCCATTGCAGTTAGCAGCAATTAATGTCTTCTCAGACTGCTACGTGCCTTAACCGCAGCCAGAGGGATGGTGCCTAGCAGGGGGAAAGGGACACCTGCGTGCAACAGTGACCAGCCTTCCTGGCAGGATCCTCAACAAGGGCATTGCAAACAATGGGCACACAGCAATGCAGCGTGAGCACAGGGTTCCCTACGAGCCAGGTTTGGAATCACCGCCTCCCAAAAAAGCTCACACAGCACAGCCCAAGCAGCAAGAGGGAAGCACTGAGGAAAACCCACAAGAATTTAATCTATTAGAAATATTCCCACTTGTCCTCTTATGACCCACATAGGAAAGCTCTGGACAATGCACGTCTCACACCCAAGGAAGGGTGGTGGCATAAGTGGTTTAGCATGGTGCTTCCCTGAGCCACCCCGCTGCACTGGGCAGGCACGTCCCCAAGCTGCCACCAGACAGACAGACCCCTGCAGCCCAGGGCAGCCACGCTGGGGGAGCTCTCGCTTTCTTCTGTGCCTGCATGCCATCCCCAGTCTCCATCCTTCCCCAGAGAAGGATGACCACCATGGCAGTATGGTGCCCGCTAGCCATAGCTGTTATCAAAAGTGCAGACTGCGCTGACAATGGACTGCTCAATAGGTCATTACCAGACTGTTAATAAATACGGTGAAAAGAGATACAGAGCAAGGGTGTGGGTCTTTTGTAATATAAATGAATAGTTTTCAAAATGTAGAAGAACTAAAGCACATTTTCACTTTGTGCTTTATGACACCTACAATATCTTGGCTCAACGAATTAAGATTGACATTAAAAAATAACTAAGAGGCCTATTTCTCCTGTCAGTGCAGGGCCAGGGCATCCATCACTGCTGGTGAGCACAGTGTACATACTGAGGGGAGGAGAGACCCTTAAAGGTTTGAATATAAACCTTGTCTACAGATATGCTGGGGAAACACAAGGAGCCATATCCTGTTAAAGTCACAATCACCATTTCCAAAGCCACAAATCGAGTGTATTTGCTCTTTGCATCTGAGCTAAGTTTTAGTAATAAGCCATAAGGAGAGAACAAAAAGCGCAAGAGAAAAAAGATGCCTCTTCCAAACTTAGTGTATCATCACAAATCTCTTAACTCCATGTAAGAGGCAACCTAAGGGTATCAAGTTTAAAAAGCATGGAATCAATAAAAAGTCATTAAAAATCAATGTATGAACTGGTTTGCATGCCCTCAGCCATCACTCCTAGGCACTAATGCTCTAATAATTCTCAATTGATATGCACAGAATATGCCAATTTAAATTTATTGAAGTACTTCAAATTTTTAAGTATTTAAATTTGGAAAGACTGGCTTTATGGGGCCAAAGCTGTGAAGAATGATCAGAAATGTTTAGAATGCCTTACATTTTCAGTAATTTGAAAGAGATTAAAGGAGTAGACTTACAAAATTAAGAACGATTTAAAAATCATTGGATCATTTCAAATTGCTATAAATGCTTGAATCACAAATAATATTGGTAGTTAGTACACGTGCAATGAAAGGACTCTGTTTTTACATCAATGTCCAAATGAAATCACCAATAGCATTAGGCAGCTACATGCATATACCAAAGAGAAAGGGAACCACTTGCATGTGCACAAAACATGTAGGGGTTTCAAGTGCAAGACAAGCCCTTGCTACCAAGAATACCCCAAGTCTTTCCAGATTAAATTAATTTCAAAATCTAATATGGTTTGAAATCGACTCTCTAGTTAGAAATTCAAGTTGATATTAATTCTACTTCTGGTAGACAACGAAGTGTTTTGCAAAAGACTCCTGTGCAAACACCTGGAAATATGCAGAAACCCACACGGAAGGGCAAGCCATGGTGCCCACACACAGAGCTGGCAAAGTCAGACGCTGCACGGAGAATCCTGATCCCTTGGACACCCCGACCACACTCCTGCTGATGGGGGAATTTTGCCTATGGTTTTGGAAATCTTCTCCAACTTCTGTAGATGCTCAGACAGCTGCCGTATGCCAAAGCCCAGACAGGTAAGGTTTTTGAGCACAGTGCCTTCTGCGCTTCTTAAAAACAAATGCATGGCTGCATTTCTCTTTCTTCACAGTCACTCCTGGAAAATATACCTAGAGGGGAAAATGTAAGAAGTGATATTAACAGCTCAGTATGTCCAAGATAAAAGCTGGAGAAACCAAGGTATTAAAAGGGGTTAAGGTAAAATAATAAACTGCTATTAAGCCTATTAACAGTTTTGAAACATCATTGTTCATGGCACGATAGAGCTTGGCTTTTTACAGGTGTTTCATTTGTACATTTTCCTTATTCTGCTGCTATTTAACAATGCCATGAATCTCTGCTTTAAGCCCCCTCGGTAATGCACTGATTGAATCTGCATCTGCTAACCCTTCTTATAAAACAGCATCACAACCAAACAGAGGTTAACATTTCATAACTTTAAACGGCAAGCATAAAGGCTAAAATTTTATGAGGGCCCTCAAAAATAATACCCCTTTTATTAAGTATAAAACACACAGAATTAATCTCAGGACTTCATTCGCTACGTGCTCAGAAGAAGGCAGGCTAACAAATGTCCCCATTTGCTCACCTCTCTGCCCGAGCGGCCAGGAGCTTCCGTGCCCCCATGGGACCATGGTGGTGCCATGCCCCAGTGCAGGCAGCAGACCGTCCCTCACAGCGCTCAGCAGCACGGCCCCGGAGCCCACTCGTGCATTCAGGGCCAAGCGCTGCGCTGAGTGAGCAAGGCAAGACGGAGCAGTCTTTCATTAATGTTACTGAAACACTGGCAGAAGCCAACAATCAACATTTCATGGATTTTGGTTTATAATTTAACTTCCTTCACAACATTACTACTTACTGATACTTCTCTGCGATCCTTCTTCTACGTAGTAGAAGACTGCTAGATCCTAGCTGAGGAAAGAAGGAAAAAAAAAAAACAACAAACTTTTATCCAGTGAGACACTTTATCAAGAAAATTCTACAAGAAATTGGTTGTTACCTGCGGATAACAACTGGTTTGTTAGTTAATGGCTAGCGGCAAAGCCAAGGCCAGTTAATGCTCCAGCTGTCCAGTCATTAACTGCAGTAAAGACTGATTTTGAGGAGGTTATTGCCGTGATAAAATATCCTCAAAAGATTATAACAGCAATAGTGTACAGAAAAAAAAAGTATTAGTGGCTATAGTGTGACTGAATGGCTGCATTTGAAAAATTGGTCATTCCCTGGTGGTTCATAACCGATTTTCCACCAGTCAAAAAGCAAGTTGTGCTCTGTTAGGTTTATTGTACAAGGCAATAAAAATATTGGCCAGGTTAAATTGTCAGTGTGTTATGACATTAACCATTCTTTTACTGTGCTTAATTTAAGTGTTACTATGATTCATTATGGAAAGAAACTGTCCTTTGCAAGTAAACAGGCATTTGAGCACTGAGAACAGATAGTAATAAATCTGAATGCAAAATTAAATTTCATTTGATGGCTCCCCCCCATTCATAATGATTACATTTTTTCTTTTTTTTTCCTTTTTTTTTTTTTTTCTTTCTAGAAATACTTCAGAATTCTTGGCTACTTAATTGCAAGATTATCTTCCAAAGTTTGCATTATTGATGTGATGCCTGGCAGCAGTACTCTAGTTAAAGGTGTGACAGAATTTCCATTAAAAAAACCTTTCTAGTGGTTAACTTGGCCATCAGAAGTCACCTCATGCTTCATTTGGCACGCGGATTCCCAGCCACAGTGCAGATCCAGACCACGGAAGCTGTTCCTCTCTCGTACTCTGTTGGGTAAGAGCAGAACTGCACACACAGAATGTGCGCACACAATTTTTGTGCACGTGATTCTACAAATCTGGACCTGTTTGTATTAAATTACATGAAAATATGCAAAGTCCTGCAGATTCCTGTGTTAATTTGCATGCTTTTATCATAAAGGCAATGTGCTATCATAGTAATCTTAATATACATTGACAGACTACACCATAACCACTCCAAAAAGCCATTAGGGTTTATTTTATAAATGTATAATACGAATTCTAGGCAGATTCAGTACTGCACAATTCAATTTTTTTATTATTATTATTATTCACTGACACCTGTAACAGGAGTGGAGCCATTGAACCTTACATGGCTAAAGCACCAGACTAAGGTTTTGAACAGAACCTGGAGCAGTTAGGCTGACAATTTTCACTGAAATTTAATGGTTACCTAATTGCCAGGCATTACTCTGAAGATTCCCATCTAAATGATCCAACGAACACATTTTACTGTGATCTACTGACATCACTGGCATCCTGGCTCCAGGAAAACAACACTATTTAAGCTCTCCAGGGATTTGCTGTAGTTTCAATTTCACTCTCGCTGCAAGAACACCTGACTGCTACGACAGTGAGCCCTGTCCATCGCAGTGAGGGGTTTTACAGGCACAGACGATGATGGTACAATCCATCCCGTGGTACCGAGGCTTCAAGGGGGGGCTACGAGCAGTCCCTTACCACATGGCCCCTGTACACTGCAAAGTTAAATCCCAGCATCTTCCACAGCTAAGGCTGCCTTCAATTTCCTGGTCACTCTTAAGGGACTGCTAATGTTAAACACTTTTTTTTTTTTTTTTTTTAATATTAGCATCCTCAGGAGAGAGGGAATCGTTAGCTTTTTTTGCTGCACTGAACAATTACATTAAATGATTATGTCCAGACTGTTAAAGGCAGTGTCAGAGCAGCCTCCAACAGCCATCACATGCAGCCTTCACAAGAACCTGCTGCACCAGCACCCTACCAACACGTGCCCATGCATCCATTGACACAAACAGGAAACCTTAAAATGACCAAGACTGTACATTCAGGTACCAGCAGACCATGATTTCTGGAAGTCAAGATCTGGAATCAGTGAAGCTCACTTCACAATGCTGAAATATTTGTCAGATTGTATGTGACAACTCAATGATACAGCATTAAATGGTAGTATATAAAAGCTTCTGCACATGCATCCACAAAGACACATATGCATCCATATATATAAAATACATGTGTATGTATATACACATATATGTAAATGCAGGTGTATATATATATAAAACATACACACATAATGTATAAGATACATGCAAATGCACATACACAGATGTGTGCATTCATGAGTAGACAGAGATTTCAAAGTACTGAGCAACTGCCTGTGCCCAGGAGCCCTTCAGGCACACACCAGCAATGCCACTTAAATCACGGAAGCACTTTTGCACGGAGGGTTAAGTGACTTGTCCAACACCATTCAGCAAATCAAGGAATAAGCCAGGAACAGCTCATGTGAGCTGCAGTTCAGTCTTCTGGCCTGGTCACAGACTAAACCCATATAATGTTGCCCCGTGCTGCCAACCACATCCTCTCCTTAAAGTGCAGCCAGTAACAGCTCAGCTCCGGTATAAGCCATGCTACCGTGCATAATCAGATACACAGTCTATGAATGAAATGTGTGTCTTATAATTAGGTCCACACAAATGCTGAAACTTCAAAATACAGTTTAGAAGGGTTTCCAGTACATCTGATGCCACAGGCATCACAGCTCTGCTTCTGGATTTACCAGCTGCTGCTCCAAGGCTTGGGCCAACTGTTGCTGCCAAAGGATACTCAGATGATGTGCAGAACTGGAACATGGAGAAAAGAGTTACTCGTTATCTTTGATGTTGGAACTTCAAGGGAAGTGCGGGCTCCTCTCCCAGCCAATAGCATGCTCAGACATCCTCCCTACCTTGATGTTTAGCCTGCTATTGCTATGGCTTGGTTTGATTTTAGGCATCGGTTGGCTGTAAAAGGGTTAGAAACGTGGCACACTAAATCACTACCCACAATGAGGAGTGCACAAGTGTCTTTATGCATCTGTTCTCTATCGGATTCCAACCCTTTCCAGATGAAGTTACAAATGGATTATTTGATTTCATTTTTTTTTTCTTTATAATCTTAAAAGGTCGTATTTAAGAGTAAGTGATTCCAGAGGGCTTCCATATGATTTACCATGATTTCAGAGCTGACAGTATACAGGCGCTGCTAGTGTGAAGGGCAGAAGCCTCCAGGGCAAGGACCATCGTGTTCAATATTGCAAGGAACATAGATTTTTATACAAAGACACTAAGATCAGCTTTTATGTTATCAAAAGGTGCAGGAGGAATTCTTATATAGAAGGTCAATATCAGCTTGGTTTAATACTGGAATTTCAACAATGTTTTAAGTAATTTTGGAATGGAGGGTTAGGGGAAGGAGGGAAAAGGCTCCCTCTCAAACTCCTTGTAGTCCATCCTGATGTGTTTTGTTACCATGTCCAGAACAGATGAAGTTTTGGCCCCTATAATGCCACTTGAGATTCTCCAGATTCATCCGTAAAAGACTCAGGCATTTCTGCTACAGCCACGTCTCTCTCTCTGTGCTGGACAAGCTGCAGGATGCTAGCCCTGGTGGCACTGGTTAGTGATTTCTTGCAATAGTCATTTTGTTTCTGGGCTAGGAATTCCTGCATCCCCCAAGAACACGACACAGAGCACTCACCATTTCCAAATGAGGACAGCAACAGTGCTGTTCCCTGTAGCTGCTCAATTCAAGCAATTTCTCTAAACTGCCCACCAATAAAGACTTGCTTTTTATCAAAATACTTTGCAAAATCTATATTAAACAAAGTCTTGCAGTCCTTTTCTACTGTCAAGAGAAAGGAATAGTCAGGCTCATAGTCAAAATCACCTTCAGCCAAACCCCCACTGTCAGACAAGTGCATCATCGTGGATTTTGGATTGATGAACTACTGTATTTTAGCTTTTCTGCCAAAGCAACATGGGTCTCATCAGCAGGAAAGAGAATAGAGCGAGACAAAGACGAGAGGCAGCACAACACACTACACCTATGCAAGGGCTGCCAACAAAAAAAAAAAGGGCACTCTCTGGAAGGGCAAAGACACAGATGTATTCGAAGGACAGGCAAAGGCGCACAAAAGAAGAGGATGGATGTGGTGCTTGGGAAGGCATGTTAACAGGGGATGCTTCTGGAGTTTCTTGGGGAGAGAAAATGCCAGCAAAGACTCTGCAAAAAATGGGCAAGTTTTATCATGCATGCACTGAGGTGGCAAAAGCAACTTCACCGTTTTTCTAGCACATGGTGCAGAGACAGCTGAAACAACATGATGCACAACCACACCGGAGGAGGGCGAGCTTTGGGGGAACACTCACGCAGCAGCTTCTGCGTCTGTGCACCTTTCCCATTTTTTGACAAGTACCCATATTCTCTGAGCTATAATACTTGTGATCATGACCTCATACAATGACTTCCTGAGACTCCAGCCTGTGGCTCTCCGACTCCCTGGCTTCCTTTCCACCCCACCAAAATGTCTGGCAGCAGCATCCCCCACCTCGGGTCTGATCCTGAAATGCCCTGCTCATGCCCTGTCACCACCGTGACACCTCCACCAGCTATGCTGGTGCTGGCCGCTGGCCTCGTGCTTCTTACCCATGCACTTGTGTCCCTTCACATCCAGCGGTACAGCAAAAGGACAGAAGAGGAATGCAGATACAGCAAAAGGACAGAAGAGGAATGCAGATACTGGCTTAAAAACATGTATTTTTCTTTCTTTTTCAGGTTTAGAGGAATTTATCTTTTGTACATGCTGTGCCCTTACATGCATGCACACACTATATGCACACACAGTATATAAATATATACTTGTAGGGGGAGAGAGGTTTAAGACTAAGAATTTATTTTAACTTCAAACTTGTTCGATTTAAGACTTAAAGAGTTTAAGCCAGATTTATTTTGGGTGACAAGTATTTCTTATATCTAAGGGATAAATATTTTCTCCTATTTTAACAACATCTCTTCCCTTTGATTTTCTCACACATGTTGTATTTAACTAATAGAGTACAAATACCAAAACAATGGAATATCCAGGATTAACACAGCAAATGCCATTAGATTTTGTGCAGGCATAGTATAGAAATGGCACAAAAAAACCTTTGGATTCTTAAGGATCATTGCCAGTGATTCATTTTCAAAAATTAAGGGATTTTTAATACTTGAAAAATTCAATATATTTCATGGAGTCATTACATTTTGTACAGTTCTGAAATAATGCCAATTTTGCAACTTAATTTGTTAAAATGATAATAAACGAGAAGGCTGTCACTAGACAGAGAAAAACTAGCTGTTTTTTTTCTGTTATCTGTTTTGCTGTAAGGTTAATTCTTTATATTTTATATTTAAATTAATTCGTATTTCTTTCATATTAGGGGGCATACTATATTATGGAATTAGTAAAGAAATGGGCAAAAAAGGCAGGAAGAGAATGGGGGGGGCGAAAGGGTAGGAAGTGATCAATTAAATATTTTTTTTGTCAAAAATCAGATATGCACACATTTTAGTTTGGAGAGCATATGCTGCTCTTGATATGGATCCAAAACCGAGGCAGTGCATTGAACAAAATAAAACCAGCTTTGTAATTATTAGCGGAGACATATTCGTGAGGGCCATTTCCTGTAGAAAATGCCACTTTTATTTTCTTTCCTGTACCCTACTAGAATCCCCATAGCACAGAAAAAAAGGAAGAGACAAACATACAGCTTGCATTTAAGTAATAAGCCATGACCGACACCACATTTTTCACCAATTATCTTGGAAAGTCCTAGAGGGCACGTGGCTGGCCAGACCGGCTACAGGTCTTCTCCCTTTGTATTGGCCACGTTCAGAAGTATCAAGGGAAGTGTGAAAGAAATCAAAATTTGCCAGTGGACACAATCTATAATCATTTTTTTGGCCTGGATCAAAACAAAGAAATCTGAATGAATCATGAAGGTATCAGGAACAGAAAATGCCATCAGTGATGTGCAGACACATCGTTTTCCACACTAGACTACAAAAACATTCAAGCTCTGTTAGCAGATAGATGTTTTAACATAGATGTTGTAAACTGCAGGAATGAACAAAGTACAAGGTGACAGAGAGGAATAAAGCTTGCACTATTTCCATGTAAAGACATACAAAATAAAATTGGGGGATTGTCATAGAAGAAAGCTGATGGTTCTACCCTGATTTGTTGAGCATTGTTGGTCTTCTCACTTTTCGGGATTTTTTTTGCATTGGAGTTAAAGAAAGAGGAGACACAACTAGCTTAGCAGAAAATCAAAAGAATATCAGTTACTTGGGTAACTATTTGTAGGGTAGGGATGGAGAAAAAAGCAACAAGAAAGTCAGTATTCACTAGAATAAGAATAAAGTTGATTGGCAGACCAGGGACAGACACCAATTCTTGGTGATTAAAAGACCAAATTACATTTTTGAGATTGCAAATATGTGCTTGTATCAGCATCTGGAAAACCATTTTCCAGCTCTTAATACTCATCATTTAACTGCTTTTTTTAATTTTGCAAACCTGTATGAACAGAAATATACAAGTTTACCTATAGCCAGCTAATAGAAATAATGTTTTTAGCAATATCGTCAGAGTGAATTTAAATGCTGTAAAAAAGCATATATTCTTTCCACTTATCATGTTATACTGTTTGTTACCATTTGATTCTCTTGCTGTCCTATTTCTCTTTAAGGTGGGGAGATCAAGACTTCTCATAAAAAGCCAGATGATCGTTGGTTGTTCCTTTATAGGGGCACATAAATTCTGGATTCTGCGGAGAGTTACCAGGAACACTAAGAAATAATGGCACCAGACATCTATGGTAAGATGTTTGATGCTATCCCTCCTCTTCCCCATACCACTGTCATAATATCTGTGATACCTGCACCTAACAGATGCCACAGGAGTTGCCAGAGTGCCATCAATGTGATCCTCATCCCCTCAATGGTTTGCAAAATGCAGATGATGATTTGCCAAGGAGAAGAGTCAGGGATAGGTCTTCCATACAACCTCCAGGTTAACAATTCAAACCCCCCTCCCATCAGGGTAAGCAGAGAGATGTACTCACTTTTTCAGGTGCATACAACCACAGTCGTTGTGAAGTCTCCCTCACTGAAGATCTTCAAAAGCCTCCTGGGCAACCTGCTCTGGGTGTCCCTGCTTGGGCAGGTGGGTTGGACCAGATGGCCTCCAGAAGTCCCTGCCAACCTCAGCCACTGCGTGATTCTGTGATACATTCACCTCACACATCTTGGCTCCAATGAGAAAAAAAGATCCAAACACCCGGAAGAGTCATAAGCATTTCTTTCTGCATGATGGTTTGATCCATGGGACTCTACAGAGCCCAGAAGGATCCCTGCTAAGTCTGAGATTATACTTATGTCAGTACGAGAGAGCTCTTTCACTGATGAAAATTCTCTAAAGGAATCAAAATCAGAAAACAACAATTTTTCTGCATTCAGCTTTCCCCAGAAATTGGGAAAACAGCTCTTAAAAATGTAAAGATTTTTAAATTGCCATCAGACCATTTTTATACTTCCTAAACTGCAATTTAATATTATTTACATTATGGAAAAACCTTACAGCCCCTGTAGGCTCTGGGAGACACTGCATTAGCCATGGTACAAATACATACAAAGACATGACCCCTGCCCTAGAGAACTTTTATCAGCCCCTAATTAACCTCCTCCTGATCCTTGAAGCCAGAAGAATCAATGGGTCTATATTCTGAGTTTAAATCCATTCAGGTGGGGGAGGAGGAGGACCTACAGAAAAATTATAAAAAATATGACTTCTAAATTACCTTTTATGTGAGACAGCACTCAAACAATACTAGGTCTGCCAAATCACTCCTGCTCTAAATAACCAACTCTCTTTGTACAGCATCTGCTGTTTGAAAGGGCTTTCATTTGTTTTTACTATTATGAATAGTTAAGAATTCAGTGTCACATGAATGGGAAGCTTCTAGAAAACTTAAATGTGTTTCATTGTGACTTGATGAATGGCTTACTGTTGCATTGTTATAAAATATACTAATATACTACAAAAATCTAACTTTATTGTGATTAACCCCCATGCACAGCGTTGAACAGGAATATTCTCCACCCCAAAGAAAATGTCTATTGACATACTGGCTCAAAAAGCTCAGATTTTCAAAAGGCCCATTGACTCTCAGTGTAAATTCAACTCTTAACTAACCTTAGGCACATTTGAACATCAAAATTCCAAACTCATCTCTGTACAAACAGTGTATCTAAATCCAAATTGAATTGGTAGAACCTCCTATGGCAGTTTAACCCATAGCACCTTCCTCTACTCTACGTTATAATCTAAGGATTGCTTTTGTTTGAGGAAAGGAGGCAAGAAAACACTCCTTACGAGCACTCTCAGCGGTTCGGCAGGAGGACAGAGCCAGCTGCATGCATTGCAGGATGAGTACTTTGGAAGCTTAGCACAGGAGAAATAGGATGACATTAAGGGCAGTGACTGGGTAAGTATAAGAGCAGGTATGAAAAGAGAGAGGTGGTGTAATTAAGGGATGAAGTGAAGTAGCGGTGCCCAATGGATTTTAGATAATAGATGTCATTAAGGGTGATTCAGAAGATTGAATTGTACAACACAAATCAGTGTGGAAGCTGTGGAACAAACCAAGTAGAGAGAAGCATCACTTCTCTACTTACGGTAGAGAAGTGTTGGTGCGCTTTGTGCGCTGCCATCTCTAAAAGGGACTGAGCTAACAAGAGAGATGATTAGTTTTCTAGGGGCAGAGGTTAAGGATGTTAGCGAGAGGGTTGATATGTTATAGTCAAGAGAACTGG